>NC_090436.1:327769841-328072871 GCF_031143425.1 Pleurodeles waltl | reverse complement strand
GTCCCCCGGGGGGGCAGAAATGGCCTAAAATAAATTTGCCCCCCCAACCCCCATCCCCCGCCACCCGGGAGCGACCCTTGCCTACGGGGTCGCTCCCCCTGCGTGACATTGGCGCCAAAAAACAAATCCCCGGTGCCTAGTGGTTTCTGCCCCCTTGGGGGCAGATTGACCTAAAATCGGCCAATCTGCCCCCAGGGGGGCAGAAATGGTCTAAATACAATTGCCTGATGGGTCGCTCCCCATCTCTAAAAAAAAGAAAGAACAAAAAAAAAAAACACAAAAAAAAAATTTGCCCTGGCGCCTAGAGGTTTCTTCCCCCCCTGGGGGCAGATCGGCCTAATAATAGGCCGATCTGCCCCCAGGGGGGGCAGAAATGGCCTAAAATAAATTGCCCTCCCCCCCAGGGAGCGACCCTTGCCTAAGGGGTCGCTCCCTTTGCGTGAAATTCACGCAAAGAAAAAACTCCTTGGTGTCTAGTGGTTTCTACCCCCCTTGGGGGCAGATTGGCCTCATCAAAATAGGCCAATCTGCCCCCAAGGGAGGCAGAAATGGCCAAAATATAATTTTCCCCCAAGGGGAGCGACCCTTGCCTAAGGGGTCGCTCCCCACCAAAAAAAAAAAAAAATGAAACAAAAAAAAAAAAAAAGGTCCCTGGTGCCTAGAGGTTTCTGCCCCCCCTGGGGGCAGATCGGCCTAATAGTAGGCCGATCTGCCCCCAGGGGGGGCAGAAAAGGCCTTCCCGAAAATATGCCCCCCCTGGGAGCGACCCTTGCCCAAGGGGTCGCTCACTTTTGTCAATAACAATAAAAAAATAAAAAAATCCCTGGTGTCTAGTGGTTTCTACCCCCCTTGGGGGCAGATTGGCGTCATCAAAATAGGCCAATCTGCCCCCAAGGGAGGCAGAAATGGCCAAAATATAATTTTCCCCCAAGGGGAGCGACCCTTGCCTAAGGGGTCGCTGCCCACCTCAATAAAAAAAAATGAAAAAAAAAAAAAAAATGGTCCCTGGTGCCTAGAGGTTTCTGCCCCCCCTGGGGGCAGAAAAGGCCTTTTCAAAAAAATGCCCCCCCTGGGAGAGACCCTTGCCCAAGGGGTCGCTCCCTTTTGTCAATTTCAACAAAAAAAAAAAAATCCCTGGTGTCTAGTGGGGTTTCAAAAGCCGGATTGCAAGCAATCCGGCTTTTGAAACCCTCGGAGGGACTTCAAAGGGAAGGAAATACTTTTCCTTCCCTTTGAAGCCCCTCCGGGCCTCCCAAGTGATTGAAAAAGAAATGCTTTTGCATTTCTTTTTCAATCACGCTGGAAGCAGAGCTTCCAGCGCGACGAGGGAGGCCCCTGTGACACATCAGCGCGCGCGCGCTGACGTCACAGGGGGGGGTGGGGGGGGGGTCGGGGGTGGAAGGGGAAGGGATTCCCCGGTCAGCCCTGACCTAGGGGGGTGGGGGGGGCGGCCCTCGGGAGGAGCGCTAGCGCTTCTCCCGAGGGAAGCATTCAGGACGTAATGGTTACGTCCATGGCGCCACACGGGCGCTGCCATGGACGTAACCATTACGTCCGTGGCGGGGAAGGGGTTAATGGGAAAACAAATTTGTATATCTAAGTGTGTGAATAATTTGCACTTTCTCCTGATCTCTTGCAGAGATCTGATTGGCTGTTGGCAGCCATTTTAGGACTCGGACTCAGCCGAGTCCCAAACAACAAGATAAAAAAATAAAGAAAAGGGGCAGGGTATAAATACCCTGACCCCCCTAGACTTGGTGCTGAGGTCCCCCTCGGAGCCCACCAAGGCAAAAAAGCATGTTATTTTAATTTGTGCCGTTCATTTGCAGCAAATTCATGGGATTTTTTTTTAAGTGAGTGCAGGCTCCAGGGGAATGCCCATACATGAAAAAAAACATCAAGGAAGGGGTGCATGTGGCCCCCCTCCTGGGCAGTTGTCGCACCTGGGGACCACCCCTTTCCTGGGACAGGTCCTGTAATAGCACAGTTGGGGGGCACGCAGCCCTCCCTCCTGGAGCCATAAATTGACCTGGGGACCCCCCACCCCCCAGGGGTCACACCCTATGTCCCGAGGTACACACCATTGGGACATAGTAGTTTGCTTTTGCTTGGCAGGAGCTATGACAGCTCCCATCAAGCGAGCGCAAACTGTATATCTGCTCCCAGCAGGTGAGAGCAGGAAAACTGCTCCTGCCTGCTGGGAGCAGACTTTTCAAATGTTTTCCTGCCTGCTGTCAAACGGGTAGGAAAACAGATTAAACAATTGATCCTGCATGCAGGGAGCAGCATTTCTTAGTGCTCCCTGCGTGAGGAAGCAATGGGACTGTGGGGCAATTGAGGCTCTCTCGCGGACTATAAGAGTTCACAGTTTTGCACAAAACTGTTGACATTTCTTGGATAAATAAGCAAGTGAGGATCCAATCTGGCACCGATGCTCATACATCCTTTCTCTATTGAAGCGCAATCTCTTCTGTGGTTACTGTGACAAGAAGGATCTTTCCTGTGCTCTCCTGGTGAGATCAGAGTCCATCCTTCAACACTTCAATGACTTTGAAGCTCCACTTGATTGGCCGTGCCTCATATACATTAGTAGTATGCATCAGTCTTCCCGCCTTTTTCCAGCTTGATGTACCGCTTACTAAAAGGCTCTATGAGTGTTTGTGATGAGGAGTAATATGAGCACATCTCCAGCAAACAAAGAAGCATTTACTTCATATTATTGAGAGAAAGTAACTTTGTTTGGTGAAGATTTAACTCTTTGTAGAATCATTGTCTTCTCTATACAAGGATTCATGTTAGTGCAGATTTCAGTAGGAAGATGCTCGAGGAACATTCCCAAAATTACACCAGACATGGTCAGTGGAGGCATAGCCTTGTGGTCCTTTACACAGGGGTAGAGTAGAATGTGCACTATACATTTACCCAACGAGGTAGCACTTACTTATTAGCCAGTAGAAAGTACTCCAGTTAGGTAAAGATTTTGCACAAAACTGTGGATAAATAGGCAGGTGAGGCTCCATTCTGGCACCAATGCACATTTCACAGAAATTAACCTCAACAGGAACCACTTACAAATATAAAGATAGCTGGTGACCCAGTTGAAGCTCCACTTCTGTAAAGGACTCATCTTCTCAACTTATTGATCTTATCCAAGGCAAAGCAAGGTTGTTTCTTCTTGAATTTCACATTGAAAAACACATGCGGCAAATTCCCAATACTATAACTCGGGCTCTAACATAACTATAACTTAGGCCCTCGCCAAGCACTGTTACTTACCACACATATTACATCAGTAGTGATATCTTCTATGACATCACTGACAATATCACTGCAAAACTTGCAAGAAAATTGTTGATGAGAAAACTGTGCATGGTGAGGGCATGCGTCATAGTTACTTTAGAGCATAAGTGTTAGACCTGGCATCCTTGGCGTAGTCTCCCCTGTCTTCTTTGCCTCTGATTCCCATGTTTTGACTGTGTGCTGGACTCTGTTTTTGTTGTTTTTGGTACTCTGGGCACTTTACTACTGCTGACCAGTGCTAAAGTGCAAGGGCTCCTGTATAAATTGAATGTGAAATTGGCTTTTCCATGACTGGCATATTTGATTTACTAGTAAGTCCCTAGGAAAGTGCACTAGAGGTGCCCTGGGCCAGTAAATCAAATGCTACTAGTGGGCCTGCAGCACTGGTTGTGCCATCCACATTAGTAGCCCTGTAAAAATGGCTCAGACCTGCCACTGCAGTGTCTGTGTGTGCAGTTTTAAACTGCCAATTCGACCTGGCCAGTGTACCCACTTTCCAGGCCCAAACCTTCCCTTTTTATACATGGAAGGCACCCCTAAGGTAGGTCCTAGGTAGCCCCCTGGGCAGGGTGCAGTGTATGTTAAAGGTGGCACATGTACAGAAGTGTTTTGAATGTCTGTTTGAAATGGGGTTTCTGGTTGGCTAGGGTATGCACGTAAGCCAGGCAGAACCCACCCACTCTAGTCAGGGCAAGGGAGTTACATGTCCAAGATAACCCCTGCTCACCCCCTTGGTAGCTTGGCCCGAGCAGTCAGGCCTAACCCAAAGGCAATGTGTAAAGCATTTGCACAACACACACAACACACATGACGCTATATGTACACCACAAAGTAAACACAACACTGAGCTATGTAAAAATTAACTGTGTTGCACAAAACATAATTAGACCAAACATTACACTTCAGTAATAGCCTGCTACCTTAGCAGTTGTCAGAATGTTACACAAGTTACTAATACTCTGCAAGAATAAGCAGTTGTCAAATTAGAACACGTAAGTACTCAGGATTCTGCAACATAAGCAGTAGTCAAGAATCACAGTAAATAAATGTACTTGTCATAAATACCTCATACATGCCCATAAAAGGAACATTATTACATATGGCAAGTCATGAAAAACATATATTCTTAGAAAAAGAAGCCTGGAGCGTACCATCCTACCAGTGTCCCCAAAAGTACCTGGTTCGGTAGAAAAAGGCATTCCTAATGCCTGGAAGGATAAGGTGGGGCCCCCGGCGGTCCTGTGCGCTCAATGAGGGCCACGTTCGGCTCCTGGGGGAGAGGGGCAGTCAGCACCCTCACTGATATACTTAATGGGCCCCTCGTGGGGCCAGCAATCTCTTGGGGACCCCTACTGGCCCTACCACCAAGGGGGGCCACCAAAAATGCCCAAATTTAAGTTACTGGGGTGATCACGCCCCTAAGGCAGTGGCCGGGGGGAAAGGAACTCCCTTTCCGCTAGCCATGCCCTGCGTCTTGCACACAGCAGCCCACGTCCTCAGGGCGGCTGTCCGAACAAAGTAGGTTGGAGCAGGGGCCTCCGATGAGGCTTTCCTCCTGCTCTTTCCTCGCGGCTGATTTCAACTCATCACCTGCATCGTGGCTAGAGAAATGACGCAACACCCTCTTGCGGCTGCTGAAAATTACTCAAGCCCGACGCAGCACAGTTTTCCATCACCATGCGAACGGATTTCTCATGCATCATTGATGGGCGTCATAGTCATTGTGAACCTGCACGGATCCGAGGTGCCCTGGCCAGAAATCGACATATCGCTCTCTTGCGGGGGAGAACAACGACACCTTGCCTACCCGGCCAGAGAAGAAACAACAGACGGCCTCCCTTGCAAGTAAGGAATCAACGCCTCACTGACTTTTCCGATGCACACTCACCTGTGCGACTTTATGTTTTGACGCAAACCAGTGATGACGCAGAAACGAAGGTTTTACATTTATTAGCGCATAAACGTAGTGCCGCAATAATCAATTGTGACTTTAACCGAACTAATAAAGATTGTACGGGGACAAATGTGCCCTCAGAGTAGTTCGCCAACATTTATAAGCGTGCTTTATAAAACGTGATGTATTAGACTTGTACTAATCTGACATAACCGTAAACGTGTGCCATGATTTGCTTGTTTGAAATGTTTTAACTTAGCATAACTTTAGTGGAGGCTTCGGCCTAGTTGCCTTGTCTCACGGTTTAGATGCTCGTGTTTTTCTAATGTGCTAATAAAACGTGTATTCTTGCTTGAAGCTGTACTTTTCCAGTGAGATCGGTTCACATGCTTATCTTTAAGGTTTCGTGCCAGCCTGGCATCTTCTTCTTTGCTCCAAGGTCAATCTGCAGGTGCAGACAATGGAAGCTCTGAAAGTGAGTTAATTGGTAAAATATGTTGCAACTTACGTTCCCGACTCCAAGGATAATGTATGCCTAGGTAGAAGCTTGTGAATTGTTGTTTTTGATTGGACAATTTGAAGCCAACCTATGAACACTCCAATGGAAGACCCTACTGGATTTGAACTGTTGTTTATTTAAACCTGGTGCACAAGAAGAAAGCGGCCATTACCCATTGCACCCATTGAGGACATTATTGCCCATTGCAGCCATTATGGCCCATCTTGCCGACCTCGTCATTTTGCCATCTTCTACGATGCCAATTGATGTTCGACGCCATTTTGAATGAGACTTTGATGCTTTCTCTAATCGAGAGAAAGAGACTTTAAGTAATTCTCGCTCTAGAGACTTTAACTTTGATTTGCCCCTTTGCATAAAGTAGTCGTTTTGTCCTTTTATCTTGCCGCTGTGAGGCAATTGCCCCGTCCACCCTGCCCCCTTTGCTGATCGAAACCGGTACCTGTGAGACGAAGACTTCCTTGAATGCTGATTGAATTTGGTAAATATGAAAGGAAAATTTACAATTGCATTGTGTTTCTTTTTAGGTAACCAACTGCTGATTTTTGATAAAAGCCCTAGTTAGGAGTTTTCCAAATCAATGTTGCTAAATTGTTTTTTTGCATGAAGTCCCACATGCAGATGCTAATTTGAGGTTAGATGAGGATTCATTTGTTGCACGATGCAATTTGAGACCTTGTTATGCTGACTAATGTATGCAATTAGCCCATTACAGATTATAGTTTTAGTGGTTTGCGTTGCTATTATCGAATGCATCGTTATTCAAATGCTGCATAGATTGCATCTTTTTCGCCGTTATGGACAGCTATTAATGTTCATTTACATATACCATTTGGTGTTGAGACACATTTATATCGTGCTAGCTTTGTTAATATAGGGAAATAAATTCATTAACTTTGAATGAACTGGTGTGGTTATTCATGGCCGAAAGGTCATGGTTCACCGAAATGTTTTCTGGATTAATTGTGAAGTGTTATGTTGATCAGGGCATTGCTTATGTTCGTTATTGATTATTGATTTGATTAAATTGACTAATCTCGGGTGAAGAGAGCCCCACTTGGTCAAAAGATTCATCAACCCAAGAGCGTCCAAATACAGGTAATTTATTAGGACGGAACGCTCTATCACCAGGTACTTTGTGTAAAATCAACATTTACATTGTTTTCTATGGAGTAAGACTCTTTTTACTTTGAAAATTCATATCTTGACTTTTGTATATTGGACTTTTGTCATGTTGGTCTTGCTTGATTGAGATAAATATTGCCTATTTTTCTAAACTGGTGTGGTGTCCATTTTGTAGTGTTTTCACTGTGTTACTATGTGTGTTTGTACTAATACTTTACACATTGCCTTTGAGATAAGCCTGATCTCTTGTGCCAAGCTACCAAGAGGGTGAGCAGGGGTTATCCAAGTGTGTATCTCCATTGCCCTAACTAGAGTGAGGGTCTCTGCTTGGACAGAGTGCAAACTGACTGCCAACCAGAGGCCCCATTGCTACATTTCTAACAATGAGTTTCAGTGTCTTGAGATAAGTATAACTGTTGAATTTCGATGGTTTTGTGCATGTGAAATCTGAACCTAACTATAATGACTCTCTAACCTTTTTGTTTAATAATAAAAAAAAAAGATATATGTATACATATATATATATATATATATATATATATATATATATATATATGTATGTATATATATATATATATAGATAGATAGATAGATAGATATAGGTTAAAGTTAGAATTAGCTTGGGTTGTAACACTTAAAAAAGGTTTGCAAATCCTCAGTTAAAGTGCAATTATTGCTACCATAACTCACACACCAAATGAAATACTTATGACCCTATCCTTTGCTGTGACAGATGAACTGCAAATCTTACAGATGACATTACATACCACATTACCTTTAAGACTATGAAAATGCGGCTATAAATGTACTGTTATTTATTGGTTTGTGTGAGAAATTGGTTTGTTGGTTGACTGGGGTGTGAACACTGATCAAGCAGCAACCACAATTCTTGTCATGCTAAGGCGCAAGCAAACTCCAAACTAGCATGTGCTCACCCTCTGGTGGCTTGGCTCAAAGCAGAGAACTGAGAGATAAAAAAAAACATCCAATCATGAGTAAGGTGCTGACCCAAAGCCCACTCTAATTTTGTGTAATATATTGTAGACAATAGGTATTATATATAAAGCTTTCAACGGTATTGTTAATAAGGCATCCAAATGTTGTTAGAAATGCATTTTTTAGATGTCAGCATTTGTATAGTGTTACAATATTTTTTCAACTTTCAGCCCCTGGCTATTTCCAAATGGGGATTACTTAAAGCAGGCTATGTTACTTTAAATGTTGAGTTGTAATTTATGTGACAACCACACAAATGGCTCTCCTGCATGGTAATGTGTAGGTGCTTTAGCATTGTCATCTTCCCAGTTATGCTTTTATCTAACTTGCGGAGCTGGTGGAGAGAAATTTAAGTTTAAATAGATAAGAAATCGCATACATGAAGCACATATTAGCACTGACCTGATTACAGCTTTAGTAACCCTTCCACAAGCAAGTTCCCTTCTGTTTAGACCAATGTTCTGGTAAAAAATCTCTACAGCACTGGCCAACATGAACATTCGCAAAACAGTCCACGTTTGTCAGGTACAACCCAGTGCAAAAAGTTAGATTTGGGGCTGTAATCCTGAAATCCTGATATAAAGAACTATCATTCGTGTCATTTTCCAACTGTAAATCCCATACAATATTGGACAAAAAAACGCTGGTGTCTCGCAAAAAAAAAGCTGCCAGTATAACAGGATCCTTGCAGTCGCAACCTTAAAGTATTGGGTGAATAACTGGAATGTGATGCTCATGCGAAAAGCGTTTGGAGTATTCAAAAACATTCATTCTGACCTTTCAACCCCCAATTTGCACATGTTAATGCTAAAATGATATTATAAGTGTAAAAATAGAGCATGAAATAGCCCAAGTGCACCCATAGTCTCAGAAACTGAAAATGCAGGGAGGTCTATCTCCACATGTATTTTCTATGTGGAGAAAAAAGGGGGGAAACATTAAAATCTACAATTGCCCATGTCCACCAAATGTATTCATGAAGATTGTGCTCAGGAGATAAATGCAAGCGAGTATTACAAATATATGCTTTTCATACATTTGTGTAACCTTTGGGATTTTTGTCAACCTAGAAAATGATCTTAACAAAAATTGTACTCATAAACCCAATCTTTACTAATGTCCCTTTAAATAGAAATCTAGAGCCCATATTTACAAGAAAATTATGCAGCGTGGCGCCGTACCATTAGGAGAGTGGAGGGAAGCGTTTTATTTACAGCAATATGGCGCATTCCTGTACTTTTCTCTGCACTGGCAGGCAATTGACTTCTTAGCACCAATGCAGGCAACCCTGCCCCATGGTGCAAGGGGGCCTACGTTGCAGGTATGATTGTTTATGTGCAGGAAGGGGCACCTTCCGACACATAAACAATCATTAATGGTGTTTTCCTCCTTATGCAGCACACACAGAAAGATTACAAAACAAGGAGAAATAAAGGTAATTCTTCTTTTTATGTCACTTTTACACCACCCCTGGGGTGGCATAGGAATCTGACGCATTCCCAGGTTGATGAAACCTTGTAAATCTGGGAATACCTCAGATTCCATGGGTGTTGCATGGGAACAACCACAGCAACAGCCATGGAATGCCCCTTTCACGCAGAGTTATACCTGAAAGGAGGCCACATTTACAAGGCCATGAAAAACCACGCAAGATGATTTATGTGGTCTTGCAGATATGTGCGGGCTCACTGCGCAGCCTGAGCTCTCTTGGAAAGTGACGCTCCGGCAGCGTTATTGTGCCACAGGAGCCTTGTAAATATGCCCCCATATATTCATGAATTTGAATAGCTTTCTGCCTTAGCCAATATTGTTTCATGCTTATCCTGATCTTGACTTGCACCTTGGTGCAATGCAATCAACCATGCATGTTAACAGCATAACTTCATTTACTTCTTGCCTTCGTTATTACCGTAACCTTAGTCATTCTTTAATATCTGTAGATAATATGAACACCACTGCATGTCGGTAATTTCAAAACAGAATAAATACAGAAAGGGTGTAGGGTTGTGTGAGGAGCTGCCGGTATTGTTAGATGTTGCTAGGTTTCTGTGCATTAGTTGAAAGCTGAAAGACTGGTCCTTCCGGAAAGTCCTGTGTCAGGCATCCACTTGTCTGCTTATCTATGAAGTCAGAGGAGTCACCTCAGGGAGAGCGTGCTTTGCTTTTGTAATGGAATGCAGCGCTTCAGGTATTTACTGTGCATGGTAGATAAATGTGATAACGAGATTGCCACGGGAAATGCGGAATCACGTGTGGATAGAGGTACTTACCACACCTAATGCAGCTATATTCGAGTTTTCCCGTATTTTTCCACTGATAACTTTAGCAATTTTGACCTGTTTATGGTAAAAACTCGAAATTCCGAGTTTTGCGAAGGGATTGGCACTCGCCACCCCACTGAAAACTGAACATGATCAAGGAGAAAAAGGGGCATATTTATAAGCCCCCTAGCGCCACATTAGCTTCATTTTTTTACGCTAATGTGGCCCAAGGCCAAAGTCTTAGCGCCAGATTTATAAAGTGGCACAATGCATGCATTGCACCACTTTGTAACCTTTTGCACTACATTCTGCCTGCGCCAGGCATAATGTTTGCAAAAGGGGTTTTCCCCCACTGCGGGGGATCACTTGGAAAAGGGCTGTGCAGGTAAGTTTAGAGGTGGTTCCTTGGGGTCCCCTTGGAGCGTTGAGGTCACAAGGGGTGAGGGACCGTTAGGGCACAGCAGGTTCTTTGTTTCAGGGCACAGGGTGACTGGGTGCAGAGCAAATTGGTGAGCCAGGAGCTGTGCGCAAAGATGCCCTTTGGATCTGGGGGTAAGTCACTTCAAGGGTCGCTTGCAGAACAACAGGGGCACTCTTGTGGGAGGTCCAGGGTGTTCCTGAAGTCCCTCAACTGGGGATTCCTCCTGATCCTTTTTCAGTCATGGGGAGGCTGGTTTTCCTGGTGTCCGATGTCAGCTAACCAGTACCCAGAGTAATGATATGGTTCGGGCACTTACAGCGCTGCCCTAGGGATTATGAGTCCCTTTTCCACCAGCCTTAACATGGCAGTAGCCCCGCCATGCAAAGGCTGGCAGGAAGGGGTTGCCAGGTCCCCATGTGGGCCCCTGCGCTGCCCATACACTAGGCATGGGCAGTGCAGTAATCCCCATGGACTGCCACGTTGTGTTTTCAGGCAGTGCTGCACCCACTGCACAGCC
The DNA here is from genome assembly GCF_031143425.1 of Pleurodeles waltl. NCBI lineage: Eukaryota > Metazoa > Chordata > Amphibia > Caudata > Salamandridae > Pleurodeles > Pleurodeles waltl. Next base: position 328,061,840 of record NC_090436.1, on the reverse strand, counting down.
ACATTGGTGCCAGCTCGATTACAAGCCGGCGGCAATGTTAAGGCCCTATTCACCGCTGTTTCCACCCGCCGGCCCTGCGGTGAACTCCTAATAGGGCCAACAGTGTTCTGGCCACACAGGCAGCCTGATGGCAGTACGAGTTTGGTGGGTGGCGGAACTCGTAATGAGGGTCTTTGTTATTGCATTGCATTAAGTATAACAGAGAACTGCATTTCTCTCACTTGCACATATTTTCAAGGTCATTAATCTTTCATTAAATACAAGAATTAAAATATTGTTTCAACATGGGCTAATAGTTTAGAGTCTAAATTCCATTATAACTTCAACTTTAACCTTCTAGCATGTGATTTAATTAAAAAGGCACCTATGTCAAATTTCTTAAATACAAATAAATGCACATTTAAAATGCATATCAGTGAGGCTTTCGTTAGTTTTTGAACTCTTTGCACTCATAAAATAAAACTTGTCACAGTCTAATGACTTGTAACACGGGTGCAGCATCAAATTTTATGCTCTATCAGTGTGATCATGTATGCGTTGGCTGAAGGGTTGTAGAACTCTCTGACAATGTTGAAGAGTTCTTTGCTATGGTTAGAGCTGGCTTCGATGCAGTCAGCCAGGGTGCTCCTCTTCTTCTCTTTCAGTAGTTGGTAGTATTGGTTGAGGGACTACTTGAAGGTGGCTCGGTCTGTGGGCTCCTTGCTGGTGTGCCATTTCCTTTCTAGTCACTTGCTGTTGCGTTTTGCAGTTCTCGGTTCTGTGGAGTACCAACTGGCCTGTTTGATGGGTCTCTTGAGTTTGGTGGGCTTGACAGGGGCAACTCTGTTGGTGGCATCAGTGATCCAGGCAGAGAAGTTCTTGACAGCCTATTCTAGGTTCATTGTGGTGTCAGGATGGGAAGTGTGGAGGGTGTCAGTCCACTGGTTCTCTGATAGTTTGTTCCAGCTGCAGTGTGAAGTGCTGGGAGGGTTGGTGGAGGTGCCGGGGATCCTGTGATGGTGAAGTGAACAATGGCATGGTCTTTCTAGGTAAGCTTTATGACATGGCTGTGCTTGACTTTTACACTGGCTGTGAAGATGGGGTCGAGTGTGTGTCCTACATAGTGTATCAGGTTGGGGACTAGTTGGGTGAGGCCAATATTGATCATGCTTTTAAAGAGGTTGGCAGTGTTGACGTTGTTGAAGTTGTTGAGGAGAAAATTGAGGTCTCCAAGGAATATATAGTATTTAGAGTCAATGGCGAGTGGGAGATGAATTTAGGGATGGTGTTGCAGAAACTTGGGTGTGGTCCTGGAAGTCTGTAGTTGAGGATGCCTCTGATGGTGGTTTTGTCATTGATTTGGAGTTGGGCATTGAGGTGTTCCATGATTGGGGTGGTGTCATCTGTAGTGGTGGTGCAGTAGATGGTTTCTTTGTGGATGGTGGCAATTCCACCTGTGTTTGTTTATGCAGACCCAGTGTGCTATCTTGTAGTCATCTGGAGTTGCTGACACGATGTCGGGAGCAGATGTGGGATTGAGCCGGGCCTCAGGGAGGAAGACGATGTCAGGGGCGAGGGAAGTGATGGTGTCCCAGATCTTGGTGGCGTGCTTGCAGAGTGATTGTGCATTGAGCAGGAGGCAGTGGAGTTGTTCTGACGCAGTAGTATTTGGCATGGTCGGCATGGTGATGGTTGTTGTTCATGCGGGTGTTCCGGTGTTGTAGAAGAAGTGACAGTGCTGGTTAGGTCAAACGTCCTACCATTGGTTGTGGAGAAGTTTAGCAGCAGTTGTTGTTGCGGAGTCTGGGGTCCAGGGCTTGGAGCTCGGTGGCAGTGTATTGGCCTGTGGAGGGAGAACCAGGGTTCCTAGTGCTCTGCATGGTTTAGGTGGAGATGGGCAGAGACAGGCTTGCCTTTGGTGCACCTTTGGCATGCCAGAGGTGCAGGTGAGCTGCGGCCTCCATTAAGTAGGTCGGGGAGCAGGGAGGGGGCGCTGGGAGGCAGTGGGCACGGCCTGCAAAGGTGGGAAGTGTAAGAAAAGGCTTATTTTTTAAACAGTTAGCCCCTACTTTTTGCCAGATGTTCGATGTAGCCTAGAAAGTGTAGTGCCCAGGGCACCTGCTAACCAGGTTCCCTATGCCAGAGCTCTTTCCCTAAAACTGCTGTGATGCATTGGCACAATTGGATACACCATTAGCTACCACTATAAGTCCCTAGTAAAAGGATATCTAGGTAGTCAGGGTATGAGGTACATTGGGTAGGCCCCTGAGGGCAGCAGCACTGATTATGCCACCCTACATGGCACACTGCCTGTGTGCCCTGTCCAACATACACTACATTTACTATGGGAAAGTGTTGGAAAATGGGTTATTGGTAGGGCAGGTAGGTACCTACACCTAGCAACAAGCCACAAACCTCCACATAAGTACAGTTAGGTCTCAGTAAATTAATCCCAGCTCTACCCTTGGTAGCTTGGCATCGAGCGTCAAGGCTTAACTTAGGAGACAAAGTGTAAAGCATTCAAATATCACAAAACAGTAATTAAATAAAACACAGGAAACAGTTTAAAAATCCAAAACCAATTTATAAAAATAGCTTATATTTTTATCTTTAAAATGACACAAAAACGATTAAAATCGGTTCAGGGGAACCGGAGATATGAATTTTTAAAGTATTATTATTTTCTAGCGCTTAGAAACAAAAAGCGCCAATCGGGTCATCTGGTTGCACCAGGACCGGGGCAAAGTCAAACTTTCAGGCCGACCGCGATGGAGCCCTGCTCGGCTACAAGTCGCGGGAGGCCTCGGTTAAAAAGTTACCTTCTGACTTAGTCTCTTTTTTGATGTTTTTCTTCCCCGGGACGAACCTGCCAGTTGAATCCGACCTCCTGGAGCCCTTGTCCGGATACGCGAAGTCGGTTTCCTCGGTGGTGATTTTTACCTTCGGACTTAGTCGTTTTTTCGAGATGAAAATCCTTCGACCGGGGTAAACCTGGATCTTGATCCGACGTCCGTGGAGCCCTTCTCGGATACGATGGCTGGAAGGTCCCGGTCAACTTTTTACGTTCGGACTTAGTCTCTTTTTTGGATGTTTTTCTTTACCGGGACGAACCACGAAGTCAGGCCGGGTCGCGGTTGAGGCAAGCCGGCTAGAATTTTCGCGTCGGGTCGGTCACTTTATGGAGCTTTTTTTAAAAAATTCTCCAATCTTTTCCAAACTTCTGGGGCTTCACCCAGATGTTCTTTTAAGGTTCTTTTGGGGTCCACAGCTCACCCCAAGGGTCCAGAAGTTCTGTGATGGTCCTTGGGAAGTGCGGACTTCAACTCCCAGAATACACCTGGCGCAAACTCCTTTTTGGCCACTGGACAGTGGTCAGCTGGTCACTTTTTCAGGAGTTGGTGCAGGGGACTCTGGATAGCAATTTTTCACCTGTAGCAAACAGGGAGTCCCTCCTTGAACCAGTGGAAGCCAGGCAAAGTCCTTATTGTGGTGAAGCCCAAGTGTGCAGCTGGTGCAGTCTTTCTGAGTGCAGGGTCCAGGTGCAGGCCAGGGGTCCAGCAGGGCAGTCCTTCTTCTTCTTTAGTTCCTTTCTTGTTGAATTCTGGAGGGGATCTGAGGCGTGGGTGCAGGTCTGCCAGTTTTATCCTTGCTCCTGGGTGAAAAGCAGGGGGGCCCTGGTTCTCCAATCAGGGACAGGGTCGTCCCCCTGTGATGACCACTTCCTGGGAAGTGTGGCAAAAATCCATCCCAGAAGGCAACAGTCTCTAAAAATCCAAAATGGATGAATCTGATTTTTGGAGGAGAGATCTGGCTGAGCCCACCCACTGGTGTGGCTAAAAATCATAAACACACCCCTCTCCTGCCCTCTCCTAATCTAATCAAGGGGGCACCTAGCTGTCTGGGGTTGCAGGATGTGGGGGTGTTGCTGGGTGCTCCAGATGTCCTTCTCTGCCTTTGAAGACCAGTTTGGCAGCCCTCCCCCTTCCTGCCTCACCATCTGCTGAGGGGAGATTCTCTCCCCCAAGCACATTCCTTTGTGTGAAGCCAGGCCACTTCACACCTCATTAAAGTAGCCTGGCAGAAGCTGCTGCAGGCTGGCCAATCAGAGCACAGCAGCAAAAACAATGCAGAGCTGAAATTGGCAACTTTTTAGGTAAAGTCTAAACTTTTTACCTGGACTAGTTATATTAAATCCAACAACTGGAAGTTGTGGGATTTATTATAACAATCAATTTGATACCAAATTCTTGGTATGTAACATTTAAGGAGACTTTAAAATTTAAAATAAAGTCTGCCCATTCTAGCCTATGAAGGCCATTTACTTCAATGAGGGAAAAACGAATTTGGCTGTTTTTACCTCACCAGGGCTTATAAATCTATTTTTATAAAGTCCCTGCTTATAGTTACATGGCACCCAGCCCTAGGGGCACATAGGGCACACCTTAGGGGTGACTTATATGTAAAAATAAGGTAGTTTAAGACTTTGCCCTACCATATACTAGGGACTTATAGGTAGGTTAACTTAGCCAATTATAATTAGCCTAATTTGCATATCCATTTTACACAGAGCACAGGCCCTGGGACTGGTTAGCAGTACCCAGGGCACCATCAGAGTCAGGAAAACACCAGCATAAAGTGGAAAATGGGGGCAAAAAGTTATGGGGCCTCTGCAATCAGCCCCAGTTTCTCACACAACCCCCCCCCAGCCCACACGCCCAGGAGACTCAGCCCAACCCTGGGAGAGTCTTCCTGGCTTGTTAGGCGAGGAAGACAGTGAAGAAAACTGGCTGTCCCTTTGCAGGGCCTACTCTGCCTTATATCCTCCTGTCAGGGTCACTCCCTCTGGGTAGTGAAGCCATCCCAACAGTAAAAGGACCCAACTCAAACTGAAACTTCCCTCTAGGGGGTCTTCCTCCTCTCTCTCTGCCAACTTGGGTAGTGAGGTGCCCACCTCCCCTACTCCTAACTTTGCTAGGGCAACACCTAGCTTACCCAAAGAGGTCACCCAACACTTGAGCAACCCCACCATGACCAATAGGGTCAGGGGGCCTACTTTGCTATTGGCCCTGGGGTCTGCCTCCCAGGCCAAGTACAGTGCTGCCAGGAAGGCTAGCACCCAGCAGAGGCTACTGACAGCTGTCAGTACCCAGAACCACACCCTAAGCTCTCCACTGACAGGTGGCTGAGCTGCTTTAGGGGCATCTTTGGGGTCCTGGCACCCCTCTTGCTGTCTAGAGTGGGGGGCTACCACCTCCTGTGGCAGACACCCTCCTTCCACTCTCCCTTCTGTCAGTGCAGGGGCAACACCTTGCATCTGGACAGCTGCCTGACTACTCAGGACTTCCTTGGGGTCAGGGGAGGCCTCACCAGTGCCAACTCTGGGCTCCCCCCCTACTGGGGCAGAAGGCCTTTGGCTCCCTGGAACTCTCTTTAAGAGTGGCCTACCCTTCCTTTTCTTCTTTCCTTTTCTTGGGGACCCCTGTCTCCTAACTGTAGGGACTGACTCCCCAGGACTTTGGGTTGGGGGGGCGCCCTGGGCGACCACCCCATCTGTGACCAGACTCACCTCTGGGAGGTCATTGCCCAGGATGCAATCTAGGGGAAGGTCAGCACTGACTACCACCCTAATCCAGTCAAGGATACCCTCCCTCTCTAGGGGCACTATGGCTACAGGTTTGGAGGTGACCTCCCCTGTGGCTATCCTGACTTTCTTTGTCTTTCCTGGGACATACATGTCTGGGGTCACTAACCGGTCACTCACTATAGTGTGACTGGCACAGGTGTCTCTCAGGCCAGTGGTAGGGATCCCATTCACTTGAATGTGGTGGAAGTGCCTACTCCCACCCTCAGGGATCACCAGCTTACCATCTGGTCCTGTCTCCCAGCACAATGCTAGGAGGACTTCATCATCTGAGGAATCCTCCTCTATGGCTACACTGGACAGCCCAGTGCTAACCACCTTCCTTGGACAGGCTGCATCTCCTCTGAAGTGACCTGTCTGCTGACAGTCAAAGCAAGCCCTACTGTCCAAGAGTTTTTTTAACCCTGGGTCTCCCTGTCTCTGCTGGTCAGAGTGGGAGTGGGATTTACTCTCCTCCTTCTTAGGGTTCTGGGGGACAGAGGGAGTCTCTGTGGTGGGCTTACCACCTCCCTCCTTAGGTTGTTGGGGACCTGTCCCCCCCTTCTTGGAGTCTCCCCCCTGGGACTTGACAACCACCCTGGTTCTCAACCACTCATCAGCTGCCTCCCCTAGCTCTCTAGGGTTGGTCTGCTTAGAGTCCACTAGATGCTGGCGTAACCTTTCTTGGATACAATTGGTCAAGATGTGCTCTCTCATGATCAGATTGTATAACCCCTCATAAGTATCTACTTTGTTACCAATAATCCAGCCCTCTAGTGCCTTTAGTGAAATGTCCACAAAGTCAACCCAAGACTGGGTACTGACCTTCTGGGTGTCCCTGAACTTCATTCTATATTGCTCTGGGGTCAGACCAAACTTCTTGGCTAAGCACCTCTTCATACTAGGGTATGAATCTGCCTCCTCCCCCCTTAAGGTCAGAAGCCTATCCCTCCCTGAGTTGGGGACCAACTCCCACAAAAGGGAACCCCAGTATTGAGGCCTAACCCTTCTCATTTGGAGTGCCCTCTCAAAGGCCCCCAGCCACTTATCTATGTCATCCCCCTCTATATAAGCAGGAACTACCCCCTTGGGTAATCTGGGGCAAACTCCCCCACCCATGGACACCTCAGCTTCTTTATCGCTGCCTCCATCTTTTTTTTCTTTGCTTGCCCACTTTTTCTTTTCTAGGGCAGGCTTATCTGCTTCCAAAGCTATGTAGGCTAGCTGGGCTTCCAGCTCTCTTTCCCTGATGGATGGGTTCTCTCCTCCTGAAAGGACCCTCTTCCTACCACTAGCTTTGGGTCTGCCCCTAGTGACTGTATCCACTGAGGACCGTTCCTCCTCTTCCTCACTTGGGGTCTGATGCCTTCCCTCCCCTGAGTGGTTAGAGTTAGCATCTTCCTCTTTTTCTTCCTCCTCTGGAGCTTCCTCTGTCTCTACCTCTTGGGCCTCAGCCCATGCTGTCAGGGATTTAATCAGGATTTGCTTCCTGAGATCAGGGGTTGCAGGCAACCCTCTCTCAATACACAAACCCCTAAGCTGGACTACTGTCAGTGTGGGTAGGCTAGCCAGATCAAGCTCCATGGTTCCCTAGTTTTGTGTCAACAAAAACTTTTTGCAAAAATTGGAAACAAGAATTTAGAAAAATTACAAAAATGCAATAATTGAAATTAATCCAAATTAATTAAAAAAAAAATTAAAATTAAAAATTAAAAACAATTTTTGCACTAGGACAATTTAAAGGATTTTTAATTTGTTTTATCTAAAACTGTAACGTGATATTGAACACAAGTACAGGATCCCGTCGCTGCTTCCAATTATGTTGGAAAATGGGTTATTGGTAGGGCAGGTAGGTACCTACACCTAGCAACAAGCCACAAACCTCCACATAAGTACAGTTAGGTCTCAGTAAATTAATCCCAGCTCTACCCTTGGTAGCTTGGCATCGAGCGTCAAGGCTTAACTTAGGAGACAAAGGCCCTCATTCTGACCCTGGCGGTCGGTGATAAAGCGGCGGCCAAGCCGCCAACAGGCCGGCGGTCTAAAATATGCAATTCTGACCCTGGCGGGAACCGCCAACACAGCCCGCCAACTTAACACTCCGCCCGCCACGGCGGTACAAACAAACAGCGCGGCGGTTCCCGCCAACAGCCAGGCGGCAGACAATGTACCGCCCACCCTATTACGACCCACCAATCCGCCACCTTTTCCGGGGCGGGAGCACCGCCGATAAGAACACGGCGGAAACAGACTACGAACGGGAAAACGCTCACCTCTATGCACTCCACGCGAGATTCCGGCAGTATGGAACCAGAGTTGCAGGTCATCCCCGCACCCTTATACCTGCTCATATACCAGGAGCACGCCCGGCGGCGCGGAAGACATCGGTGAGTACTGCACCTACGACACAGGGGAGGGAAAAGATTACCGGCACACACCCACCCACCCACACCCACTACAACACACACATCAATGCATTCCCACAGATCACTGTCACAACCCACAAACCACCCCCCTCCGAAATAATGCAAAGACCAAAAGAAGAGATCATAAACGGGCAGATATATTGAAATATGTACACCAGTAATCCCAATAAATAAATAAACTATGTACAAAATATATACAGCTACTAAATGTAGTCCAACCACTGTCCGTGGATCACAGGGGTCCTGTGCAAAGGGGCAAGGCCCAGTCCCACGACAAGAACTCCACGGAGAGAACACTGCAGGGGCATCAGAAAGAAAATAGGACAGGCACCTCAGGGGGAAGGGAAGGGGGGGCACCTCAGCCACTTGAGTACACGACGCCAGATCCACGAGGGGACTCCATGACCACTGGCCCATCCTGGGGAGAGCAAAGCCACAGTCCAAACAGTCCATACAGTGGGTGGCCTGCCCACTGGGCCATCCTGGGGAGAGCAAAGCCACAGTCCATACAGTCCATACAGTGGGTGGCCTGCCCACTGGGCCATCCTGGGGAGAGCAAAGCCACAGTCCATACAGTCCATACAGTGGGTGGCCTGCCCACTGGGCCATCCTGGGGAGAGCAAAGCCACAGTCCAAACAGTCCATACAGTGGGTGGCCTGCCCACTGGGCCATCCTGGGGAGAGCAAAGCCACAGTCCATACAGTCCATACAGTGGGTGGCCTGCCCACTGGGCCATCCTGGGGAGAGCAAAGCCACAGTCCAAACAGTCCATACAGTGGGTGGCCTGCCCACTGGGCCATCCTGGGGAGAGCAAAGCCACAGTCCATACAGTCCATACAGTGGGTGGCCTGCCCACTGGGCCATCCTGGGGAGAGCAAAGCCACAGTCCATACAGTCCAAACAGTGGGTGGCCTGCCCACTGGGCCATCCTGGGGAGAGCAAAGCCACAGTCCAAACAGTCCATACAGTGGGTGGCCTGCCCACTGGGCCATCCTGGGGAGAGCAAAGCCACAGTCCAAACAGTCCATACAGTGGGTGGCCTGCCCACTGGGCCATCCTGGGGAGAGCAAAGCCACAGTCCATACAGTCCATAACAGACCCCACTGCCACTGGAGGAGGCAAGTTGGCCAGAGGACATCCTGCAGCCCTGCCCGAGATAGATCCTGCCCTGCCACGTCTGCCAAAGGGCCAGCGGTTCTTGCCTTGAAGGGCCCAGTTCAGCGCTCCTTGCCTTGAAGGGCCCAGTTCAGCGGTTCTTGAGACGGCGGGGCCCAGCGGAGCGGTTCTTGAGACGGCGGGGCCCAGTTCAGCGGTTCTTGAGACGGCGGGGCCCAGGTCAGCGCTCCTTGCCTTGAAGGGCCCAGTTCAGCGCTCCTTGCCTTGAAGGGCCCAGTTCAGCGGTTCTTGAGACGGCGGGGCCCAGCGGAGCGGTTCTTGAGACGGCGGGGCCCAGTTCAGCGGTTCTTGAGACGGCGGGCCCAGTTCAGCGGTTCTTGAGACGGCGGGGCCCAGTTCAGCGGTTCTTGAGACGGCGGGGCCCAGGTCAGCGCTCCTTGCCTTGAAGGGCCCAGTTCAGCGGTTCTTGAGACGGCGGGGCCCAGCGGAGCGGTTCTTGAGACGGCGGGGCCCAGTTCAGCGGTTCTTTAGACGGCGGGGCCCAGGTCAGCGCTCCTTGCCTTGAAGGGCCCAGTTCAGCGCTCCTTGCCTTGAAGGGCCCAGTTCAGCGGTTCTTGAGACGATGGGGCCCAGCGGAGCGGTTCTTGAGACGGCGGGCCCAGTTCAGCGGTTCTTGAGACGGCGGGGCCCAGTTCAGCGGTTCTTGAGACGGCGGGGCCCAGGTCAGCGCTCCTTGCCTTGAAGGGCCCAGTTCAGCGCTCCTTGCCTTGAAGGGCCCAGTTCAGCGGTTCTTGAGACGGCGGGGCCCAGCGGAGCGGTTCTTGAGACGGCGGGCCCAGTTCAGCGGTTCTTGAGACGGCGGGGCCCAGTTCAGCGGTTCTTGAGACGGCGGGGCCCAGGTCAGCGCTCCTTGCCTTGAAGGGCCCAGTTCAGCGGTTCTTGAGACGGCGGGGCCCAGCGGAGCGGTTCTTGAGACGGCGGGGCCCAGTTCAGCGGTTCTTGAGACGGCGGGGCCCAGTTCAGCGGTTCTTGAGACGGCGGGGCCCAGTTCAGCGGTTCTTGAGACGGCGGGGCCCAGGTCAGCGCTCCTTGCCTTGAAGGGCCCAGTTCAGCGGTTCTGGAGACGGCGGGGCCCAGCGGAGCGGTTCTTGAGACGGCGGGGCCCAGTTCAGCGGTTCTTGAGACGGCGGCCGGTCTATGGCCAACTGCTAATTGCCTGGTGGTGCCCTCCTGGGCAGCGGGGATGGTGCTCCTTCAATGCCCACCTGGGCTGTGGGTGGTGGGGCCCTCCTGGCCAGCTGGGCTGGGTCCTCCCTGGGCAGCGGCTATGGGGGTGGTGGGCTCTCCCGGGGCAGCTGTGCCGGTTCCTCCCGGGGCAGCGGCTATGGGGGTTGTGGGCTCCTCCTGGGCAGCAGGCCTGCTGCCTGACCTCTCCGACTTGCTGCCCTTGCCCTCCTTAGTCGTGGGCCTGTGGCCCTTTCCTCCCTTTGGAGCTGTGGCTGGTGACTGTCTCTGGGTGGTGTCCGGGGGGATGTAGAAGGCGGGCTCCTGCGGCGCCCCTTCCGCCTTCTGCTCCTCTTCCCAGGGGGTGGGCTGCCTGTCCCCTTGCTGCTGGGCGAAGATCCAGACATGCGGGCTGGCGGGCTCCAATACCCCTGCACCCTTGTCAAGGGGGCTGCAGGGCTGGTGGTGGCTGAGGTGCTCTTCTTACCCCGACGAGAAGGAGGGGGGGGCTCAGGGTCAGGAAAGAAGTTAGTAGTGGCGAGGAAGAGCTTCTTGGGACAATGGAGAGTGGTAGGTACAGTGGGAATGGGAGTGGAGGGAGAGGATGTGGTTGTAGGTGAGTCACGTTTGCTGTCTTTGGGTGCAGGTGCAGGAGGGATTGGCTGTCGTGAGGTGGATGGCTGTTGGGTGGGTGGGTGGCTGCGTTTGTGTGGTGTGGAAGAGGGGGTGACAGACACAGTGGGAGAGGACACAGGGGACGTGTAAATGGCAGTGGGGGTGGTGACTGCACGTGTGCGGACTGGAGTGGAGGGTGTGCTGGTGATGGAAACACTGGCTGATGGTGAGGTGAATGGAGGTGTGAGTGTAGGGAGGAGGGAGACGAGGAGGTGGGGGTCACAGAGGTGGTAGTGACTGTTGGCATGTCTGCATCGGAATGTTGCGTGTGTGAATGTCTGCGTGATCTGTGGTGCTTATGTTTGGATGAGCTTCTCTTGGGTGTTGAGGTGTGTGCAGGCTGGTCTGATGGTGTGGGTGGGACAGGCAGAGGAACAGGAGACTGGGAGGAGGGAGTTAGTAGAGGCAGGCAGGAGACAGGGACAATGGCTGCCGTCAGTGCTGAGGCCAGAGCCTGGAACGATCGCTGATGGGCAGCCTGACCCGAATGAATGCCCTCCAGGTACGCATTGCTGCGATGAACCTCCCTCTCCACCCCCTGGATGGCATTCAAAAGGGTAGTCTGCCCAACAATGAGCGTTCGGAGGAGGTCAATGACCTCCTCACTGAGGGCAGCGGGGGTAACAGGGGCAGGGCCTGAGGTGCCTGGGGCGAAGGAGATGCCCGGCTTCCTGGCAGAGCGGGCACGGGGCGAACGCTGAGGGGCTGCTGGGAGGGCGGAGATGGTGCGCTGGGTGGCGGCTGTACCTGTAATGGCGGGGGGCACGGATGGTGCCACCCCCGCAAGGGAGCCCCCTTCCGAGGACGTGTCCGTGTCGCTGCAGGGTCCAGTCGTCCCCGTCGTGGAGCTCCCCTCGCCCTCCGTCTCACTGGTCCAGTCTGACTCTGTGGCATGGCCCTCCTGGGCCATGTGAGATGCAGCTCCCTCCTGCCCCGATGCCACTTCTCCTCCGCCTGATGATGCTGATGCACACAAGCACAGAAAGACAAACAAAAAGGGGGGGGAGAGAGAAATAAAGGGATATTGATTACATGGATCTCGGGTACAGTTAGCGGACATGACAGACACAGATGCCCCCTGCACTAAGTTGCGCACTTGGGGTCCGCTACGCATTCCGTGGAACATGCCCTACACGCCTAGAGTTGACAACTGCACCCATGGATGACACGGCCCAGGGATGGCTGTACTGACAAACTACTGAGGGTGGTGGCTGGGGACACAGGGGCTTACGGGGGTGCCCAGCCTACAGATATCGCCCTGGCCTAGGGGGACCCCCAGCCCTCCTCCCCCACCCAGACACCTCCACTGCGCGGCAACAGAGTAGATAATGCTTGTACTCACCCCCTTGTGTCTGCTGTGCTGCCCTCACGCGCCCATCCAAATCAGGGTAGGCCACCGCCAGGATCCGGAACATCAGGGGGCTCAGTGGACGGCAGGCACCCCACCTACATTGGGAGGCCATCCCCAGCAGAGACTCGGCGGTCTTCTTGGTCCCGCGGCGGATGTCCTCCCACCTCTTGCGGCAGTGGGTGCCCCGTCGATGGTGGACCCCCAGGGTCCGGACTTCCTTGGCGATGGCACGCCAAATCCCGATCTTCTCATGGGCGCGGACCTATGTGACACGTACAGGGAGGGAGAAATACCACGTTCAAGTTTGTCAGCATTTTCCTTGCCAGTGGCCCAACGCCCCCCATCCCCGCCAGGCCCCCCGCCATGCCCCCCGCCATGCCCAACATGCCCCCCATCCCCGCCAGGCCCCCGCCATGCCCCCCGCCAGGCCCAACATGCCCCCCATCCCCGCCAGGCCCCCCGCCATGCCCCCCGCCAGGCCCAACATGCCCCCCATCCCCGCCAGGCCCCCCGCCATGCCCCCCGCCAGGCCCAACATGCCCCCCATCCCCGCCAGGCCCCCCGCCAGGCCCAACATGCCCCCCATCCCCGCCAGGCCCCCCGCCAGGCCCAACATGCCCCCCATCCCCGCCATGCCCCCCGCCATGCCCAACATGCCCCCCATCCCCGCCAGGCCCCCCGCCATGCCCCCCGCCAGGCCCAACATGCCCCCCATCCCCGCCAGGCCCCCCGCCATGCCCAACATGCCCCCCATCCCCGCCATGCCCCCCGCCATGCCCCCCGCCAGGCCCAACATGCCCCCCATCCCCGCCAGGCCCCCCGCCAGGCCCCCAAGCCAGCCAGTGGCCCCAAATCCAGATTGAATTAAACTCACTTGTTGGTCTGGAGGACCGTAGAGTAGCGCATACTGGGGGAGGACCCCATCCACAAGTTTCTCCAACTCCTCTCCAGTGAAGGCAGGGGCCCTTTCCCCAGGTGCAGCAGCCATTGTCCCTTCCAGACCGAGGTCACAGCAACACTTGCAGTATAGGTCCTCTCCTGTGAAAGTTCAAGTCGCAAGTGGATAAGTAGATAGAAAATGGCGGTCACGTCCGCGGCGGTGCGTACCGCGGCGGTGCGTCCCGCCACCGCCGGCGCCCTTCGCCATTGGCTCCTGAAACCCATAGGCTTCAATGTTAACCAATGCGGCTTGGCGCCGCGGTCTTCGCCCGCCGCCCGCCGCGGTGTGCCACGCCAGCGCATTGACCTCACATCCCATTGTCACACTTCACAGGTCAGGCAGCCGCCATTTCCAGGGCCCACATGGCTCAATTTCAACTGCGTCACACAGGCCTAGGCCTTGCATAGCCACTCAGACACGCCATTCACTGCATAGAGAATGGTTTACTGTGCTAGCTGTGAGTACGTACCTGTGGGTTGCTTGACTGTGTGCTCCATGTTGTCCTTCCTAGGCACCGTCCGCTGGGTTGGGCGAGGAGACGGATGAATCCTCCCGTGTACCGACCGCTGGTGGACCTGTCGACAATGGAAGAACGCCACATTATCCTGACCTACCGTCTTAACCGTGCCACTATCCATGAACTGTGTGCCCAGCTGGAGCCCGACCTGATGTCCCCCATCCGCCAACCCACAGGGATTCCCCCTCTGGTGCAGGTCATGTCAGTACTCCATTTCTTGGCAAGTGGGTCATTTCAGACAACCGTGGGAATTGCTTCTGGGATGTCTCAGCCCATGTTTTCGAAGGTGTTATCCAGAGTGTTGTCTGCCCTGATGAAATCCGTGAGGAGCTACATCATTTTCCCAGAGGTGGGCGAATTGGCTACAGTGAAGGGTGATTTCTACGCCCTTGGACATATTCCCAACGTAATTGGTGCCATTGATGGGACCCATGTGGCTTTGGTTCCCCCAAGAGACAGGGAGCAGGTATACAGGAACAGAAAAAATTACCATTCAATGAACATCCAGGTGGTGTGTTTGGCTGACCAGTACATCTCGCATGTAAATGCCAAATTCCCAGGGTCAGTGCATGACGCCTACATCCTCAGGAATAGCAGCATCCCTTACGTGATGGAACAGCTACAGAGACACCGTGTATGGCTAGTGGGAGACTCTGGGTACCCCAACCTGTCGTGGCTACTGACCCCAGTAAGGAATCCCCGGACCAGGGCAGAGGAACGGTACAATGAGGCCCATGGGCGTACTAGGAGGGTGATCGAACGCACCTTTGGCCTCCTAAAGGCCAGGTTTAGGTGCCTGCATATGACAGGTGGATCCCTAATGTACTCACCTAAGAAGGTGTGTCACATCATCGTGGCCTGCTGCATGCTTCACAACCTGGCTTTGCGCCGCCAGGTGCCTTTCCTGCAGGAGGATGGTCGAGACGGTGGTGTTGTGGCAGCGGTGGAACCTGAGGAGAGTGACGAGGAGGAAGACGACGGGGCTGAAACAGACAACAGGGACAGAATCATTGAACAGTACTTCCAATAGGACACAGGTAACATTTCAAAGATAATTTAGTAAATGTTAACTACTCTCCTGCATCTCTGCTGCCTGTCTATTTGCCCCAGTGTATGATGACTGAGTTTTGGCTTTTCCCTCCCTATTTCAGATCTGGGGTCCCCACTACGAGTCCTGTGCTTCGTTTCCCCATGGACTACAGCTTTGTGGCAGCTGTTTGTTGACTTCACCATGTACAAGGACATATTTGCACTGTCATGTCAATTACAATATATTGAAATCACAGCCAGACTCCAGATATTTTGGTGCAAAATAGGTGTTTATTTAAGTGCTCAAAATGGGATGGGTGGTTTCAAGTGGGTGGGGGCTATGGTGAAGGAATGTCCATGGCAGAGTCCAGAGTAACAGTCACACAGGTGCATTGTCCAGAGGCCTGTGGAGAGATGGAGCATGGGCAGTTCAAGGATGGACAGGGTGACAATGTGGGACAGTGGGATGACATCAGGTGGTATCCATTGCTGGCGGGGGTCTTGACATCCTACTCTGTCTTCTTGCGAGATCTCAGGGCCCTCTTGCGGGGTGGTTCTTCTCCTGCAGGAGGTGGGGGTCTGGTGGGCTGCTGCTGTGCGGGGGCCTCCTGTCCACTAGCGCCGGCGGAGGTGGTTGGCTGTTCTTGGTCCAGGCTAGTGGCAGGGGCCCTTGGGTGTTGTTGAGTGTCCGCCCTGGTGTTGACGAGGTCCTGCAGCAGCCCTACCATGGTAACCAGGGTGGTGTTGATGGCTCTGATGTCCTCCCTGTACCCCCGATAGTGTTCCTCCTGCAGTACCTGGATCTCCTGGAACCGGGCCAGTACCGTCGCCATCGTCTCCTGGGAGCGGTTGTATGCTCCCATGATGGTGGTGAGGACCTCGTGGAGAGTGGGTTCCCTGGGCCTCTCCTCCCCCCCCTGTCGCACAGCTGCCCTCCGAGTTGCCCTGTTTCCCTGGGCCTCTGCCCCCTGGCCGGTGTGCCCACTACCACTGCCCCCAGGTCCCTGTTGTTGTTGGGGTGGTGGGTTATCCTGGGTGCCCTGTAGTGGTAGACACACCGCAGATTGACGCGCCCTGGAGACAGAGGCATGGGCCCGCTGGGTGGGAGCTGTGCTGGTGTTCCCAGAGGGGTTTGGGTCTGTAGTGGCCTGGGCCTGTGTGAGGGGAACCGACTGTCCAGAGGTCCCCGATGGTCCGGGCTGGTCATCGGTGTCCAGGTCGACAGAGCTGCTGTCATCGCTGACGGCCTCTTGGGTGGGGGGTGTGGAGAATTCTGGCCCCTCCGCCGCGGTGTGTTGACGGTCGGGTCCTGCAGGGGTATAGAGGTATGGTTATAGTTTCAATGTGTGGCATATGGGTGTATCTATGGGTTCTCGTGTCCCCAAGTGCTGGCATTCGTGTGTGGGGGCTTTGGTGAGGGTGGCTTGTGGGGGGGATGTGTATATGCATTGGGCATGCTTTGGTGATGGGTGTCCATGCTTAGTGGACGCATGCAGGCCTAGGTTTTGGGATGTGTGGGTGGTGATGGTAAGACATTGGCGGGGAATAGGTGTGCTGGGGGTGGGGGTGAGGATGGTGGTGGGGGTGGGGGTGAGGGTGGGGTTCGAGGATGGGGGTGAGGGTTGGGGTATGATTTGGCATGCAGGTGGGGGGGAAGCAGTATTGAAGCTTCAACTTACCAGTATCCATTCCTCCGCCGACTCCTGCGAGGCCGTCAGGATGCAGGATGTTCAAGACTTCCTCCTCCCATGATGTGAATTGTGGGGGTTGAGGTGGGGGTCCTCCGCCAGTCTTCTGCACGGCGATGTTGTGCCTGGATACCATGGAACGCACCTTCCCCCGTAGGTCGTTCCATCGCTTCCTGATGTCTTCCCGATTTCTGGGGTGCTGTCCCACTGCGTTGACCCTGTCGACAATCCTCTGCCATAGCTCCGTCCTCCGGGCAATGCTGGTGTATTGTATCTGTGTGCCGAACAGCTGGGGCTCTACCCGAACGATTTCCTCCACCATGACCCTGAGTTCTTCGTCTGTGAAGCGGGGTTGTCTTTGGGGTGCCATGGGGTGGTGTGTATGATGTGTGGGGTGGAGTATGTGTATTTAAGTGAGTTGAGTGTGGTGGTGTGTGTTGTTTTGTGTGTGAATAGTGTGTGGGTGATGGTGTTGAGTGGCTGTGGCTGTTAGTTTGTGGATGCTGGTGTCTCGCTCTGGCCTTCGTTCAGAATTTTTTAGCGTAGGGGTTTGTGGGTGATGTGGGTGGGTGTTTTATATTGTATTGTGTGTGTGGGAGTGGTGTGTGTATGTGTATCAGGTGTGTGGGATTCAAATCGTCCAATGTGGCTGAGTTTTGTTCGTTTGTGTGTATTCTGACCGCGGCGGTGTGTCCCGCCAATGGAATACCGCGTTTGAATGACCGCCGCGTGGATTCGTGGGTCGTAATGGCATGGGCGTATTTCTGTTGGCGTGACGGTGGAGGTTTTGTCACCTCCACTTTTCCGCCGACCGCTGGTCTGGCGGTCTGTTGTGGCGGTCGGATTTTCGGAGGTTTGCCTTCTGCGGGTCAGAATGACCGTGGCGGGTTTCCGCGACCGCGGCGGGATTATGGAGGATTTATGACCGGCGGTAGGCGCCTTTTACCGCCGAGGTCAGAATGACCACCAAAGTGTAAAGCATTCAAATATCACAAAACAGTAATTAAATAAAACACAGGAAACAGTTTAAAAATCCAAAACCAATTTATAAAAATAGCTTATATTTTTATCTTTAAAATGACACAAAAACGATTAAAATCGGTTCAGGGGAACCGGAGATATGAATTTTTAAAGTATTATTATTTTCTAGCGCTTAGAAACAAAAAGCGCCAATCGGGTCATCTGGTTGCACCAGGACCGGGGCAAAGTCAAACTTTCAGGCCGACCGCGATGGAGCCCTGCTCGGCTACAAGTCGCGGGAGGCCTCGGTTAAAAAGTTACCTTCTGACTTAGTCTCTTTTTTGATGTTTTTCTTCCCCGGGACGAACCTGCCAGTTGAATCCGACCTCCTGGAGCCCTTGTCCGGATACGCGAAGTCGGTTTCCTCGGTGGTGATTTTTACCTTCGGACTTAGTCGTTTTTTCGAGATGAAAATCCTTCGACCGGGGTAAACCTGGATCTTGATCCGACGTCCGTGGAGCCCTTCTCGGATACGATGGCTGGAAGGTCCCGGTCAACTTTT
Source organism: Pleurodeles waltl (assembly GCF_031143425.1). NCBI lineage: Eukaryota > Metazoa > Chordata > Amphibia > Caudata > Salamandridae > Pleurodeles > Pleurodeles waltl. The sequence continues at coordinate 328,043,752 of NC_090436.1, read as the reverse complement.
TACGTTCGGACTTAGTCTCTTTTTTGGATGTTTTTCTTTACCGGGACGAACCACGAAGTCAGGCCGGGTCGCGGTTGAGGCAAGCCGGCTAGAATTTCCGCGTCGGGTCAGTCACTTTATGGAGCTTTTTTTCAAAAATTCTCCAATCTTTTCCAAACTTCTGGGGCTTCACCCAGATGTTCTTTTAAGGTTCTTTTGGGGTCCACAGCTCACCCCAAGGGTCCAGAAGTTCTGTGATGGTCCTTGGGAAGTGTGGACTTCAACTCCCAGAATACACCTGGCGCAAACTCCTTTTTGGCCACTGGACAGTGGTCAGCTGGTCACTTTTTCAGGAGTTGGTGCAGGGGACTCTGGATAGCAATTTTTCACCTGTAGCAAACAGGGAGTCCCTCCTTGAACCAGTGGAAGCCAGGCAAAGTCCTTATTGTGGTGAAGCCCAAGTGTGCAGCTGGTGCAGTCTTTCTGAGTGCAGGGTCCAGGTGCAGGCCAGGGGTCCAGCAGGGCAGTCCTTCTTCTTCTTTAGTTCCTTTCTTGTTGAATTCTGGAGGGGATCTGAGGCGTGGGTGCAGGTCTGCCAGTTTTATCCTTGCTCCTGGGTGAAAAGCAGGGGGGCCCTGGTTCTCCAATCAGGGACAGGGTCGTACCCCTGTGATGACCACTTCCTGGTAAGTGTAGCAAAAATCCATCCCAGAAGGCAACAGTCTCTAAAAATCCAAAATGGATGAATCTGATTTTTGGAGGAGAGATCTGGCTGAGCCCACCCACTGGTGTGGCTAAAAATCATAAACACACCCCTCTCCTGCCCTCTCCTAATCTAATCAAGGGGGCACCTAGCTGTCTGGGGTTGCAGGATGTGGGGGTGTTGCTGGGTGCTCCAGATGTCCTTCTCTGCCTTTGAAGACCAGTTTGGCAGCCCTCCCCCTTACTGCCTCACCATCTGCTGAGGGGAGATTCTCTCCCCCAAGCACATTCCTTTGTGTGAAGCCAGGCCACTTCACACCTCATTAAAGTAGCCTGGCAGAAGCTGCTGCAGGCTGGCCAATCAGAGCACAGCAGCAAAAACAATGCAGAGCTGAAATTGGCAACTTTTTAGGTAAAGTCTAAACTTTTTACCTGGACTAGTTATATTAAATCCAACAACTGGAAGTTGTGGGATTTATTATAACAATCAATTTGATACCAAATTCTTGGTATGTAACATTTAAGGAGACTTTAAAATTTAAAATAAAGTCTGCCCATTCTAGCCTATGAAGGCCATTTACTTCAATGAGGGAAAAACGAATTTGGCTGTTTTTACCTCACCAGGGCTTATAAATCTATTTTTATAAAGTCCCTGCTTATAGTTACATGGCACCCAGCCCTAGGGGCACATAGGGCACACCTTAGGGGTGACTTATATGTAAAAATAAGGTAGTTTAAGACTTTGGAAGTACCTTTAATTCCAAAGTCGAATTTGCATATAACTTTAATTTAAAAGCAGCCAGCAAGGCAGGCTTGCTTTTAAAATGACACTGGGCACCTCAGCAATGCACCTAGGTGTGCACCACCTATGCTGTGGTCCCTAAACCTACATGCCCTACCATATACTAGGGACTTATAGGTAGGTTAACTTAGCCAATTATAATTAGCCTAATTTGCATATCCATTTTACACAGAGCACAGGCCCTGGGACTGGTTAGCAGTACCCAGGGCACCATCAGAGTCAGGAAAACACCAGCATAAAGTGGAAAATGGGGGCAAAAAGTTATGGGGCCTCTGCAATCAGCCCCAGTTTCTCACAGAAAGCCACCGCTCTGGCAAGCCTTACAGCCCTAAGGCAGGGTGTTCCATAATATATGTGAGGGCATAACTGCTAGAGCAATATGCTCCCACTGTGTCCTTGCCAAACCTGGGCCATAGTGAGTGAACGGAGCAGCCATGTGCTGGACATTGGTCAGCACAACCTTCCCAGCTATATGATAGCCACTCTGACCCCTGGGTTGTTTGGTATCAAACAACTCAGAATGATAAATCCAAATTGGTACCAGTATTGGATTTATCCCTAAATGTACCCAGGGGTCACCTTATAAGTGCCCCATGCAAAAGCTAACTACCTTGGCATAGTTGCTGACTGGTTCTATCCAGCCTGCCACCTCCAGACACCCAATCTTCAAACCCGGGGGGGGAGACCTGTCTCTCTGGTTTCTAAAACAATGCCCTTCCTGGGTGGAGGAGCTAACAGCCCCTCCCTCAGGAATGTGCACTGCCCTGGTGGTGAGCTTCCATGGGATTACCGCCCTTGAAGCGCGAGCCCCAGGCCTGCTGCTGGCAGCAGATGGTCAGCCCCTTTGCAAACCCCCACTTTTGGTGCCCTGCCCTGGCTCATTACAACCTCAGAGACCGCCAGGCTGTCTACTGGTGGCAACCTTGCGGTGCCGGTGGTCCGACCATGGCGCTTTCACCACGGTCGTAATTTTGCGGTCGGACTACCACTTTGGCCGCGGTCCGACCCCAACCACGATTTGGTGACCACCAGGGTCATAATGAGGCCCAAAGTTTTTCCATTTATATGAAATGTGTTACTCACATTGATGAAATATTATTAATGTTGAATTTAAAAGCTTGCATATTATGGTGGTCATTCTGACCCTGGCGGTCTTTGACCGCCAGGGCGGAGGACCGCGGGAGCACCGCCGACAGGCCGGCGGTGCTCCAATGGGGATTCCGACCACGGCGGTAAAGCCGCGGTCGGACCGGCACCACTGGCGGGGTCCCGCCAGTGTACCGCCGCCCCATTGAATCCTCCGCGGCGGCGCAGCTTGCTGCACCGCCGCGGGGATTCCGACCCCCCCTACCGCCATCCAGATCCCGGCGGTCGGACCGCCGAGATCCGGATGGCGGTAGGGGTGGTCGCGGGGCCCCTGGGGGCCCCTGCAGTGCCCATGCCACTGGCATGGGCATTGCAGGGGCCCCCGTAAGAGGGCCCCTACATGTATTTCACTGTCTGCTGTGCAGACAGTGAAATACGCGACGGGTGCAACTGCACCCGTCACACAGCTTCCACTCCGCCGGCTCGATTCCGAGCCGGCTTCATCGTGGAAGCCTCTTTCCCGCTGGGCTGGCTGGCGGTCTGAAGGCGACCGCCCGCCAGCCCAGCGGGAAAGTCAGAATTACCGCCGCGGTCTTTCGACCGCGGAACGGTAACCTGACGGCGGGACTTTGGCGGGCGGCCTCCGCCGCCCGCCAAGGTCAGAATGAGGGCCTATATGTGGTTTACTAAAAAGTATTAATTAAGTGCATTTTATATTTTTCCTTGTGTTAGCATAACTGTGACCTACAGAGCTTGCAGTCATGTAAAAGTGTTGATTTTTATTTTCATACCATAAAGACTTCTTTCAGATTTAGTTCCTATGAGACGCAAAGTCCTCTTGTAATAAGTTTATTGTTTACCTGTGGAAAGTCATACCCATTTGTCCTTGAGAACTTTGTAGTGCTTGAACATGGACGAAGATCATATACATTTGTTTAGACCTATTTGGAGTCACACGGACAGGAGATGTTCCCATGACAGACTTGGGAAATTGTCGAACTGTTGCAACCCGAAGTCTGGTGAAAATTTTAATTGTATGATGCCCCTTCAACATAATATGAACTGATAACTTTGACAAATCAGAACACCTCTGTGAATTGATGTACCAACGGACATTCAAACGTTATGCAGAGCTGAGCAATCCCAGTCATGTCTTGTTTAGAGATAGACACTTCCCTGATCCTTGCAGATGCCTTGCTGACTAGATGCTTTGCTGATTAAGATTCACTGAATGCTGTATCCCTAGGAGAGGTATCGTCCTCTCTGTCATTTGACATTGCCCCTTGAAACGCCCTTTTAGGTTAGAAACTTAACTATGCTGACACTCTTATTTTCTTTTTTATTTTTAGTTAGTGACTTGTAGTCCGAGCTAATAATTTCCAAATTATTTTTGTCCTTTTTGTACTTTTGTATTTTGCCTGCATGTGTTCCTCCCCACACATGCATTTCCTAATTTGGTTAACTGTACGGTTGACCTGCGCCCAGCCAAAGATTATTGACTCTGCTAAATTTGAATTGACTAATGATTTTGCAATCTGAGCACCATGTGATTTCTGTGTCACAGGTGTTCCTATCGAGTTTATGTATTATTTTTCTTGAATGCTTGGATTTGTTAATGCTAGTTTGCCTGAATCTATTTCGTCACCTTGGGCAACCCTTGGTGATTATGTATCTTTATCATTTGGTTTAGTACATTGTCTACATGACTTTAAGCTTGTGTTTCTAATAAACCTTTAAAATGTATTCCTGATTAGAGTTTTTCTTCCGTGGCCACATTAGTCATGGTGTCTAAATTGTTAGGGTGGTATTCAAATATTGCTGATGATTCACCACACATCTATCTGGGCCCAAAAGTCTAGCAACCTTGATTCCTGTGAAGAATTAATAATGCATCTGCAACCTCTTTTGAGAAACTCTGCAACACCCTAGCAGACGTCTTCCGTGACAAGATCACCCCCATCTACAAAACCTTTGAACCTCAACCCACCAGCGCTGACACCCTCACCCTCCTTGCTTCCACGGCTATCTCCGATCATCTGCTCACCACCTGGGACCAACTCATCACACAAAACACCACAGCCATCATGGACTCCTGTCCCCACCACAATATCAACCTCAGGAGCAAGATGATCAGCAGCAAGCTTATTACCATCTTCAACTCATCCATAACCATGGACACCTTCCCCAAAGCATGGAAACACGCAGAAGTCAAACCCATTCTCAAGAAACCTTACCCCAACCCCAGCATACTCAAGAACTACCATCCTATCTCTCTGCTCCCTTTCCTGACAAAATCCCCAAAAAGTCCAACAACTGCCGACTCAGAGAACACCTGGAGATCAACAATCTTCTGGACTCCACCCAATCCGGATTTTGCACCAGCCACAGCACAGAAACTGCCCTGATTGCTGCCACTGATAACATCAGAACCCTCCTCAACCAGGGAGAAACTGCGGCCCCTGATCCTTCTCAATCTTTCAGCAGCATTTGGCACCTTATCCCACCATACCCTTTTCAAGAGGTTTTATCACATCAGAATCGGAGGATATGTCCTCAAATGGATTGCATCCTTCCTCACAGGAAGAACCCAGAGAATTCACCTACCACCTTTTACCAAGGTACCCAAGAACATCAGCTGCAGCGTCCCTCATGGCTCATCCCCCAGCTCTACACTGTTCAACATCTCCATGTCCCCCTTGGCCAACATCATCGGAACCCGTAGAATGAACATTATATTCTATGCAGACGACACCGAGCTCATCCTCTCACTACCAGAAGACCCCTCCATCACGAAGGCCAACTTCTGCAGGTGCATGACAGACATCACCGACTGGATGAATAACAACTGCCTAAAACTCAACACAAACAAGACAGAAGTGCTGATCTTTGAGAGCAACACCTCCTCGTGGAACAAGTCCTGGTGGGCTACAGAACTATGACCGGCACTCAGTTCGACAGACCACGCTTGCAACTGTGGCATACTCCTGGATAGCAAGATCACCATGAAAAAAAGATCAACACAGACTCTTCTGCCTGCTCCCTCATTCTTTGCATGCTCCGTATGATCTTCAAATGGCTCCCCATCAACACCAGACGAACCGTCACTCAAGCCCTAGTCACCAGCTGGCTAGACTATGGCAACACACTCTACATAGGAATCACCACGCACCTCCTGAAGAGACAGCTGATCATACAGAATTCAATGGCAAGAGTCATCCCGACCTCCCCAAATGGACCCACACCACCCCCCTAACTCAAGAAGCTCCACTGGCTCCCCATTCAGAAGAGATATCAATGTAAGAACTCCTTATCAGCTATGTTCTAAGCACCTGGATACCATCAAGGTTTATTAGCCATGCTCTATAATGCCCTATAAATCCTGTTAAAACAACTACACCCTTCTAACTACACAGCCTACACAGTGTAGCATGCCACCCATATAGGCAAGTGCTCCAGCGCTCCCACACAGATGTGGGAAGCTCTATATAAAGGCTGCAGTACAATACAATATAATCACCCCACTTGGAGGGTGTATGAGCATCCACAAAAGAATTGTCATAATGCTTGGAAGATAGGCCAATATTGTTATAAGGCAGCCAGAGGCCCTAACATTGAAAAGACAAAAAAGTGGAGGTTATGGTCCTGGTGAAAGGTATGGGCAATGGCACCAGTTATGCTTTTTACCGATACGTGCTTACAAGTATGGAAGCACTCGCCATACCTACAGAACTTGCACCTTGGACATTCCTGTTTGCAAAGACAGCAGAAAACTGAGGGTCTTATTTACAAGCCCTGTGTGTCGCCAGTGCATTACTTTTTGCGATGCACCAGCCCTCGCTGTGGGGGGGCAAGCTCCTGAGTGTTCCCTCAGCACATTACACTGTGCACAGACAGCAGGACCCTGACTGGGTCCAGGAGGGTGCACTCCAAGTACTGTGCATGGGGCCCCTCAAATTTCATTACGCCACTACCGGCGGCCCATAGTGCAGGCCCATCTCTACAAGACCATGCAAAGCCACTTTGCATGGCCTTGTAGATATGGTGTAAGGCAAAGCAGTGAAAGTCACTGCGTTGGCTTACATTACATCAGGGAGACATTCCATGGGCATTGATGTGGGTTTTCCCATGCAACACCCATGGGTTGTAGCGCATTACCAGATTTACAAGGTATTGTATACCTGGAAATGCGTCAAAATCTTGCCACTCCCCAGGGGAGCTACAACAAGGAAAAATTCTTTATTTCTCCTTGTTCTGTTTCCTATTTCTATTCTGCAGCTCACATAGAAAGAGGAAAAAGCCTCCATGGATTCTTTTAGTGCAGGAGGGTGTCCCTTTCTGCGCAGAAACAATCCTGTCTGTGACACAAGCATCCTTGCACCAAGGTGCAAGGGTGCCTGCGTCAGGGCTTGGCAGTCCATTGTGCGCCAACGCAGGCGGAGAGGACAGAAATGTTCCGTATCTTGTAGATAAGATGCATTTCTGCCCTTTCCCGATGGAGCAGAGCAGCACTAAAAGGTTACTTGCTGCGCTGCCCTGCGCCACGGGGCTTGTAAATATGCCCGAGTACGCATGGATCAGTTGTGAGGCAGATGACCTGAGTTATCATGGATATCATGGATGCAAGGAGAAGTGCTCCTCATGAGTGAAACTGGACAAGGAACTTTACGAAAGGCTTTTTTCGGAAGACAGAAGCCCTTTGTAATGTTTAGCGTTGACCAAGGGCAGTAGATAAGTGGCTTTCCAGTGAATCTCTGCAAATCCCTGTCAGCACAGTGAGAGCGTGCACTGCAAAGAACTTTCTTTATGACATAGCAGATTTTATACGGACCCTTTAAAAGGAAAACTACCCCTTTTCAAATTGCACTGAATGTCTGCTGAAAGATCCTGGTATTGGAGCTCTGACATATTTCCTTTCTGCAATTCTCCCAGTTATGATATGAGGTATTTCTAACAAGAGAACACTTGCGCTACTGTACTTATTTTTTACAATCTATACAACTGGACAGCAAGTGTGTGAGATTATTTATCCAGCGTGTTTGTAACTGGCACGAGCCTCAGTATAACTGCATTACCCTGGAAGACTCTTCATCTATAGGAGGCCTCCTGTTGAATTTATTAGTGCAAGCATCCAGTAAATAAATAATGCTATTAGAACCTTAAAAAAAGAAAAGCACAAATTGAAAATAATGATGACAAGCATAAAGCATTATTGCTTGCAGCGTCTAGTGGGAGAGAAGGGAAATTTAGGCCTTCGAATAGAAGGTGTATTTGAAGGGTAGCAATGTAAGTGACATTCTGTATATACTTGTTTGGCTATTATGAATGGTGAATTACCCCTCTACATAGATTCAAAAAAGGACATGGCCAGCTCTCTCCCTATGAAGGTAAGACATCTAGGAAAGGTTGCAAATCTTTGTTAATCATCGACCTCACGACCACTGACCCCGTAAATGAGATATGTGCGTTTTTGCTAGGTATTAGCTTTGAGACCCTCAGCCATCTATGCCTTGCATCAATTTAGGTATGTTCCTCACACCAGACTATGGGGGTTATTCTAACTTTGGAGGAGGTGTTAATCCGTCCCAAAAGTGACGGAAAAGTGACGGATTTACCACCAGCCGTATTACGAGTCCATTATATCCTATGGAACTCGTAATACGGCTGGTGGTATATCCGTCACTTTACCGTCACTTTTGGGACGGATTAACACTCCTCCAAAGTTAGAATAACCCCCTATGTTCTCAAAGTGTTTACTTGAGACCAAGAGAATCCGGTCTCAAACTTTCAATCAAGATCATTTCTTGAGGTGTGGTCAGTGCTTGAGAAGACTACAGTCAGCTTAATGTCAGGGCTAAACATTTGCGCAGATGCAGAGGCCTACTTTTTCAATCTTGCCCACTCGATTTCAACCATGCAATATCTTAAACTGAGTGAGTTTGGTGCAGGTCTCCCTGATGCCATTGTTATGCCTATGGATGCCCTTCTCTCATAATTCATTGAGCCGCCCTGCGTTTGAGACCCAGAGATTCCTAAATAGATTTGGGACACCAAATCTTCCTTAGTAGCAGAGGTGTAAAGTATGTATTTCAAACGTTGTAGGTGACCCCGTGGTGAACCGCCCACTTCAGTGCACACCCTGATAGATTTTCTTAGCTACAACAGGATATTCAGTATTGCACACCCTTCCTAAAAAAGGAAAACAGGCAGTTGTCTCTTACTCTTCTTGAAGATGACTTAGGCCCATATTTAAACTTTTTTAGCGCTGCATTTGCGTCGTTTTTTGAGGCAAAATCGGCGCAAACTTACAAAATACAATTGTATTTTGTAAGTTTGCGCTGTTTTTGTGTCAAAAAATGACGCAAATGCGGCGCTAAAAAAGTATAAATATGGGCCTAATGCTCATCCAGACTCAGGCCGGAATTTATACTTTTTTTAGCACCGCATGTGCATCTTTTTTTGATGCAAAAGCGGTGCAAACTTACAAAATACAATTGTATTTTGTAAGTTTGCACCGCTTTTGCATCATGAAGCAGCACAAATGTGGCGGTAAAAAAGTATAAGGGCCATATTTATACATTTTGACACAAAAATGAGTCGACGCATGACTGCAAGCGCAGGCCAAGGAAACGATGGCAAGGAACAGGAAGGCAGCACTGCAGACTGGAGTTGGGAGTCCAGCATTGCAGGAGGCCCGGGACCACATGGAGGAGATGGTGGCAGCCGTCATCCCTGAGGTTTCGTCACTGCGATTCAAGGACAGGACAGCGCAGACTACCAGGAAAGTTGCAGGGTAAGTTGCATGGGGGACAAAAATGCCTTAATGTTAACTGTAAGCGGGGGAGACATACCTATCACACAATGCATGTCAGCGATGATAATCAGGTAGTGGAAAGGGCAAAGGGGCACGGCACTGGTGCATGGGCTGTGCAGGGGAAACCTGGGGCACAGCACAACACTACACCAACAACCTTTGCATGGGGGTACTCTGCCATGTCAAGGATGTTGGAAAGGCAAAGGTAGTCCAGGAGGGTAGGGTACAATGTAAAACTGGCCTGCTGTCACACAACAGCTGGTATTGTCGCTACATGAGCTTGGGCTCAATTTCCAGTCTCAGGCCATATCCGCAAGTGGTATTTACCATTGACAACAGTTGCCACTACCACCTGTGCTGTGTGTGCAGGTCAAGTAGCTTATGGCAGTTACGTGCCCATGGATCAAACACACCCAAAATAGAGGGTTCAGAATGATGACGTTATCAATCCCCTGTAATTCCTAACAAAGTGCAAATCCTGTCAAATGCTCATGTCTATAGGTGCAATAAACATCAGGTATTGTTACTTACATTATGAAGTACACAGCAGTAATATCATGCCCATGCTGCACATTTCAGGGTCTACCCCTTAGCCTGTGTTACAATAGCTGCAATGCCACCTTGCTACATCGCAACTGTCGTACTGCTAAGACAACAGCATTGAGGGGAGGACATATGTGTCTAGCTAGTTAAACACACCCGCACAGTCATAAGAGGAAATGGAACACTGCCAGGACCATCACTACAATCCAATGTAGCACACGTTCCCCAACATCAACATTACACACTACCAATGCTGACACTTGTATCGTGCCATGCTAATATTATACATAGTATATGCTAGGTCTCAGCAACATATAGGTGGCTGTGAAATATCTGAGACTGGGTCAGTTCCAGATTGTTAAGTGTGGTGTAAGTGGCATCAGAACACCCACAGCCAGTGCAAGGCCTCACCATTATAATGGAAGTAGACGGAGGGTTGAGTAGGACAATAAGGTGGCAAAATACAATTTGGACAGAACCTACACCTAGAGGATGTGACGCAGACAATTCCCCAAACTGCCTACACTACATGTGACATGCAGGTGGGGCATAGGCATGGGGGAATGCTAATTATAATGACAGGAACAATGAACAGGAACCAAGATTACAATGTTCCACTAATAGGAAGTCAGTAACGTCACATTACAAATGCCACAACACAGACACACTAATTGTACAATATCTCATTGCAGAGGACGATGGCTCTCCTGGGGATATGCCTGTCCTGGACTTCCCTGCTGACATGGATGACGAGCTGACAAACATTAGCCAGCAGACCCTCCAAGATGTCCTTGGAACCCTCCAGACCCCATCTTCAGTCGCAAGGAGGAGCACAGAAGTAGCAGCCATCACAGAGGACCTACCCACCACCCCAATAGTACGATCTGCCAGCTCCAACCCAGCTGAGGACTCTGAGGACACTGGTACCATCTTTTAGAGGACTGTAGTTGGAGTACAGCTGGAGCAGCCCAAGGAGGTGCGGGTGGGGATGCAAAATATGTCAGCCAGCCTTGAGGGGATGTGCACGTGCATGATGTCATCTCCAGAACAGGCAGCAGCCATGCAAGCACTACCATCCATCCTGCAAGGACTACAACAATGTGCAAGGGAATTCACCACAGCAGTAAGGGAGTTGCCACAACACCTGGCATCCCAAACCTTTCACTGCGTGCGCGAATGCAATCATGACCCCCTCAGGACTGACCTGGCTGCCTACCACGGTGATGTAACTGCTATACTCAAGAACCAGCAGCTCTTCCTTGCTGCAGTAATGCCCTTAATAGCCCCACAGTTGGCAGCTACCGGGAATTCTGACTCCACGTCTTCAATAACTGAATTGTATGTTGCCCCTTCAAACCCACCCCCACCAAGGACAGAGGAGACGACACACACATCAGAAGATGAAGACGTGGAACAGATCACCTTCACCCATAGCAGTACCCGGTAGCACCAGTCCATGCCACATGGGCACTGATTTCCTAGGTCCTGTGCTTGTTAGCATGCCAGTCTTGCTACAGTTGGTCACATGCACTGTTCTCCACCACACTGTTTACCTTGACACTATGCTCTGTGATTGTCTCTCACTACCTCATTGGCAATTCATGATCCTCTGCACTGTATGACGCCTCACCCCATCATGTTCAATGACATGTCCCATTGCACTTGTGTTGCATCACAATAGAAGGCGTCACACTAATGGACTCACAATCCTGGACTATGTAATTATTGCACCACAGCACTTTAAAATAAATAGCACTTACACAACCACTTTGTCTCTGTGTAATGTGACACATAAGCTGTGTAGGAGATTAGTGATGTATGTCACATGTCAATGGCCATAGAATGTCAATACAACTGCGTTGAAAGATTGTGGGCTGATAACTATGCACTGGGGTCTGGATTGTATCATCATCTGCACTTCCTGAGGCTTATTTCTGAAGTAAATTGAAAACAAACAGTATAATGCTGTGTTGGACTGAAAAAGTCCACTTCAAGGTATGTATAAGCTGAAAATCAATGTGGCCAACATTCCCTTCAAAACAATCTTTATGTATGTGACATCTGACTATAAACTTTCATCACACACACACACCATATAGCAGGAATGGATGTGTATGAGTGTATGGACAAATATGTAACCTGGGAGCACTATGTAAGAAATGGTAAGTCTGAGTTATGTATACAGAACTTCATTAGATAACATCACTCACCTTATCAGGGTTCACATGAACATCAGGCTGCAGGCAGACAATCCACAGTGCCCAAGATTCCAATTCAGGACTCAAACGATGACAGATTTAAAAACACATCCAACCTTCAGAATACTTTTTATTGGAAACCATAGTAACCTTGAGTGGTGGGTGCAATGGATGGCAGATGCATAGAGAAGTAGCTTTGGTGTAGCTGCGAATGTGACAGCTCACTTGGAATTGGGAATAACCATGTCAAGAATGGGATTCTGATGCAGAATGGAACAGAAATGCAAATACTAAATTGACACTGTACACCCATGCCAAGGTCCTGATCCCCAAGCATATGACATATACTGCAAAGGAGTACCTAAAACTTTATTTCACAGTAATAAAGGAAACTTAAACTAGGGTAAACACCTTAACTAACTTAACCTATCCTAACTACACACTACCCACAACTGGCCCTAACTACCCTAAGCTAAACTTACTTATCACATTTAACTAAAGACTCTAAACATCAACCCCCACCCCCTTTATATGACGGGACAAATGTAGGACAACTGACCTAAACACATACTAACTTATTCTAAACAAATATATTTTTTTTTGTTTTTTTTAAATATCTTTTATTTTTTTTTATTACACATAAACCCCAACATCATCATACACAAACCTACCCACCCACAAAATGTAATAATATAACCCCCCTAACCCACTTATACTAACTAAACAGCCTACTCTAACCTAACACTAAACCCCCTAAACCCACTAAAGATAAGAACCAGCAAAGAGGAGGGAGTGAGGGAACCATGGGAGAGGATCCAAAAGTCACAAATTGGCCCTCCGCAGGATCTTCTCAATACCCTGCAGTCTCCTGCTATTACGGGATACCTGCTGCTACAGCCTGTCCATCAAGCGCAACATCCGTTGCATGTCACGTCTCATGTTCTGAAATTCTACATTGTCTATCACTACAGCTGGGGTTGTCTGTGTTACACTTGTTGATGGTACGGCTGGTGCCGATGCCGTGCTTGGAAGGGGAGGTGCAGGAGTTGCTGCCTGTGGGCCTAGGGCAGATGAGGTTAAGGGACCTGCAACAGTGGCTGTCATCCTTTGGGTGACTGTGGTCTGAGCTGAAGTGGTGGCTGTTGTGGGCAAGGCTGGCCCCCCTTGGGCAAATGCCCTCCAGACCCCTGTGACTCTCTCATGGCGATACCGGCGTGCCATATTGTGGAACCCAGACTCCACATCTAGTATGTGGCGGTAACGCATTGCCCGCCTCTGGAATTCCCTGATCTCATGGGCATTCATGTTGGCAGCTGTAAAAATAGAGAAAGCCAAACATTAGTGACATCATTATGTGATACATCTACAGATGATATTGAAACACGTCCTCAAAAATAGCTGATACTGTCCAAATCACAGTACAGATCATAGAATGTCCCTGAGGAATGACAGGCCAACGCAGCCTACACATCTTCTATCTAACAGCACAGCAATGCGCAAAAAGGTGTGTACCTACTTGAATGATCTGTGCATCTTTGTACTGCTATTAGTCACATAACAAATGCTGCAAGTACTCCACATGTGTCAGGCCAACTAATGACTATCTTCTGGAAGACAACCAAGGCCCACATGACCTGTGATTTGTAAATGGAATTGCCTGGACGGTATGCAGTTGCTAATCATGAGGGGGCATCCTAGGTTGGAACAAATGAATGTTTGAATTACATGTCTGTCTTCTACACTGGGATCCTCACACCTAGGTTTCCTAACCCTAACCCTATGCCTGGGTGGGGGATGGACATGCAACACATACTTTCAAACATCAAGGACAGGCAGGAAGCTTTGGACAGCTGTCCATGGGTTTAGTCAGTCCACCACAGGTAAGGAGGGCTGCTAACTAGGATTGACTCAAACATTGAACAATCACATCCACATTTATGTTTCTTATTGCGGACAATTGTCAACATCATTAGATCTCACTGATACCTTTCCAAAAACAAGCACATAGATGCAAGCACCCATCTGGGCTTGACCTGCATGCACACCTTTGACATTTCACTCAAGTGCCACATAAACGGAGCACAAAATGTAGAGCTAGATGCTGCTAGGAAGTCAAACATACAGTCCTACATGTTCATTAGTTAACAGGGATGCTCAAGTGTGTGGGTAATACTTCGGCATTCCTGGTCTGTGTGAATCAGGGTATGACTTGCTGACTAAATCATGAAACTGGCCACCTCCAAATTAATCATTGGCATACATGTAGCAAAAAATCACCCTATTCACCTGCACATTCCTATAGCACAGCACTCGACTCCTAATATATGAGCAAGAGCTTATATGCAAGGTTTCGTTTTGGCTCTTTGCCCTTGATGTCATTGATCCATAGGTGGGGGTCGATTAATCTTCCCGATATATGCCCTGCCTGTGGCAGTACTTTCGAAACCATTGAGCATTTCATGTTCTTCTGCCCAGCCTATGCGATTCCGCGATTAAAATGGATTCGCAATATTTGCAGGGACATGGGATTCAAGAACTGCTCTTTGGCTCTACGGGTTCTAAAAAGCCATAATTCAGCCGACGTAATTCTTTCAGTAAGCAAGTATTTAGCAACAGCTTGGCGCATACGATGCCATCTTCAAAAAGTAATTTAAGGTCTCATTTCTTTTATAGATAAGTTTTAGAGTCATATGTGTAATTCAAGTTATTGTTTTAATGTTTTTACACCAATTTATAGATGTGTTTTTATTTATTTACTTATGAATTATTTATTATCTTGTTTTTATGTGCTTTTATGGTCATTGATCGAATAAAGCTGATGATGATGATGATGATGACTCTCTGCCACAGAATGTCCAACTCAAACCTGGAACAAAATGTCAACCTCCAGTCAAGTCACATACCAGATCATGTGCCAGCACATCATACCTTGTAATGAGTCCAACACACAGGATTCAATCACACAACAGCTGCAAACACAACACAGGACAAACATTTCAACACTTACTGGATCCCTCTGGGTCCGCAAATCGAACCACTTCACCAATTTTGTAGGGGGCTGGTCCACCTGTAAAACATGGAAGGGTGAAATGTGCTCAGTGTCTGCTCCCTGTACATAACTTGGCTAAACAAATTACTGTATGTGACATTTTATATGACAGAGCAGCAGATCAGGCGTGTAGACACCCCAACAGACATACTACTGCAAACATGCATTGACACTGTCACTCCAGTGAGTGATAGACACAAATATGCACACATGCACTGGCCCTAACAATCATGTGGTGCCCAACATGATAATTCAACTTAGTGCAGAATTGTTTCTAGAGGGTACTCCATTTCATCATTTGTTATTATGAGAGACATGCAAAGCTACATTCCTGGTGCACTGCAATACCAATGACTCAGGTATTGTGGCTTGTGCATCAAGGGAAAATGCTTTACTGTGTGATGCTCATGTGGGTTGAGTTTAGTTCTGGAACTATTGTGCTTTCAATAGTCCATTATATGTGTGCCTGTGTTGTATGTAGGTTACATATGCCACGTTTGCGGTGTACCCAGAGCTGGATATGCCCCCTATGACACCATGATGGAGGGGTCCTGTGTGTTACTTGATGACAATGTTACACTAAACATGGGTTGGCCATTTATCTAAATCAAAACAACTAACAAATATATGCTGACAGTGTCTATTTTGATCATCCGTGACAGAATGCATGGGCACAGGTGTAGTCATTGCACCTGAAATGTGTTACTCTGGGCCCTGTGTACCTATATCAGGTATTGTAGATCACAGTTTGCCACATTCATTGGCTTACATTTGCCAATTTGGGTGATCTGTGGTTATACAACCGAACTGACACTGTCCCCTAATTGAAACATGGTTTAGCAAATGCCCTACTTCTGCAATCTTGATGACGTAGGTCTCGATTTGTAAGCACCTTGGGAATGGCGGCACTCACAGGAATGCTGGCCTGCTGATCTTAGCATGCAACAATGTCTGTGATAGCCTTCATACTGACAAGTCAACAATTGTACATATGCTGCACTAGATCAGCAAGGGTGTACCAAACGTAAACTAGCAAACTATTTAGTGACTTTAAATGTTAGATGGAAGCAGTCAGTGGTCCCTTCCACAACATCATGGAAATAAATATTTTTTGACCATGCATTCGCAAAGGTCAGGAATCCCATTATGACCCATTAACTTCAAAAAAATGTTTGGACATAAAGTGACACAGATGGCAAATGCACCAGCTCTGTACCAGCAATTGTGCCCAAGGCAAAAATGATGTTGGGCTATGCTACTCAATGATAGGAATTCTACGCCTACTCCGAAAAGCCACAAGAGGAACCTGTGTACTGCTACTGCAATCTGGTAGAATCCGGGCACAATTACGTTTGGCCATGTGAAAGATTATCTGTCCAGATGTGAACACACAGGAACAATGAACTTAGGGACAGATGTAATTTTTTTTTTTATGTGTAGCATTTGCTTCATTTGTTTACGCTACAGCTATGGACAGTAGCACAATTATTATCAAGTGTGCATTACATTGGCATTCATAATTAATTTAAATGTTGCACAAACCAAGTCGAAATATCAGCCTATGGCATTAACTGAGGTTAGGAAGATATTTGTACATAGGGCCATGAATACTGTGCAGACATGTATTAAAGGAATTGGGAATGACTTTGGTTACTTGCATTAGCATGTGAAATACATCTCATTCCTGGTACACTCACAGGCCCTGAAGAATACTTTTGTTTGTGCCGCATTACCATCATCTATTGACATCAAAGCAGCACTTATTAACAAGATAAAGTTGTCTTATGTTAGTTTGTGCAGCTTTTGCGTCAACAAATGACTGTAATGTGCAGCAAAAATAGTATTCATCAGGGCCACAGTTTCTTCAACTTGCATTCCACATGTCCACAAACACTGCATGCAGCATGTCACAAAATCTGCTACTGTCACTACAGAGCATTTAATTGAACACATTAGTCTAATTTGTACTCACCAGCAGGGCCACCAATCACCACACCCAGGTGGTCCAGCAAGTTTTCTCTCTGGCCACCAGGTCAGCCCAGCGATGTTTCAGTTGATGGTTGTTGCGCTGGCTATTGAACAGTCTTTTTAGGTGGAACAGCATCTTTGACCACCTGAGCTTCCTAGCCTTGGTGTGATACCTCTGTATCACCCCGCCCCAGCCTCCAACATCAGGGGGAGGAAGAGGCACACCAGCCAAATAAAAAACCCCAGCCCCTCCTCACCCACTCTCCCAAGACGAGGCCTTCCCAACATATCAGAAATAATAGGAATAGGAAAGGGTAAAGAGGGAAATACAGGAAAGGAGGTATGAAAAGGAAACTTAAAGAACCCACAAACAGCCCAACAATACCCCAACTAACAATACCCACTAACACACTCCCAACAGTACAAAGACAAAACTAATCTCAAAAAATGACAAAAACACACTTACACTGATTTACACAGACAATTACAAAAACAACAGATGACAATGGAAATGGCACATAGGAGACAAAAGCACAATATTGACAGACACAACTCTCTACACAGCCACACAGTCTAGAAGAATCACAGACTGCAAAGTGAAAGTGAAAGTACACCCACTGTACCATTTCTGTAAACATGACATCACTTCCTGTCTCAAATGCGGTGCGTTTTTATTATGATGCATGAAAATTTATGATGCTTACGGGCTTTGCATCAATATTTTTTACGCATATGCTTGAAAGTATCCCCGCATTCAAGGATCAATATTTTTTTAATGGATAAACAATTTCATGGGGTGCAGTGTTGGAATTAACGTTAGGGACCAATCGATGTATAATGTGTGTGAGCGGTATTTTTGAACACATATGCGTCATATTTTGACGCATATGCGTCTGTTTTGACACAATTGGTTCAAAATATCTCTCTATAACTGTGTTTGTGTCATTTTTCTTTTTTTGACATACATGAAGACTATAACTGTACAAAGATAGGATGGTATGACCTGCTGTGTGTGTTCTAGTTGCTGGGCACATGTGGCAGACCGCACTACTGCGGACCATGATATTCCTGTTGTTGTGCCAGATTAGCTCTCTTAACTGACGCAACAGCAACACAAACGTTTGGAATAAAATTGGCATTTCCTAGTTTGAGCAGGTGTTGCATCAATGGAGGATAGCAAGGCTACGCAACTTAAAACATTTACTCATGGCCTGTGTGTTTATATCTGTGAATTGCCTATTTCAATTGTTGTTGTGCCTCTGTGTGAACGTCACAAGAAGTGTTTGTCATAATGTGCTTGTATGAATGTGTTGTAATTTTGGATAACCATCAGATGCCATTCATTGAGGTACATCAGTCATGGTATGTGTTTCTTATATCTGTTACGTCTTATGGTGTGTGAACTTCCCTGTCTTTGGGGACACAACATCTCCAATGACAAACTATACACAGGATAGATAGAGGATGGTTGATAATGGCAATGTCAGAAATGTAACCCATCACATGTAATGAAATGTTGGATACCACTTCATGGTCACTTGTGTGTATACTACCCATGAGTCAGGCATTTGAACATGCTAGGTAGGTACAGTATTTGTGACACAGAGTCCCAAATCCAATCCAAAAATGTTTTGGTACAGCACAGTTTGACTAATGTAAATGACCTATGTTTCTTCTGTGGCTGTGGAGGACCAGCAGACCATGCTGCATGTGTTCACATATTTCCAGTGGTTCATTACACAAAGTTGTCCAGTTCAAGTGTGTGGCCATGTGTACCCTGTGTCAGTATTAGCCTCCATGTAGTCATAGTTACGTGCAGGTCTAGTCATGAGTCTGTGGAGCCATTCCCTCAATTAACAGAGTATCCTTCAAAGCAGATTCGACCTAAACCCAAACATCAACTAACGACACACATGGTGATAGCCCAGCTATGGCACTGTAGAACTTTATTAAGGCTGACGACAGGGCAACCTTGGTGTGCTCAAAAACTTAATGGATAAGTAATAGGTAACAGGCATCTTTCATCACAACATGTGTACACAGGGTGGTCTGGAAAATTCCCACTGCAACAGGGAACATCAGTGCCTCTGTGCTAATTAATCTCACAGCTAGTCACCACACAAGCACCATCAAAAGTGGCGGCAGAAGTGATTCTGTGTGTGGACCGTCAGGGCACAAACATGTTTTGTCCTCACATACACATTGGCAAGCCTTGTTTGTTGTGCTGGAGGCACCGTACCGAATCCATGCATACAGCCATAGCACACTGTCACTGTTTGGCAAACATATTTACTGGCAATACCAGACAAGGGATGGGGGCTGGAGTAGGCCATTTGAATAATGTGCCTGAACTGATTATGATGAGTAACATGATTAAAATATACTATCTATTTGAGTATTCATTGTAGACCTACCACACACAATAACCCATGAGGCAAGAGAGGGCATGGAAAGCTAATATGAGACAAATGTAGCCACAGGGAACCTCTATGTTGAACGCCAAGCCAGGAACCAGTCTGGCTACCAGGATGCAGGCTCTGTCAGGAACAAACATGAACAAGGCAAATACACAGTGTGCAGACTCAGACTGGGACAAGCAGGAACAACACTTTGGGAACTAAAAACAGTTTGTGCTGTGGTCTGCAACGTTACACAATCCCCCAAGGGCTCTGGTACACAAGTGATTTGTATGCCAATGCACAACAAGGACATTCTGAAACTGGCAGCTTCTAAGCAGTTCCAGGCAGCAGCAAGGGCAGGGCAGGTTCAAATGGCTGGTCTGCATGGTAGTGCTCACAGGTGTGTGCAGCTTCAGTCTCTCCCAAGTCGTGGAGTTGAGAAACAAGTTCAAAGGGCCAAGTGGACCTTTCACATGGGAAGCAATGGACAGCTGATTACAGGTCTTACTGACTACCAGGCAGTGCATTATTTGACCTGAAGTCCATGCAGACTGATGAACTATGACTATGGCATGCCATCCTGAAGTGGGAAGCACACAGGAGTCAGAATGGGAGTCTGGATGTGTGTAGGTGAGGAATCTCAGGGTACAGATAGTCCATTTACAGGGCCCCCTAGAGAAGGGGGGAGACGTAAAACATGGCAGTGGCAGGACGTATTACCTAGGATGGACTGCGCAGGGCATGTTTTGTGAGCAATGCTTGTCATACTTGGGTTACTCGTGCTATCCATTTTCAGCTTAGATGGACTTCTTGTCACACATGCTACTTGCAGAGATAGTTGATGTCACATTATTGCTGTCAAGGGTCTGGTCATACATTCCTGTTACCAATGCAATGGCACATCCACCGCCTCATGTATGAGACACATTTTTTCATTATGATTGATGGTGTCTTAGTTGTGTGTCATGTGCTGCAATGGACCATGTTGGCAACATGGATGTATCTCTTAGCTGTGGTCCTCTGATATTGCCCTTCACATCTGAAATAGACAGGATCTATGTCATTTATACTGTGTGTGATGTTGGCTGTACATTCATACCCATCAAATGTGATGTGGCTTTTTCAGTATCCTAATCTGTATTTCTGCAATGCTCCATGACGCTAAACTCTGATTATGATTCCTAGGGATCATGTGATACATAAAAAAATTACCCACAGCATGATTGAGTGATGAAGGTAGGTGCTTAATGACATATGATAACAAAGTGGTGATGGTGACTACAGTTAGAAGAAGTTTTGTACGATGTGTTGTCTGCAACGCAATCCTGCAGCAGTGTTTGGATGTTCCCCCTCATTTTCACAGACAGCATCCTCCTCTTCCTCCTCTTCAGGCATTTGTGGGTCTGGGTCATAGAGGGGAATGTTCCTCCTTACACAAATGTTGTGCAGGATGGCACAGGTCAAAATGATCTTACAGACCATTTCAGGTGAATATAGGAGGCTGCCTCCGGTGATGTCGAGGCACCTGAATCTGAACTTCAGGATGCCAAAAGTCCTCTCAACTATGGTGCGTGTCCTCCGATGTGCCTCATTATAGGCACGCTTTGCTGCTGTGCTTGGGTTGGCAAATGGGGTCATGATCCATGGCTGGATGACGTAACCCGGATCAGCTGAAACAGAAAATTAGGGGAAATATTTGGTTGTTGGGTGCACCTAGTTTATTGAACTAAATATAACTTGTGCTCCCACCATGCACTACTTGTGACCTCACATATTACATCACTCATGACATGTTAAATGTCGTCGTGATATTGCTTTTCTTCCATGAATCCCTAAAGACTTGGCTCTTCTCTGACTAACTTTGCCTACATGTCTACTGCTAGTACAGCACAATTGTTTATTTGCTTATGCTTCAATACTAGGGCACCTTGTTGATAACAGCTGCTCTTTACAACTAGAAACAGAAATAAATCAGAAGCAAGCATAGGGAGGGGAAGGAGCTGTGTGTCTGTACCCAGGCAAGGAGAACAACATTGTTTGGATTTTATTTAGCCTAAGAAGCTACACAGATCCCACAAATGATTTGCCATTCACAGCTTGAAGCGCCAGTAGAAGATCTGTGTTTTTATTTTTTACAATGTCTGAAAGAAAAAGAAAACCCAGGTTCTCTGAAAGTGAGTGAACTGTTATGTTGTATTAATCACTTATCTGCCTGCTCTTTTTTCTCTGTAGGGATCCTGACCCTGACAAATGCCCCAGACCTCCCAGCTCTTAACGAGGGCAGAAACATGTTGGTCCCCTACCATTTTTAGACCCCTTCAGTCATAATTCTCGACGGAGTCCTACACGTTGCTTTTATCCTTGCCTGCAAACACCCTGATTCAAGTAATGGTTAACCAAATAGGTGTTTTGTAAGGCAACGTTACTATTCATCTGGATCCCTTGTATTATGCAGTAAGATTTAATTTCAGAACTCCCTCTGTAATTCTTACAACTATGAGGTTGAGTCCGCCCAGGTAGTATCATCTTACCTGGGTGGGGCTAGGTGGTCATATGATGAAGCATGACACTATAATGTGTGTGAGACCACCTAGTCCGTAAAAGGAACTACCTCTCACGCACCGCCATTTCTTACACCCTAATCTAAGCTGGAGATAACGCGCCAATATACCGCAATCTGAACAGCCAAAGAGTCCATTTCTCTCTACTAAATCCCCCACACAGTTTGTGGTTGTACAGTTTCTGACTCAAACGGGAGTGTGTGTGGGGTTGAACTACTCCTGATACTCTCTTTCCGTGACATTATAGTAAGTGTTGAGCCACATTTGTTAGGAGCAGAAGTCCAGACAACAGCCATTAGCCAGATAAGGCAAATGGGGAACACTGTCACAGATAAGGTGAATGCTGTCTTCAACAACAGACGGTGACAGGAAGACATCTGCACACAGTTGAATGACCTGCATTGGAGAGTCAATTCCCTCACTCCCAGGGCACACCAAGATGCTCTGGCAATTGGTGATGGTTCTCCCAGGCAATTCAAACTTGTGACCTGGGAGGAAAAGTTGCCGTCCATACTCAACAGTGAAGGCATTGTGGGAATTCCAGGCGGACTGGAGACTGTTAAGTACCAACACTACCTCTCTCACAATAACTAATTCACTCTTCACACTCTTACACACCTAATCTCTAATGTAAACCTCTAGACGAATGGCAGCCTATCCGAACAAGTATATTAAATGATGTCTATCATGACTCACTACGTGCTCTATATATTTTTAATCTCGCATTTACTCATTCTGGCACAACATTTTAATGAACACCACTCATGTAGGAACACTATCAAATGTGTCATCTTCCATTTGGACATCAAATCACACACCCATTTTATTTGTTATGAAGTCTGGTGTTTTTTTTTCACTATTTTCCAGTGTTTTCAAAAACTCGCTAACAACTATTAGGGATGTTTTTTTTCCAGTGCTTATAACGATTTTGAATTTTATTTCCTTCATTTCCTCGTTTATTCCTATTATTAATCCTTGCTTGCGTCTTTCCTACTCCTAAACCTCTTCTCTGTACCTTTTCTTTCTATTTGCTTTCCTAAGTAACTTTTCATTAGTTCTCTCACCTTCCTGCATGTCTCATATCACAGCACTCAAACACCACTTTCCACCAGTCCAGTCTTACACTATGTCCATGATGTGGATATCCTTGCACCCATTAAGATTTGATTCTAGCAGATAAAAGGTTAATAGTGGAAATGTAACACATCTTCCTGCTGTACTATTCTTCAGACAAATGACAAAGATTGACTGGATGAAGATTTCCTACATGGGACGGAGGATAAATATATATCATCAGTGTTCTATTACAGTGGTTCCCAACCTGTGGGCCGAGGACCCCTGGGGGTCCGTGAAGCCTCCTCAGGGGGTCCGCGGCTGCTTAAAAAATTTAATAATATTAAGTCCCAGCTATCAGTAAAGACTCCTTGGGGGTCCCCGTGTTCCAATAATGATTCAGTGGGGGTCCCTGGGCTCCAGTATTGATAAAATGGGGGTCCACAGAAGTCAAAAGGTTGGGAATCACTGTTCTATTATTGCTAACCTGTTCCAAACTGCCCTGCTCTTTCTCTCAAGATACCAGGAAATTGGTTAATAAATGGGATAGTACTGTCTGATCCAGCCATATTTCTGCTCTACATGGTCATAGCGACTACTAAGAAACTAAAATGTAGTCTGTTAGGTATGCAGCCCTTGGTGACAACAAACCCGTCTGCTGTACAGAATGTCTGGGCTGTTTGCCTATGCAGTTCACCTCATTAAATTGCTTTACATTGTTGGACCATGCCTATGGGATTTCTTGATCATTTGAAAGCCAGCACAAGGACCCATGAAGTTTGATTTTTTTACCAAGCATGTAGGCCTTTATTTATTTGAAAGAAGTACAGAGACTGTGCTCCTTCCAAGCATGTGCGAGAATTACCCTGGGGACTTTACCTTTGTGTTCTATGCAGCAATCACCGTTTTAGTGCATTTTCTGTATTAGGGGAAAAAGAACGAGCACAGCTCAATATGATGTCATTAAATACACCACTTTAGTTTGTATTAGTGATTTCCTTTAGTGCAAGGTCTTGTTTCAGCACCGCAGGTTCTAAGCTTCATTGCGACATTGGCAATAGGAACGAACATTGAACTTCGTGATCCTGGGTCTGTATCTTTAGGAAACTGGATACAGTCTTTCATAGTCTCAGTATAAAGTCAAGGACCTGGCTGGAGACAGCTGAAAAAGTTGCCTGCAGCATCTTGCTAACTGTATACTGAAAGGACCTAGTTGAACAGAAATGTAACAGTGACATAATCTTCACAATAGGTGGGATAGCAAACTGAACTCTTATGTTTGGCAAAAGTTTGGATTGAAATACTG
The DNA here is from genome assembly GCF_031143425.1 of Pleurodeles waltl. Taxonomy (NCBI): domain Eukaryota; kingdom Metazoa; phylum Chordata; class Amphibia; order Caudata; family Salamandridae; genus Pleurodeles; species Pleurodeles waltl. The sequence goes on along the minus strand of NC_090436.1, from coordinate 328,019,295 downwards.
ACTCAAGGGTGAGACAGGTCAACCTGTACCTCCTAACCATGTGCATTTCCTGCATGGTTTCCAGACTGGGGAGTAGTTTGTACACTGTTCATTCCATTGACATATCCTTTTCCGTCTTCCCTTGGTGGCTGATAGACAAATATGTAGCACATGAGTGCAATATGTCGATGTTGTGTGTTTACACACAGTATTTGGACATATTACAACATTTATTTTTATTTTTGCCTAGGTAACAAAAAACAAGGTATTTTGCTCAGATGACAAATGTACAGACACACCAATTTTAAATATTAATAGCATATATTTATTTCATCCCACATTTAATATGGCTTAGTTATGGAGTGATAGCATTATATGCTTGTGTAACCACACATAAGTGCTAACAATGAGCATTCACTTACTGGCTTGAGGTATGGGGTAGTAAAAGCTACTAGGAGAGGTGAGTATTGTATTGGATGAGTATTTTATTAGGCAAGCAATGTATTAGGTGAGTTTTTAATATGAATCAGTAGTGCAAAACATGTGGCCTGACAGGGAGACAGGGTAAATTGCTGTTAGATATGTTTTGGTGTACATCAAGTTACATTTATTGGCAGTGATAGTTAACATAGTGTATATAAAAATATTGCACACGTACTCAACGTCTATTTTGTTGTGCATTGTATTGTTGGTTATCGAGCACTGCCTATAGAGCCCCAGGTCTTGGAGTGGCAGGGACATGTTGAGAGAGGTGGTTTTGCGGTTGTTGTTGGCAGGATATGCTATTTATCCCATGTTCTTTCAACAGAGGTACAGAGGATGATTTGGCATATTTCCTTCAACGTAAATTATAGTCTAAATATAGAGATGGATTAGTTGCCTGTCGATGGAGAAAGGAAAACGTGGCAGGAGGCAGCAGACAGTGGATGGACTTAGGCCGTTATCCCGCCATACTCTAAATCACTTCTCCAGAGCAGCGGAGGTGTAAAATCATGGATACTCACAATCATTGGTCTGTGATGTGACAGAGGGCCACATTGATGCCAGCAGGGTGGCAGTTACGGGGTGGCAAGGTGGGTATACTGGAAGCAAAGCATACATGTCTAGTGACTGAATTGCACAATTTGAAACCAGAAAACCTGGGATTAATCCCAGCTTTCCAGCTTGATCAAATTGTCTGATCCTAGGCAATTGTTTTATTTCACTTTCTCGCCCTTTTCTTCATTACCGCATATAAGGGGACCTAAAAATACATGACTTCAGGATGTGTTTTGTACAAACCATTCTCTTGTGTTTGATTTAATAAACTACATTGTTGTTTATGTGCAATAGGAACCCAGGCCGCCCTAAGAACGCACATAACAACTGACTTGCATCTTACTATTGGCATTGTAGTCAGTGTGGGAGGAAGAATGAATGTTTCTAAATTCATATTTGAAAACTCTGAGGCATGTTTAGAACAATAGTGGTGCAGGGCAACACAGAAGTGCCCTTGCTGCCCAGCCTTGCACCACAGGGAAAGGGCAGGAATGCAGCGTAATTACAAAATACTCTGCATTTCTGTCCGTTCCCCCTGTGCTGGTGCATAATTGACTGACTAGCGCCAAGGTAGGCACCCTTGCACTATGCTGCAAGGGTGCCTATGTTGCATGCAAGGTTGTTTTTTGTGCAGGAAGGAACACTTTCCTGCACAAAAACAATCCATGGAGGCGTTTTCCTCTTTCTATGTGTGCTGTAAAATGCAACACACATGGAAAGAGGAAAAAATGAGAAATGAAAATATTTCTTCATGTCATGACTCCCTTGGGAGTCATATGGTTCTGGCGCATTCCCAAGTTTACAGGTCATTGTCAATCTGGGAATGCGTCAAAAACATGGGTGTTGTGGGGAAAACCCACCATAATGCCCATGGGACCCCCTCAATGGAGATTAAGGCAACTCAGCGACTTGCGCTGCCTTGCCTTACTCCATATCTACGATGTTATGAAAAACCACACAAAGTGGCTTTGTGTGGTATCATAGATAGGGGTCTGCACTTTTCACCACTGGATCTTCAAGAAAAGTGATAGTTAGGCAGCACATAGGGGCTTGTAAATATGACCCTATCATTAAAAAAAAAAAAAATCTCAATGCACTGATATCGTCTGTTGTACTAAGGTAAAATGGTTCTCCATGTTAATGAAATACACCTTTTGACTTTTGAAGAGACCTTATCATATTTTTACACTTTTGCTGCAAGATGTTCTTCCAAAAGTTGAGTGGTGCAGGACAATCTAGTTACTTCCTTTCTTTAACTTTAATAAGCCTTTAAATAAAGTCTGGCCTATTTATTGAACATCTTTTTCATATTCGTGCTGAGCAGAGTGAACAACAGCCCAGTGCTGTTGTTGATCAGGGGGCCTGATTTTCTGCTCTCGTTTGTCTTGAGCGGGATTCATTTTGGATTCTTTCTTTTGGAAGGTCTACCAGGATGCTAGGTGGTCCTGGTTCTTTTCCTCTCAAACTATGCATTTGGTATCAACTACAATCAAGAATTCCTAAAAGTGCCAATGAGTTTGTTTTTGGCTTTATCTTCATAACTGGGACTCCCTTAAAAAGACACATGACAACTTTCACATGTTCAGTAAGTACAAGGTGCACTCTGGCTACTGGGTGAATCAATCTTTCATCAGGTAATCATTGACATTTCTACATACTGTACCTACAGACTCATTCACAAATACTTTCATGCATGATCTAATGTGTGTGAAAAGGGATCCGTTGGCATAAGTTTACAGATCTTGACACAGAGTAGCAGCAGACATTTTTGGCCACAGATGGAACTGTGCTGCGAACAGAAGACCTTTAAGGTGCACTGTAAGTAGTACTAACTTAGCAGTGGGGTTCAGGAAAGGGAACAGCACAGACAACTGCAGTGGAAAGTAAAGTCAACATCCTAAAACACATACATTTGTGGGTATTCACAAACAACTGAAGACCAAATTCCCATTCTTGAAATGAACATAAATCAATAGTAAATCTACTGAACACTTGGTGTGCATTCCATTCTTAGCTGCATGATTTTCAGCTTTATTTAAATCTAGTTAACAGGGAGTACTTCCTCCCAGGTGCGGCTCTTCTGTATGGGCGGAGGAGCGTCGCCCCCCCGCCAGTAGCAACCGCTGCAAATGCTTTTACACGGAAAAGATAATAAACTCTGTTTTTATCCTTTCTGTGTAAAATGGTCGGGGCATTGGGGGTGATGAGCCAAGGGGAGTGCTCTGTGAACTCCCCTCAGAGCACATGTGTGTTTGGCCGGCTGTCTCGGGTCGGCCAAGCACACATGCTGTAGGTTCTCTGCTGCCCAGCAACACGGTTGCTGGGCTGGAGAGAGCCTGCACAGGCTCCCAGTCTGCCTAGGAGTGCCCTGGGTGGGCGCTCCCAGCCAATCCTGGCGCTGCTTTGAGCAGCGTCAGGATTGGCCCAGGGCAGGCTGGGGGCCTGTGCCTGCAGCAGCGATGGGAGAGGAGCGGCGTGCGACGCAGGAGCAGAAGTACTTTTTAAAAATTATTATTTAATGTTTTTCCCATGCCCTCGCACCTCCTGCCCCTCCCAGCCACGTGAGCCACTCCTGCTTTCTCCGCCTGTCACTCTCCACCTATTTAATGGAGAAGGAGTCATGAATGCACAGTGGACATTTATAGCTGGAGTGCTGAAGACAGCAATGCACTCTTGCTTGCTTGCACTCTTGAGAAAGGTGAAACTAAAGAGGAAACTTCCCTTCTTTCTGGTGTGACAAACTGTCTTCCTAAGGATGTAATGCAGCCAACCAATGGGGGTGTGTAGGGTATTTTATTATAAGTAGGGGCCTTGTTTTATTCTAGACTGTTGAGCCCCATGTTGGGGTCTGTTAATTGAAAACATATAATTTCGGGACCTAATTTACAAAAGCAACTTGCACTTTTTAGTAAGTTTACACTTTTACGTAAGTTTCAGTATTCACAAAGTCAGAGTGTAAATTTAGTACAAAAGTATAACTTACATGTCTTCACACCCTCACTTGAAGGGGTGGAGTCTGGATAGTCATAATTTATGAACATAAATTTATTATATCTAACTTACAACTGTATTTTACGACTGGAGGAGACGTACCACTTGTAGCGGAGACTCAGCAGACGGGGCTTAGACCCTGCATGGTTGTGAATAGAAGGCTCCACACATGCTTCAGAATCTCTGCACATGGACACTTCTTCATGGTAGGGAACAAGAGGCCTACACATGGCAATAGGACAATGATATACTCCTGAAATCAATCAGGCACCTGGCGTACATTCATTTACAACCACATATATATCTCACAAAACATAGGATGTCTTTCTTTCCTATTCAGCATTTGCATCCTGCTCCTTTCTGTGCAGCTCAGTTTGGAACACTATCTCAACCATGGATGCTGCCTGTGCTGAGTAGGAAGTGAAATTTCACTGAGGCGGAGACAGCACATGTAGTGAATTTATGTGGTGTAAAACTACGCAAAAACTACATGGGCTGCCTCCATTCTTCCTCAGGGGAGCCCAGAAGGCAGCCTTATGGCAGAAGGTGACTTATGAGGTCAACACTTCGGGTAGGAGGTCTTGACAGTGGGTGTAGGAGGCTGGCCCTCTATGTAGTGTTCAAAACTAGGCATACTGTGCAGGAGGGCCAGGAAACCACACATTGGTTTCCAGAGGCAAAAACTAGATCACCTAATGCTCTTATTTTTGAGGTAGTTTGGTTGAGTAGTTAGGCTAATTTTGGAGAAGTGCAAAGCATTTGTTGTACTCACAGTAACAATCATGCACCACACACACTCAAAGGAATACCTCAAGACCAATTTACAAAAATACTTCAATATAATTTTTAAGACCAAGATTATTAAGATTGGTTAAGTCATTTTGTAGTTAAGAATTTTTGAAGTTTTAATAAATGCAGTCTTTCTGTGCGTAACTATGCACCATAGGTATCAATAGGCAGTCACTTTAAAAAATGCATATAAAATCACACAATTGTGTTACCACGTTCCACTTTTGCAGATGGGTTTAGGTCGTCGGTGGGCACGCTGTGCCCGCTGGAGAGGGTCAGCCAGCTCATGGTTTCGGGGGGAGCATTATTGGAAGGTCTCTTGGAGCAGGTGCAGGGCCACTCACGGAACCACTTGGAAAAGGGTGGTCCAGGAGCTGTGCGCAGTGGATCCCTTTGGAGCTGGAGGTAGGTCTTTTTGAGGGCGGCTCACAGGACAATGGGGGCACTCTGGTGGAAGGTCTAGGGTGTTCCTGAAGTCCCTCAACTGGGGCTTCCTCCTGGTCCGGTGTCAGCTCTGGGGGAGCTGGTTTTCTTGGAGTCTGAAGTCCACAGATCAGTACTTAGGGTAGTGACACAACTCGGCCACTGGAGGGTGCAGTGCCACCAAACTTGGCACACTTGTGGGGTTTGTCTGGGTGGTCTTTGGTCTGTCATTGAGTCTGGCTGCAACTCCCGGTTCAGGAGAAAGCAGCCAGTCAGCGAAGTGACCCTCACTGGGTTGCTGGTTCTTTTTGACTAAAGAGTGGTACCTGCACTCAGAAGGGAGATCTTGGGTGATTTTCAAAGCCTGAAGGTCCTCTGTGGGTCTCATGATCAGTCCAGCTCCTCCGCAGTGGCGATTGTCGGGTCATGGGTGCAGCAGGCAGGGTTTGGCACCTTTTTCGTGTGCAGCAAGTCCACAGTTCTCGTGCCTTGGATCTTCATTGGGCTAGTCTTCTTTGTCCTTTCAAATCTATAATCTTGGTCTAGGGGTGCCCATTAAATACTGAATTTAGTGGGCGTTTTAGGGGGAACCTGATGGTGTCCAGTGGGACACTTACCTTTGGGTGGCTACACCCACTATAGTGACCACTTTGTAAGTGAAGGGTCACTTTCCTAAACCTCATTGGCTATTTTGTCTCCATGCAAGATGGAGGAAAATGAAAAACAGGGCCTACCTCGCAGGCAACACCTTAGGGGTGCTGCATGGCAGGTGAGGCCACTCCTACTACCCTTTGTTAGGCTTCCCGCCCTTCCTACGGCCAAAAGTGGGGGTTTGCAAACGGGAATGCCAGCTGCTGCTAGGGAGGAGGTGTTAGCTCCTCCTCCCAGGAAGGGCATTGTCTTTCAAACCAGAGAGGCAGGGCTCTCCCCCAAGGTTTGTATATTGGAGGTGGGAGCTGGATAAGACCAGTCAGCAACAATGCCAGGATAATTCGCTTTTGCAGGGGGCACCTTTAACATGGCCCCTGGGTTCTTTTAGGGATAAATCCAATACTGGCACCAGTCTGGATTTATCATTCTGAGTTGTTTGATACCAAACAACCCAGGGTTCAGAGTGGCCATCATGTAGCTGGGAAACTCGTGTTGACCAGTGTCCAGCACATGATTTAAAATGGCTGCTCTGTTAACTCACTATATCCCAGGTTTGGCAAGGACACAGTGGGGGCATATTGCACAAGCAATTATGCCCTCACATGTAATATGGAGCACCCTGCCTTAGGGCTGTAAGGCCTGCCAGAGTGGTGTCTTACCCATTGTAAATGCAGTGTAAAGTGGACAGGCACATGGGCAGTGTGCCATATCAAGTTGGTATTTTAGGTTTGCGCCAGAACACTCAGCCTACAATGGCAGTGGTGGGTGCATCTGGATGCGGGGCTTTAGAGGGTGGCAAAATCAGTGCTGTTACCATCAGCGGCCTACCCATAGTACCCATGCCCTGGGCACATACGTGCCCACTTACTAGGGACTTATAGTTGTAGCTAAGGGTGTATCCAATTGTGCCAATGTATCACAGCAGATTTCGGAAAGAGCACTGAACCAGGGAACCTGGTTAGCAGGGGCCCTGAGCACTACAATTTCTAGGACACATCAACATCAGACAAAAAGTGTGGGGGGGGGGTAACCATGTCAAAATAGGCCCTCTCTCACAGTGGGGACATAAAGTATAAATGGCAGAATGAGAGGAGGCAGCTGAAGGAGAAGTTCTCCAGGACTGAGTTTGCTAGACTCTTCTTGGAGGATCAACTGGAGCCTGCCTCCGTCTCACTGCTCTCGAGAAAGACATCCTCTCCACCATGCACCGATATCTGCTATATGGGATGCGTAATCCAGACAACACTAATGAGGTGCCAGGTAAGAATGTACTACCTACTCTTCCTAACTTTAATATTTCTCTGTTTCATGTGTCACTAGGTAAGCCAGACCATGTTTTCTATTTTGCATAGTGTGACATGTAGTACAGATTTTCTGTGTTTAAATAGCACAATAAGTCCCAAAATACTAAGTAAATATCTGTCAATGGCCTAGATGTTCATTCTTGGAACTTAATAATGTGTCAGCTATGACTCAATCTTTCTATAACTAATGCTACAAGCATTTGTCCATCACTGTAGAGCCCTCATACCTCCATTGCTTGTTGCACACCATCTATATACTACTCATAAGCACCCTATACGCTAATTTTACTAATGGTGTAAATGGTGTGCTAACGTTATTTTTACTATTTCCCATACAACACAATTGAATCCTTCACCTGAGGCAGAAGTCTGTGTAACTTCAGCATGACAACACACAGTGCTAGACTTGCAATCACAAACACCACCGACCTGAATGTACATATCCTAACAAGATGTGTATGTTTTATCAAAACCTAGATAGAAATGTGAAAACATGTTTAGCCATGTCTTTATAGTGGGGTCAAAAGTAACCTTGTCATGTACATTGGTACACTAAGGTTTGCTAATATTTATTTATTTAATTTATTAGCCCTATGATGTTGCCCCATCCACCATCTTTCACAAGTGCGGCATCTGACCCTAGCAGCACCATCACACCACGAATGTCACCATAGAGCAGATGGATGGTAGACCCTGATAAGTTCTACATCAGCTCTTTTTTATACGTTTCTAATTTCTTGACTTGACTGACATGGTAGTTATATGCCTTTTATCACACATCCTTTGTCCTGAAGCTCAATATGCCAGATCATTGTTTCAATTATTTTTATTGATTTATAATCTGTATATGGTTTTTGACAATTTAAGGCTAGGAATTTAATGTATACTTGGCCTTGGTCAAGCTAGCCTAATACCATCTGGTGTGTCTTTCATAATGAGTAGTGTAAAACTATAACTAGCAGGTGGTTCACATATAATGACTTATTCCATTATTTCTGTATTTATTTCCTGCCAGATTCTGTCTCACAACAGCACCTGGGGTCAACTTTAAAAAAACATCACCTAGGACATCAGGGGACATCCTGGCAGCAGCAACTTGACCCCTACCTTCCGTCTATCAGTTAACTCTGGGAACCTGATGAGCTTAACTTCTGTGTTTAAACATTTAGGAAATCACAAACTCTTTGTTCTCTTATTAGAAAGTATAATAAAATGCCTAAAAGCATTTTATGGTACAGTCTAAACTCCTATATGTTTGTCTCTAATTTGTCTTTTTTGTGTTCATGAAGGAATATTAAGATTGACTATATCAGATGCACCTACATCTTGTTTTCTAGCTGCTGGACGTAGACATTCTTTGGCCTGTACAGCTACAAGTACCCAGGTTCAGCAGCTGACAACAAATGGGACCTACAAAACTCTAATCTCCGTGGCTGAAGCGGGCGAGTTCAACTCTTTATATATTATGTTGACTTTGCACAGGTTTAAAATTTTAATTTGTTTTTCCAGGGAAATATTTATCAAAGTATTGGATTGAGCAATAGCATCAAAACTACAATCTCCATGGCCAACACAAGCTGAAGATTATACACAAACACCAGCCTCCACACCTACACCACCACCTGCACCACCACCTTTCCCACTGGCACTACCACCTTCCCTACATGCACCACCTGCAACAGCTCTTGCACTGCCTCCAGCACCAGCTAAAGTACTACCTGCCCAACCAGTCAGAAAGTATTCACAGTCACAAAGACTCTAAGCACCAGAATTGTTTAGGCGCAGTAGTAGGAGAAACCCCCTGTAATGTGTGTGCACTTATTTTTCTCACTACTTTTTTAAAATAAAGATATGAGTGCATTTAACACAACAAAACTGTGTAAACCTTTCAACTGTGATGAATGGTTTATGATTCAGTTCCCACATATGAACTGTGTATATATGTTTTCTCTCTGTATATTGTCAAAGAAAAAGCCATTTCAAAATAGAACCGGCATTTAGAAATTATTTCCTAAAACAACTAGACACTTTCTTTGAAAGACATAGAATGCACCATACATTATGCTTTCTTCATGAAAAAGGAGATTTTATTAGATTTTTACATTTTAAATATATTTTTCAAAGGCAGGGTGAACATTACAAGTAAAGCAACCATCTATGGCCAGTCTATATACAAAGGCATTTAAAAGTCCATTGTCCCAAAAAAATACAGACTCAAAAGTACTGTCAGCTTAAATAATGCAGTCTGACCCGCCGTGTAGAGGATGTTTCTAATTCAGAGTCCTGGCTTGGAGCAAAAGTCACTGTCTATCCTCAGTTCTGTTCTGTTGATGATGTGCTGATGATAATGTTCTGATGATAATGTTCAGATCATCCTCTGACTTAGACATAAATTGGCTGGCCGGGACAGGACCAGAGACCCCATGGAGAAAAAGAGCACTAGGAGCTGCAGGGGAAGCAGTAAGACAGACTAACTGGGAGACAGAGCTATAGAAGGTGGGGCAGGTTGAACAGGCAAATGAGACTTAATAGATGCGGGCAAGGAGGTGATGGTGCCAGCTAATGCTTGAAGTTGCTTAGAAACCATGCCTCAGATCATCTGGACCTCTCCCATAAAGCCCCAGATGTCCTGAGAGAGAGCACTCCCTGAGCCACTACAACTCACATCATCACCGTCTTGAATGCAGTCACTGGAAAAGCTCTGGAGTTAGAGATTGGATATTACAAAAGAGGTGTGGGGTGTTGGGGAAGAATTGTCCCTAGACTCTTGTTCTTCCAGATGAGCAATGGAAGAAGAAGTACATACAGGGGGTGCATCTGTAGGCCCCTGATGTAAATGGGGCCTCAGGAGTTAAGGAGATGCTGGGGCCTGCTCTGGGGACACCACTTCTTGTTCTTCTTCTTGAAAGCCAGAAGGAGAACCTATATCTTCCTTTCCTTGGCTGGTGGTGCCAACTTCCACGGCCCCCACCCGCTGGAGACTGGTCGGCCTCCGCCTGGAGTCTCTTGGTGGAGAATCTCACAATTCTCCGGACATGTGCACTGTTGGACTTTTGGCCAAACGCATGGTCATCCCTAGTCTTTTTGCCTCCTTCCTCCTGGTTTTCTGACCTCTCGCTGTTGGCTCTAGGACTCTGAGCACTTTATCACTGCTGACCAGTGCTAAAGTGCAGGTGCTCTCCCATCTAAAGTTGGTATGATTGGCTTATACCTAATTGGCATATTTAATTTACCTATAAGTCCCTTGTACAGTGGTATCTCTATACCCAGGGCCTGTAAATTAAATACTACTAGTGGGCCTGCAGCGCTGCTTGCGCCACCCACTGAAGTAGACTTTCAAACCTGTCTCAGGCCTGCTAGCGCAGGGCCTGTGTGCGCAGTTTTCTGCCACAGGGACCTGGCATCTAAATTTACTTGCCAGGCCCAGAACTCCCCTTTTACTACATGTAAGTCACCCCTAAAGTACGCCCTAGCTAGCCCTATGGGCAGGGTGCCATGTATGTAGAAAGGCAGGACATGTGCCATATTGCATGGCCTGTCCTGGTAGTGACAAACAGCCTAACTTGGTGTCTCACTGCTGTGAGTGCTGCCTTCTCATAGGATTGCATTAGAAATGCCCTGCTTTATGTGTAAAGGGTATTGTCTGATTTATGAGGGGTAGCGTAGGCGTGTTTGGTATGGTTGTGATGGTGATAATAAATACTGCTTACTGGTGTGGGGGTATTTTTTATTACTACCACAGAAATGCCACTTCTAGAAAGTGCGCATTTATCTGTGCTTATAATTCTGGTGTTTTGCAGCTTGACTCCAATCCACGTCTGGGCAGAGTGACAGTTGGGGCTTTGTGCATACTTTTCAGACAGCCTGTACACAGGGAGGGTGGAGGTGTCACTGAGGTGCATCTACATACTGAATAGTCTTCCTGGGCTGAGAGAAGGGAGAGGCGGGGCACACCTACATTTGTGAAGGCTGTGCCCTGGCCTCACACAATAGGGTCGTTAACCCCCCACTGATGTTTGGAGCCTGTGCTGAAAGGAGAGAGGGGGCACTCCCAGAACTAGTTGTAACTGGCTGGAACCTCCTCTCCCTATCATTGTAAAACACTGTAAAACAGGACTATAAGTACAGGGGAATTTTCCCCACAATTTGAACATTCTTGGAACTTGAAACTGGACACAGGACGCTGATGAATGGACTCACCAGGAAACCGCCATGGACTGCTGCTGCTGTGCTGACCTGTGACCTGCCTGGTCACTAGGAGGAACTGCCACCATCTGCACCCCTTGTGCTGGCCTGTAGCTGGGCCCACCAGCCCTGTGCTCCTTCTTGCCTAGTTGTTCCCAGGGGCAGGGTGCTGTGGCCTCTGACCCCTGCAACGATCTTTAAAATCTGTGCCCAGAATGCTTTCCCAAGAAAAGGGCATTCTTGCAATAGCTGGAAAAGGATCACCGCCGCAACCTGGGCTGTTGATGTGTCTTAGCGCTTTGAAAGCGCTTTTCTTGTGCCCACGGAAATCACCGCCGCAGCCCGGGAGCCTCACTGTGCCCTCGCGCTCTCCACAGCGCCTTTTCGTTAATGGGATCACCGCCGCAGCCCGGGCAGGGCTTTTCGTTTCAAGCGCGAGGATCGCGCTGACTTTAGTGCCCCCGGGGCACTGGAGAGAGCCAAGGAAGGAGCTAGCACGCTCCTAGCGTGCTCCCGGAGGACGCGCACTTTTCAGAGCGCCCCTGCGGCACCAGCAGGCCCCACCTGGGGCCGCAACGTCATCAGAGGGAGAGGAGGACGCCTCTCCCTCCCTTACAGGAGTCCCGGAGGCAGAGGGAGAGGAGGACGCCTCTCCCTCCCTTGCAGGAGTCCCGGAGGACTCTCCTGCTCTTCTGGGCCGGGCGGCAGCCTCACCGGAGGCTCGCCCTGGCCCCCGGCTCTCTTGTTGGCCCCCTCGCGGGCCAGGAGTATTTGATTTTGGGGTCTCCCATAGTGGCAGGGAGACCCCAGGAGTTAACGGGTCCCCGGAGGGGCCCGTGTTTCAGTAAGGGGGGAGCGCGAGGCGCCCCCCCTCTCCCTAAAGTATTGGGTGACCTTGGCCCCCCACAGGAGGGCCGGTGGAGGCCCGGGGGGCCCCCAGTGATCGCAGACCCCATGAGGGGCCCGCCAGCAGTACAGAGGGGGTGCGTGCCGCCCCCTCTTCCCCAGGACTCTAAGGAGGCCCCCTCATTGCGCAGAGGAGCGCTGGGGGCCCCTTTCTTCTTTGTCTTCAGGCACGGAGGGTGCCTGCTTCATCAAAACAGGTACTGTCTAAAATGGACCAATATGATGATAATCTAAAGTTCTTTCTACAGACTTTATTAATTATGATGTATTGCCTACCTGTTCCCTGATGCTTTGACATATGTGTGCACATGTTCCTTTTATGGGCATGACTTGCTAAATATGTTTCCCTAACTTGCCATAGGTTTTCTAATGTTCCTACTATGGGCGTTTTATGATATTCTTATGACAAGTGTTCTAATGTGATAACGTGTTTCCTGACTACTGCTTATGTTGCAGAATACTGAGTAACCTGTGTGTTATGTGTGACTACTGCTAGTTTGCAGAGTAACTAATGTGTAACGTTCTGACAACTGCTAAGGTAGCAGGATAGTACTGTTAAGTGATGTTGGTCTAATAATTACGTTGTGTACAATACAGTGTATTTTTATATAATCTGGTGTTGTGTTTCCTTTGTGGTGGGGATATTGCGTCACATGTATGTGTGTGTTGTGCAAACGCTTTACGCATTGCCTCCGGGTTAAGCCTGACTGCTCGTGCCAAGCTACCAAGGGGGTGAGCAGGGGTTATCTTGGACGTGTAACTCCCTTGCCCTGACTAGAGTGGGTAAGTTCTGCCTGGCTGAGGTGCATACCCTAGCCAACCAGAAACCCCATTTCTAACATTGGAAGTCAGCGGTGAGGATAGGACTTGCGCTTGCACAATACCATTGTGACTCATTATTTCACTACAAGGATTGCGTTTAGATCATCACATGTTTGGCTTCTCTTAACTTTCTCTCTTTGGTCATTTTTCCTGTTTTCAGTTCTCACGCTTGGGTACTGTGATTGTCACAGTTGAGTTATTTGTACCTTTTCAAGATGGGGCTTACCTTTGATTTAGAGGACCTGCCGTTTTATACGCAGGGGGAATTAGAGGGGTTCTGTAGAGAGAGAGGGCTGCCTTTAGAAGGGGACCTCAGGAGATCTCTGAATTTCTTTGAAAGGTTTGTGACATTTACCCAGGGAGGGAGTGTGCGTAGGGGGTACCCAGAGGATCCTGAGTGTAGCGAGGGTTCCCAATGGGAGGGCTCCCAGACCTCATCCCTAGAGAGTGGTAGAGAGACTGATCAGGAGGGTGAGAATGACCGGTTGGGGACGCCAGTTGACAGGGAAGGCCCCAGTGATAGGGAGTCCCTTGCTGGGTCCAGTGTAAGAAGCAGGGCTACCTCTCATTCCTTGACGCCTGATGAGCTAAGAGATAGGCGGGAAGAGAGGGACCTGAAGTTGCAGTTAGCACGCCTAGCTGTTGAGGAGAGAAGGGCTGAGGTAGAGAAGGCCTTAGTACAGGAGAGAATGGCAGAGGCAGAGAGGGCCTTTGCCAGAGAAAGACTCGCTCTAGAGCGCAGTCTGAAGGTTCTGGATTCACCAGCGCTGCAGGTGGAGTCCAGTGGTGGCAGCAATGTACAGTGCTGTAGCAAAGATGTTCCTCACATACCCATAGATCTGGTACCTAGGTTCCAAGAGGGGGGTGACATACGTCAGTGGTTAAAGGAATATGAGAGGGCTCTGGTAGAGCGCAGGATCCCTGAGAAGGATTGGGGAACTGGCCTAGGGAGTTTTATTCCTGAGGAGGGGAGGGATGCCCTACTGACTCTAGAAGAGAGTGACAGGGAGGGGTACTCCGCTGTGAAGAACGCACTGATTGTGAAGTATGGTTTTTCCCCTGAGGAATACAGAAAAAGGTTTAGGGGTGGTAAGAAACTGTCCCACCAGTCTTGGGAGGAGTTTGTGGAGGATTGCTGCATTGCACTAGATGGATGGGTGAAGGGTAGCACAGTAAACAATTTTGAAGGGCTGTTTAATCTGATTCTCAGAGAGCACCTGTTTCGTTGTTGTTTTTCAGAGTTACGCCAACACTTGTCAGTGTGTGAGCTCTCTGACCCCAGGGAGCTTGCAAAGGAGGCAGACTTCTGGTTGCGTACCAGAGGGTCTTGTGTGACATTAGGGGGTGTTCCTAATGAGAGTGGTCTAGGTGTTTCCCAACAAGGTGTGGTGGGAAAGGAATGGAGTGTCCCAGGTAGGTCCCAGTGGACTGGGATGGGTGAGGGACCATGTCCCGTCTCTGAGGAGAGGGAATGGGGCTGGGCTGAGGCCCAAGGTGCCCAAGATACCGCCCCAGGCCCCTGAAGGTTCCATGAGTGAACGCCAGGAGGTGAGCCTAACCTGTGCCGTAGGGCCAGCTGTTCAGAAGGATCCCATTTTGTCATTAGGACTTAGGCGGGTGGCTGGTGATAGCGTTCCGCCGGTCCTGGTGTCTGGTAGTCTCGCTCTACAGCGGAGGAGGTGGAAATCCAGGCATAGGGTTGAGAGGGGGCTGCGGGCCCCAGTGGAGAACCTGGAGGGTCAGGGGTCAGCTCTGAGAGCAGAGCCCCCCAGGAATGACCTTGGTGAGACCATTTCTGGGCTGGGGGGAATCCAGACTCTGTCCGATGGGCAGAGGTCAGGAGACTTGCACCAGCCAGACTCTTGTGTGGCCCTTGGGGAAAGTGTTTCCCTGGTGGGGGGTAGGTGTTCCCCCCAGGAAGTCCTGGTGCGCCAGGCAATGATTCAACCGCAGGGTGGTGACCCTGGGTTGGATGATCAGGTTCAGGGGGTAAACTCTGACCTGATGGGGAGTACGTGTGCTCCCAAGGAAGTCCTGGTGCGCCAGGCAGTGGTTCAACTGCAGGGTAGTGACTCTGGGTTGGATTGCCAGATTCAGGGGGTAAACTCTGATCTGGTAGGGGGTAGGTGTGCTCCCAAGGAAGTCCTGGTTCGCTGGGCAATGGTCCAGTCTAAGGGTGTCGTCCCTGGACTAGATAGACAGGTTCAGGGGGTAAACTCTGACCTGGTTGGGGGGGCGGTTAGTGTGCTCACCCCCCTGTGTGAAACTTCTGGTGGCTTCTCCCGAGGTGGGGAGACGCAGGACTCTGGAAGTGGGGTTCAGGGAGGGGGAAGCCCGCCCCGGACCCCGGTGCAACCCAAGGGTGTCGTCCCTAGGTTGGGTGGTCAGTCGCCAGGTAGTGATCCTGGGCTGGCGAGAAAGTTGTGCAGGGCTGCTGTACCCAGCACCCTGGCAAGTGTGGATTCTGGTGATACCCCTCCTAGGAGAGGAGGGCGGGATCCTAGAAGGAGGGGTAGAGGGAGGAGAGCCTCGCCTCTAGCCCCTGTAGAACCTATGGGTGCGGACCCTAGGTTGGTGGATCAGTGGCAGGGTAGAGCCCCTGAACTGATCGGAAATGGAGTGGAGACAGGTTGCTTTGCACCTGGGGCTACCGCCCCCCACTCATTGTGGTTTCAGAGACCAGAGGCTCCTAGATGGCCTGGGGCCTGGTTCTGGCCATTGGCAGCTAGAGAATCCCCGTGGGTTGGTCTAGGCTGCCGGGGACGCATTGACAGAGAGATCCCAGTGGAGTCAGGAAGGCGTAGAACTGGAACATGCCCCTGCTGTTGTGGGCCTGGGTCCTTGTTCTATCGCCCCAATCAGGAAAGTACATCAAGGTATTGATTGTTCTCCCCTGGATTTTGGCTGGTAGGGGGTTGTGTTGGACTTTTGGCCATACGCATGGTCATCCCTAGTCTTTTTGCCTCCTTCCTCCTGGTTTTCTGACCTCTCGCTGTTGGCTCTAGGACTCTGAGCACTTTATCACTGCTGACCAGTGCTAAAGTGCAGGTGCTCTCCCATCTAAAGTTGGTATGATTGGCTTATACCTAATTGGCATATTTAATTTACCTATAAGTCCCTTGTACAGTGGTATCTCTATACCCAGGGCCTGTAAATTAAATACTACTAGTGGGCCTGCAGCGCTGCTTGCGCCACCCACTGAAGTAGACTTTCAAACCTGTCTCAGGCCTGCTAGCGCAGGGCCTGTGTGCGCAGTTTTCTGCCACAGGGACCTGGCATCTAAATTTACTTGCCAGGCCCAGAACTCCCCTTTTACTACATGTAAGTCACCCCTAAAGTACGCCCTAGCTAGCCCTATGGGCAGGGTGCCATGTATGTAGAAAGGCAGGACATGTGCCATATTGCATGGCCTGTCCTGGTAGTGACAAACAGCCTAACTTGGTGTCTCACTGCTGTGAGTGCTGCCTTCTCATAGGATTGCATTAGAAATGCCCTGCTTTATGTGTAAAGGGTATTGTCTGATTTATGAGGGGTAGCGTAGGCGTGTTTGGTATGGTTGTGATGGTGATAATAAATACTGCTTACTGGTGTGGGGGTATTTTTTATTACTACCACAGAAATGCCACTTCTAGAAAGTGCGTATTTATCTGTGCTTATAATTCTGGTGTTTTGCAGCTTGACTCCAATCCACGTCTGGGCAGAGTGACAGTTGGGGCTTTGTGCATACTTTTCAGACAGCCTGTACACAGGGAGGGTGGAGGTGTCACTGAGGTGCATCTACATACTGAATAGTCTTCCTGGGCTGAGAGAAGGGAGAGGCGGGGCACACCTACATTTGTGAAGGCTGTGCCCTGGCCTCACACAATAGGGTCGTTAACCCCCCACTGATGTTTGGAGCCTGTGCTGAAAGGAGAGAGGGGGCACTCCCAGAACCAGTTGTAACTGGCTGGAACCTCCTCTCCCTATCATTGTAAAACACTGTAAAACAGGACTATAAGTACAGGGGAATTTTCCCCACAATTTGAACATTCTTGGAACTTGAAACTGGACACAGGACGCTGATGAATGGACTCACCAGGAAACCGCCATGGACTGCTGCTGCTGTGCTGACCTGTGACCTGCCTGGTCACTAGGAGGAACTGCCACCATCTGCACCCCTTGTGCTGGCCTGTAGCTGGGCCCACCAGCCCTGTGCTCCTTCTTGCCTAGTTGTTCCCAGGGGCAGGGTGCTGTGGCCCCTGACCCCTGCAACGATCTTTAAAATCTGTGCCCAGAATGCTTTCCCAAGAAAAGGGCATTCTTGCAATAGCTGGAAAAGGATCACCGCCGCAACCTGGGCTGTTGATGTGTCTTAGAGCTTTGAAAGCGCTTTTCTTGTGCCCACGGAAATCACCGCCGCATCCCGGGAGCCTCACTGTGCCCTCGCGCTCTCCACGGCGCCTTTTCGTTAATGGGATCACCGCCGCAGCCCGGGCAGGGCTTTTCGTTTCAAGCGCGAGGATCGCGCTGACTTTAGTGCCCCCGGGGCACTGGAGAGAGCCAAGGAAGGAGCTAGCACGCTCCTAGCGTGCTCCCGGGGGACGCGATCTTTTCAGAGCGCCCCCGGGGCACCAGCAGGCCCCACCTGGGGCCGCAACGTCATCAGAGGGAGAGGAGGACGCCTCTCCCTCCCTTACAGGAGTCCCGGAGGCAGAGGGAGAGGAGGGCGCCTCTCCCTCCCTTGCAGGAGTCCCGGAGGACTCTCCTGCTCTTCTGGGCCGGGAGGCAGCCTCACCGGAGGCTCGCCCTGGCCCCCGGCTCTCTTGTTGGCCCCCTCGCGGGCCAGGAGTATTTGATTTTGGGGTCTCCCATAGTGGCAGGGAGACCCCAGGAGTTAACGGGTCCCTGGAGGGGCCCGTGTTTCAGTAAGGGGGGAGCGCGAGGCGCCCCCCCTCTCCCTAAAGTATTGGGTGACCTTGGCCCCCCACAGGAGGGCCGGTGGAGGCCCGGGGGGCCCCCAGTGATCGCAGACCCCATGAGGGGCCCGCCAGCAGTACAGAGGGGGTGCGTGCCGCCCCCCTCTTCCCCAGGACTCTAAGGAGGCCCCCTCATTGCGCAGAGGAGCGCTTGGGGCCCCTTTCTTCTTTGTCTTCAGGCACGGAGGGTGCCTGCTTCATCAAAACAGGTACTGTCTAAAATGGACCAATATGATGATAATCTAAAGTTCTTTCTACAGACTTTATTAATTATGATGTATTGCCTACCTGTTCCCTGATGCTTTGACATATGTGTGCACATGTTCCTTTTATGGGCATGACTTGCTAAATATGTTTCCCTAACTTGCCATAGGTTTTCTAATGTTCCTACTATGGGCGTTTTATGATATTCTTATGACAAGTGTTCTAATGTGATAACGTGTTTCCTGACTACTACTTATGTTGCTGAATACTGAGTAGCCTGTGTGTTATGTGTGACTACTGCCAGTTTGCAGAGTAACTAATGTGTAACATTCTGACAACTGCTAAGGTAGCAGGATAGTACTGTTAAGTGATGTTGGTCTAATAATTACGTTGTGTACAATACAGTGTATTTTTATATAATCTGGTGTTGTGTTTCCTTTGTGGTGGGGATATTGCGTCACATGTATGTGTGTGTTGTGCAAACGCTTTACGCATTGCCTCCGGGTTAAGCCTGACTGCTCGTGCCAAGCTACCAAGGGGGTGAGCAGGGGTTATCTTGGACGTGTAACTCCCTTGCCCTGACTAGAGTGGGTAAGTTCTGCCTGGCTGAGGTGCATACCCTAGCCAACCAGAAACCCCATTTCTAACATGCACGAACCCTGATGGCATTTGTTTCCTCCTAGGCCTCACTGGTGGTGTTAAGGCAACGTACCCGCCTCCGAGCTGAGTACCTCTGTTTATGCCCCCGGTACTTCTCCGTTGTTGTTTGGCCAGCCCTGTCCTCTGAAAATTAATAAACAAAAATATGGACTTTAATAAATCATGTGTTCGATAATGCATTTCTTTTAAATTTTTGCTGACAATACAGCCACTTAATGAAACTACTCCCTATTCTGTGCTTAGATCTGAAAATAATGTGAGTTGGAAGTCCATTAAATTGCTCATGAATAGTATTGAGGTATCACCCATTCCAAATATTTGCACGGTTAGGTGAGAGTCTGTTATATAAGGTGAAAATTCACACCTATTAGAAATGTAGGCTCAAAACAGGTTACACACACAGTAAGCAGCATTTTTAACACACGCCTACAAAGCATTGTAAATGACGTATAACTGGTATATAATTGTAGATCTACAAAGCACATTAATGATTATTTGTGAATTTCTTAAGGTAAACATGGCATATGTATGTTGATTAGGATGTAAAGTAAAGGTAGACATTGTCAGACATTCCCTAATAACAATAACAGATTAGTAGTCATGACAAAGAATACAAACAACATGCATGTTATGCAGAGTTTTCAAACAACCAAAAAACATGTTAAAGAGAATAAGTAAGGTTATGAGAAAGCTCACAGTGAACACATGACAGTACAGCACTCTCAAAACTCACCTCTACCTATGTCTTCCTATGTGTCTAATCCACATGTACATGTACTTACTGTCTCTCTGCTCTTTAAACTCTTCCAGCTGAGTATGAAGGATCAGATAGGCAGCTTTCAGGACCCTTGGGTACAGTAGTGTCATGCAAGGTGCTGTGTATATGGCTGAGAGGACAAGCCCATAATGTCCAGGCATTAATACGATTCTCCAAGTGCTTACAGCACAGCTTCTCCCACCAGCTGTGGACACCCACTGCCCTGCAGCGTGTGGTAATGTCTAGATTTGGCCCATGCTGCCTTGCTCAGCAATCTGTGCCCTCACATAAAACTGAGTGTACTTGGCTATAAACCCCTCACTGATGATATTTAAATCCATTTAGAAAAAAAGGAGGCTTCTCCTCAAGTTCTCAGCCATGATGGGGCAATAGTTGGCAAAGGAGCAAAATGATGGAGGAGGATGTTTTTCTTTGAATGTGTCTCACAATGAAAAACATGGCCAACTTCCTCATCCTATACATCATTTCCTGTTTATTCGTGGCAGGCGGAGATCTCCACTCAAAGTGCAGAAGTGTACCTGTGAGCACAGAGTGCACAAGGGGTGGAGGCTCTGCATGCAGGAGGGAGACACCGTACGTGTAGCTGCGGAAAAGGTGTGCTGTGAGGTGTGGTGGCTGAAGTGCAATATGTGTGCAGCCAATGGCACCTAGCACATTGGGGAAGTGGGCAAAGTCATAAACTTCCCTTGCCAGCCTTTGCCTTTGCGCCAGTGACTGTGGCATGGTGATATCTCAGGACCTGATATAAGTATTGGAACTGGGGGTGCCAACATTGTAAGAGACATTCTGGGCAGATTCAATGGCCATAAAATGCAGTGCATTCAGCATTTCACCATAGGCTGGGATAGTCCAAGAGCGGTCTGTTGGTGAATCCAGCTCCTGCTCCCACTCAGCAATTTGTTTTACCCACCTACTTAATGTGGAAGAAGATGGACGAAGTGCAGCAATGGGCAACTGGGAGGTGACCTGCCTCTGCGAAAAAAAGGTCTGCCCCTCTAGATATACAGGCAGCGGACAATGGAGCGATTTTATGCTTAGATGATGTTTTGTATATAGGGTCTCCTACCAGTTACCTAGCCCTTAGCATTTTTTCCAAGCATGCTTGTGCCTGACGATGTTGCTTTGCTCACAGGTGGTCTTCTGTGTGGGTATCTTTGGACAGACAATGCCCATTTTATACCAGTGATTCATCGGAGCAGCTTGCAGTTTTGTGTCGCAGAACCTACATGATGTTTCACACCCATTTTTCATCATTAATTTTTAATCAGAGAATTGCACGCAGTGTAGGTTCCGGATGTCATGTTGGTCTCAGTGCACAGGTGTGACAGCAAAGTCATGGCTTAGTCCATGCCTCAGTACTACATTTGTGTGTCTCGGGAGATAAAAAGGTAGATAGATTAAAATAATTTGGGACCAGAGTTCCCTGCAAGAGGGGCCCGGGGACAGGGAACGGGGGTGGTGGGTGTGATGAAGCTGAAATGAAGGTTTTACATTTATTAGCGCATAAACGTAGTACTGCAATAATCGAGTGTGACTTTAATCGAACTAAATAAAGATTGTACGGGGACAAATGTGACCTCAGCGTAGTTTGCCAACATTTATAAGCGTGCTTCATATAATGTGATGTATTAGAAATGTACTAGTTTGACATAATCGTAAACGTGTGCCATGATTTGCTTGTTAGAAATGCTTTAGCTTAGCATAACTTTAGTGGAGGCTTTGGCCTAGTTGCCTTGTCTCACGATTTAGATGCTCGTATTTTTCCAATGTGCTAATGAAACGTGTATTCTTGCTTGAAGCTGTACTTTTCCAGTGAGATCGTTTACATGCTTATCTTAAGGTTTCGTGCCAGCCTGGCATCTTTTTTCTTCACTCCAAGGTCAATCTGCAGGTGCAGACAATGGACGCTCTGAAAGTGAGTTAATTGGTAAAATATGTTGCAACTTACGTTCCCGACTCCAAGGATAATGAATGCTTAAGTAAAAGCTTGAGAACTGTTGTTTTTGATTGGACAATTTGAAGCTAACCTATGAACCCTCCAATGGAAGACCCTACTGGATTTGAACTGTTGTCTATTTAAACCAGGTGCACAAGGAAGAAAACGGCCATTACCTATCGGACATTATTGCCGATCTTCTACGATGCCAATTGATGTTCGACGCCCTTTTGAGAGACTTTGATGCTTTCTCTAATCGAGAGAAAGAGACTTTAAGAAATTCTCGCCCTAGAGACTTTAACTTTGATTTGTCCCTTTGCATGAAGTATTAGTTTTATCTTGCCGCAGTGAGGCAATTGCCCCATCCACCCTGCCCCTTTGCCCCGTCCCATGCTGATCGAATCCGGTACCTGTGAGACGAAGACTTCCTTGAATGCTGATTGAATTTGGTAAATATGAAAGGAAAATTGTACAATTGCATTGTGTTTTCTTTTAGGTAACCAACTGCTGATTTTTGATAAGGGCCCTAGTTAGGAGTTTTCTAAATTAATGTTGCTAAATTGTTTTTGCATGAAGACCCACATGCTGATGCTAATTTGAGGTTAGATGAGGATTCATTTGATGCACGATGCAATTTGAGACCTTGTTATGCTGACTAAATGTATGCAATTAGCCCATTACAGATTGTAGTTTTAGTGGTTTGCGTTGCCATCATAGAAGGCATTGTTATTCAAATGCTGCATAGATTGCATCTGTTTCGTCGTTATGGACAGCTATTAATGTTCATTTACATATATCATTTGGTGTTGAGACACATCTACATTGTGCTAGCTTTGTTAATATAGGGAAATAAATTCATTAACTTTACATAAACTGGTGTGGTTATTCATGACCGAAAGGTCATGGTTTCGCCGAAATGTATTCTGGATTAATTGTGGAGTGTTATGTTGATCAGGGTATTGCTTATGTTCGTTATTGATTATCGATTATTGATTTTGATTGATTGCTCCTGGGTAAAGAGGGTCCCACTTGGTCAAAAGATTCATCGACCCAAGAGCGTCCAACTACAGGTAAATTGTTAGGCTGGAACGCTATATCAGTAGATGGTAGCAGAGGACGGTATCGCCCTTTGGGACGCCGTACTTTTAGAGTACATGGTGTTGAATTAACGGTTACGCCCTTTGAGACCCCACTCGAGAAGTTGAATTAGATTTTTCTTGGATAAAACAGATTGAGAGAATGATGATGGGCTAAGTCCCCCGCGACTTTCCCGGGATCTCGGAGCTTGCGAATGGAGAGAATGGAGGTGTGGAATCGGCGTTGGTGGTACTAGTGACGGTATGAGAGAAGTTAGGATTTTGCGCTTGCACAGCTTATTGCCGCAGATTGTGTGAAAAGGTTGCGAGGATTTTAGAGAATAGCGGAGGTGCGACTCCGAATGTAGAAGTAGAGAAGTCGTCGAACTTCATAGAAAATAGCGGAGGTGCGACTCCGAGTGTGAGAGTAGGGAAGTCGTCGAACTTCATGTGCGTGTGGCGCTTTGTGCAGAAAAAGGTCCACCTGGTTGTTGTTGTTGAGACGGGCCCTGCGAGGTCAAGAGACTCCGGAGTATGTTGAAAAGTGTATGCGACACTTGTTTATGTTGTGGTCTGGTCGGTTTAGTAGGTTGATCGGGCGTGGTCAACGAGTCGGTACGTGTGTTAAGGGAGTGAAAGAAACTTCGACTTCGGGCTTTGACAAATTCTAAGTGCACTAGAATAGATCACTGACAAGTTGAGAGCAGAGTCTGCGGGTCAGATTTGCTTGCGAAAGTGGGGACCGAGAAAGATGGAATAACTGCCGAGGCTAGTGAAAAATCCCTAAGGTCCTGAAGCGATTGTGTTACCTTTCCTGTAGTAAACCGACAGATCTGTTTTATATTTTTGGTTGCTCGCGATACATGCTAGAAGTTGTTACGAGAGGAGCGGGGTGAAGGAGGACAAGCCGCGAGGCTTTGTCAGCCGCAGTGTGTGTGAGTGTGACGTCACTAGGAGCCGCGCTGGGATAGGTTGGTTGCAGAGAAGGGTCGCGCACGGATTGGACGCAGTCCGTGGGGCTCGATTGGAAGGGGAAAGGCAAGCGAAGAGTATTCCGGGAATTAAAGTCACCTATTGATTACAAATTTTGTGAAATAAAAGACGAGAAAATGAAATTTTTTAAAGCATTAAAGAGTGCGATGAAGGGAGAGTCTTACATTAAAGCGAGCGTAGGAGAGGAGACGCCACCCAAAGGTACACCAGCTTACATTGTAATGGAGGAAAAAGGGGTAGCCCCGTGTCTTTGGCTAAAGCAATGGCACAAGCTGACAGAGAAACATGGGAGCGTAGCGTTCCCGATTCATGGGACATTCAATATAAGGATCCTAGAGAATTTGAGATTTGCGATGTACGACATGAAGGTACCTCCAAGACCAGCACAGTTTGAGGCTCTAGCGATTTGGGAACTAATGGCTAGACAGCAACAGCAAAAGAAGTTCGAGACCAGGATGAGAAAGGTAGAAAAGACACTAGCGGACGCTAGGTGGGACAATGCACAGAAGGTGTGGAGGTCAGATGTATTGCAGGGGATAAAATTGTTTCCCGCAATTGCTAAGGAAGAAGAGGAGACAGGCAAGAAAGCTACCTGTAAGACAAATAGGAGGTGTTCCAAAGATAGAGAAGAAGAGTCAGATGATGAGGAGTTCATCATGCAATTGCTGAACGACCGTCCACCACCTTATGCAGAGAATGGACAAGGTCCAAGTACCAGTTCTGCCCCTCCGGCACCGGTACAGAATAATGAAACTCAGATTTCAGAAATGCCATCGGGATCTAAAGACCCGAGTTTACTGTTCACCCCGCAGATACTGCAGGTTAGAAGAATATATCCAGATGTGCCCATATTGAAACCAGCAGAAAATTATCAGCCGCAGGTCCCAAGGTACTACAGCAGTGACAACAGTGCAGGAATTATTCTAGATCCAACCGTAATGGGAGTACAGAATGGTTGCAACCCAACATTGGCACAAGCTGAATCAACTCAGTTTTTGATGCCTCAAAAGCAGATGCAGGGGGGAACAGCACATGCTCAGATGACGGGGAGTCAGATGGGCATGCCGGCAATGATGACCCATGGTGTGGGAATGAACATGCCTCAGAACCTGGGGAATGGACAGAACCCAGATGCGATAACCCTACCCATTACTGTAGGTCCACCGGTACCTTTGTATACCCAGCCTAACTTAGGTATGAGCGGTCAAGGATCAATGCTGCAGAATGGGACGGAGAGGAGGTGCATAGAAAACACTCCCGAGGTAACTCCGATTGCGGCTCAGCCAACTGGATCTGGGTCCTTGATGGAGTTTAGTCCCATATGTGCTCAGTCAACAGTGGTGAGGTCGAGTCCCCCACTGATAATACCTCTAACATCGAACACTGAAAAGTTGCCCAAACCATCAATGGCAGTCGATGTGAATGCTACACTGGAGTGCAGAATTATTAGGCAAGTTGTATTTTTGAGGATTAATTTTATTATTGAACAACAACCATGTTCTCAATGAACCCAAAAAACTCATTAATATCAAAGCTGAATATTTTTGGAAGTAGTTTTTAGTTTGTTTTTAGTTTTAGCTATGTTAGGGGGATATCTGTGTGTGCAGGTGACTATCACTGTGCATAATTATTAGGCAACTTAACAAAAAAAAATATATACCCATTTCAATTATTTATTATTACCAGTGAAACCAATATAACATCTCAACATTCACAAATATACATTTCTGACATTCAAAAACAAAACAAAAACAAATCAGTGACCAATATAGCCACCTTTCTTTGCAAGGACACTCAAAAGCCTGCCATCCATGGATTCTGTCAGTGTTTTGATCTGTTCAACATCAACATTGCGTGTAGCAGCAACCACAGCCTCCCAGACACTGTTCAGAGAGGTGTACTGTTTTCCCTCCTTGTAAATCTCACATTTGATGATGGACCACAGGTTCTCAATGGGGTTCAGATCAGGTGAACAAGGAGGCCATGTCATTAGATTTCCTTCTTTTATACCCTTTCTTGCCAGCCACGCTATGGAGTACTTGGACGCGTGTGATGGAGCATTGTCCTGCATGAAAATCATGTTTTTCTTGAAGGATGCAGACTTCTTCCTGTACCACTGCTTGAAGAAGGTGTCTTCCAGGAACTGGCAGTAGGACTGGGAGTTGAGCTTGACTCCATCCTCAACCCGAAAAGGCCCCACAAGCTCATCTTTGATGATACCAGCGCAAACCAGTACTCCACCTCCACCTTGCTGGCGTCTGAGTCGGACTGGAGCTCTCTGCCCTTTACCAATCCAGCCACGGGCCCATCCATCTGGCCCATCAAGACTCACTCTCATTTCATCAGTCCATAAAACCTTAGAAAAATCAGTCTTGAGATATTTCTTGGCCCAGTCTTGACGTTTCAGCTTGTGTGTCTTGTTCAGTGGTGGTCGTCTTTCAGCCTTTCTTACCTTGGCCATGTCTCTGAGTATTGCACACCTTGTGCTTTTGGGCACTCCAGTGATGTTGCAGCTCTGAAATATGGCCAAACTGGTGGCAAGTGGCATCGTGGCAGCTGCACGCTTGACTTTTCTCAGTTCCTGGGCAGTTATTTTGCGCCTTGGTTTTTCCACACGCTTCTTGCGACCCTGTTGACTATTTTGAATGAAACGCTTGATTGTTCGATGATCACGCTTCAGAAGCTTTGCAATTTTAAGAGTGCTGCATCCCTCTGCAAGATATCTCACTATGTTTGACTTTTCTGAGCCTGTCAAGTCCTTCTTTTGACCCATTTTGCCAAAGGAAAGGAAGTTGCCTAATAAATATGCACACCTGATATAGGGTGTTGATGTCATTAGACCACACCCCTTCTCATTACAGAGATGCACATCACCTAATATGCTTAATTGGTAGTAGGCTTTCGAGCCTATACAGCTTGGAGTAAGACAACATGCATAAAGAGGATGATGTGGTCAAAATACTCATTTGCCTAATAATTCTGCACTCCCTGTATGTCCCAGGATTACGAGAGAAGTGAACAAGGTACACAGAAGGTTGCAAGAAATAGCTGACAAAAACGGGATTGAGATAGACAAGACAAAACACTTGAGCAGGAGCTATAGATTGGATTTCGGGACCACAGACTTTGAACACATGAGGTCAGCAGGCATGAAGACGCACCTTAGAGAATTGCTGCAGAGTGCACAAGTGTGGAGGTGCTTAGACAAATGGGAAAGCAGGTGGGCAAAGAAAAAGGAAAAGAAGAAAGACAGTGTCCCAGAGCACAAGGAGAAAAGACCACAGAGTAGTGATGCGGTAACCATGTTACCAATGAGGGAGACAGCAGGGGGAAAATTAGTACACGTACCGTGGCACAGAAGTGACATTCAGTCTTTTACGGACGATTTTCCCAAACTGAGAGAGAAACCGATTGAATGGTATCAACAGACTGATAGGTTTGTGAAGCTTGCAAAATGTCTTTGGGAAGACCTGAACACCCTCTTTGAGATTGTGGTTCCGGCAGATTTGTGGGAGGAATGCAAAAGGGCTGTAGGCTGGCCGACAAGCGAACCAGAGAGAGACAGGGATACGGGTGCACCATCACCTATGGTGATGAGCTTGTACCACAAGGTGATTGAGCACTTGAAGACGAAGGTTGCCGCGAAAAATGTGGATTGGCAGAAGATTGATCGAACTGCCCAAGAGGCTAAAGAGTCGATTCATGGTTACTATGAGAGGTTGTTGAAGGCGTTCAAGAACTACAGTGGCACGGAAACAATAGAGGCGAAGGACATGCTTCATTTTGTGTTTAGATTTGTGGAAGGGCTGAGACCAGAGATAAGTCAGATGATAAAGACGCATTTGATTTGTTGGCAGTCGAAACCGATTGATGAAGTGTTGACTTATGCGAAATACTGTAGCGACGAAATTGAGGTGAAACAGAAAAGGTTGAAAGAGAAGGTGATGATGATGCAGCTTAAAGCAGCTCAGACAGGTTTGCAAGGGTTGCAAGGGTTCCAACAGCAGATACCGCAACTGCAGCCGCAGCCGCAGGGAAATATGGTGTTCCAGCCACAGGCGAGAGGCAGAGGCAGAGGAGGTTTTGTGAATAATGGTCCGGATTTGAATACTGTTGTGACTCCGAATAGTATGCAGGCAATGAAAAGGGTGATGCCGTGTCACGCGTGCGGAATCGTCGGACATTGGAAACGCGAGTGCCCAATGATGGTGCAGGAAGGTGCAGGTGCAGGTGTTGGTCAGCAAAACAATGATGTCAATGCATTCCAGACAATGAGGGGACAAAAAATGAGAGGTCCAAACCCAAATTTTCAGACCATAAATCAGCTGCAAGGATTACAGCCTATGCAGCCGCAGCAGATGCAAATGCCCCGTATGCAGATGACGCAAATGCAGCCGATGCAACAGCAGTTACCCATGGTACCTAATCAGCAAATGCAAATACCTTTGGCACCAATGAATCAGCAGCAAGTGATGGTTCCTCCACAGGTCTCGAGTCAGGTGATGAATACAAATGGCACAGTACAACAGTTTCCATTACACAGTGAGAGTGGAATAAACAATGTATGGGAGAGTGAAAGTTCAGATGAGGAGGGAAATTGTGTGCTTGCAGCATCCTTGGAAGTTGATCAAAAGGGTCCATATGTAGAGGGAAAAGTTATGGGTCATCGTGTTTCATTCTTAGTTGACACAGGAGCCACACGTTCAACTGTTAGAAGCATTGAAGTCCCAAATTTGCCCCTTTCAGGGAGAACAGTTCAAGTGGTGGGAGTAGCAAACAGGTACCTGACGAACCCAATCACAGATCCATTACCAATCAGCATTGGTAACTATCAAGGGTTACATAATTTTGTGGTATGTGACTCAAGCCCGATAGCACTGTTAGGGAGAGACCTATTGTGCAAATTGGGATGTTCGATTATGTGTTCGTACGATGGAATCAGAATTCAGACGAGCAGTGATGGGGAAGAGGAGGACAGTGTAGAAGGGGACGAGATGGAAGTTGTAGATGAAAAATATCCTCTGATTAACCTTCTTCCGATGTTAACTGAAGAGGATATTCCAGCTGAATTACGGGAAACAGTCGGAAAAGAAGTGTGGGATATGACAGGAAAAGAGGTGGGATTGGTGAAAGGAGTGGAACCAGTGAAAGTGACAGTAAAACCCAATGTAACCTTTCCCCAGACCCCACAATACCACATGGCACAAGACACCCTCATGAAAGTCGCCCAACTCATTGACGAGTTTATAAAACAGGGAGTACTGAAAGAAGTGTTGAGAAGTCCATGTAATTCACCAATCATGGGGCTAATAAAGCCGAGTGGAAAGGTCCGAATAGTGCAGGACTTGAGGAAAATAAATGACATCATAGTCAAATGCTGCCCTGTAGTACCGAATCCAGCTGTGATAATGTTTCAAATCCCTTGCGATGCCGAGTGGTTCTCAGTCATCGACTTGTCACAAGCCTTCTTTTCGGTGCCTCTTCATGAGGACAGCCAATTTCTCTTTTGTTTCAAATTCCTAGACAGAGTCTACAGTTGGTGTCGAATTCCTCAAGGGTTTTCTGAGTCACCGTCAATTTTCAATCAGATTCTAAAGAAAGACTTGGAAGCGTTAGAATTGCCATTCGAGTCAGTCCTAGTACAGTACATTGATGACTTACTGATTGCAGCTAAGACAGAAAGTGGCTGCACAGCTGATACCATTGCCCTACTGAACCATTTTGGAAGGAATGGACACAAGGTGTCTCCTTCAAAGTTGCAGTTCTGTCAGAAGAAAGTGAAATACTTGGGTCACCAAATAGAGAAAGGGTCACGGAGAATAATGAAGGAAAGAATAACAAGTGTACTTCAAATGAGTCCACCAAAGACAAGGAGGGAGGTGAGGAAGTTCTTGGGGATGGTGAGCTACTGTCGCCAGTGGATTCCCAACTTCTCGACTCTAGCAAAGCCTTTACTGAAACTGACCCAGAAGGATGCATTGGATGAAATTGAGCTGAAAGGAGATGAGATGGATGCTTTTATTGAATTGAAAGAATGCATGTGCAGGGCTCCAGCTTTAGGTATGCCTGATTACACAAAGCCTTTCACATTGTTTTGTCATGAACGTGATGCATGTTCTCTGTCTGTCTTGACCCAAGCCCATGGTGGAGTAAACAGACCAGTAGCGTATTTTTCAGCTACTTTGGATCCGGTCGCAGCAGCACTTCCAGGGTGTTTGCGCGCCGTAGCAGCAGTTGGTATCAGCCTCACTCAGAGTGAAGGAATAGTGATGGGACATCCATTAACAGTCATGGTCCCTCACTCAGTGGAGATACTTTTGACCCGCTCCCGAACTCAACACATGACTGGAGCAAGACTCACAAGGTATGAAACAATAATTCTGGGCTCACCGAATGTGCAGCTGAAAAGGTGCACTACGTTGAATCCAGCAACCTTGCTTCCTGGAGAAAATGCTGAAATTGAGAACGCTGAAGACGTCGAGCATGACTGCCTTCAGGTGACTGAATTTTGCACAAAACCCCGACCTGACATCAAGGATACTAAGCTTGATGAAAATGACCAAATTATTTTTGTTGATGGGTCATGTTTAAGAGATGCAATGGGAATTTTGAAAGCAGGATATGCTGTATGTACTGTAACAGGTGTCTTGGAAGCGTCCTGGCTTCAAGGAGTCTATTCTGCACAAGTAGCAGAGCTTGTAGCCCTTACAAGAGCATGTCAACTGTCTACATTGATGAAGGTTACCATTTACACTGATAGTCAGTATGGGTTTGGAATTGTGCACGACTTTGGGCAATTATGGTCACAGAGAGGTTTCCTGACTTCTTCAGGGTCCCCAGTGAAAAACGGGGAGAGAATAAGGGAATTGTTACACGCCATTCAAATGCCAGCCGAAATTGCAGTGGTAAAGTGTAGTGCTCACACAAAAGGACAGGACTATGTTTCTCTGGGAAATGCATATGCGGATCAAGTCGCAAGGTTTTGTGCCTTGAACTGTATACTGCTAAGGGATGAATGGAATTCGATAAGTGAGCCAGAGCTTGAACCAGCTGAAGCATTTGCTTTAAAGGTCGTGGATACAATGGATGAACTAAAAGCATTACAGAATAGTGTCAGGGAGGATGAAAAGGCTTCCTGGATTAAATCACAATGTACACAGAGACCAGATGAGTTATGGGTTTCAAATGAGGGAAAATATGTTTGACCAAATTGTCTTTTATCGCAGCTAGCGCGGTTCTATCATGGGCAGGCTCACCTAGGGAGAGATGCCAGGATAAGATTGTTCAAAACTGATTGGTTTAACCCCAGATTTCGTCAAGCTGCAGAAGCAGTTTGCCATCGTTGTGTCATTTGCCAGCAGATGAACCCAGGAAAGGGAACAGTTGTGAACGCGAGCCACATTGGCAGGGCCAGTGGCCCGTTCAGCAGAATGCAGATGGACTTTATTAAGATGCCTGTGCATGGAGGTCTGAAGTATGTGTTGGTGATTGTGTGCATTTTTAGTCACTGGATTGAGGCATACCCCACACGTAGAAATGACAGCCTTACAGTTGCAAAACTATTGTTGAGGGAGTTAATACCACGTTTCGGATTCCCGATCTCTTTAGAATCAGATAGGGGAAGTCACTTCAATAACGAGGTGATAAAGTTACTTTGCGCAGCGCTGAACATTGAGCAAAAACTGCACTGTAGCTATCGCCCTGAAGCCTCAGGACTGGTGGAGCAAATGAATGGTACACTGAAATCAAGAATGGCGAAAATATGTGCATCGACAAATTTGAAATGGCCTGACGCATTGCCTTTGGTGTTAATGTCAATGAGAAACACCCCCAACAGAAAGACTGGATTGTCTCCGCACGAAATTCTCATGGGCAGGGCCATGAGACTTCCTGCAGTTCCCGCAAACGCGCTTTTGAATATTACAGATGATATGGTGTTAGACTACTGCAAAGGTCTGGCTGACGTGGTTCGCTCTTTCTCTCACCAGGTGGAAGCAACCACCTTGCCACCGATCCAAGGTCCAGGACACACACTGAAAGCAGGTGACTGGGTCGTGATAAAGAAGCACGTGAGGAAGTCGTGTCTGGAACCCCATTGGAAAGGCCCTTTCCAAGTGATCCTGACGACAACTACCGCTGTGAAGTGTGCGGGGGTTCCCAACTGGATTCACGCCAGTCACACAAAGAAAGTGTTGTGTCCCACAGATGAGGAAGTTGAAGCGCTGAAACTGCCAGTAGCTGATAATAAAGTGTCGAGCGCTGAGACCGAGCAAAACAGAACTGGAAGCGAACAGGCAGACATAGAGGAGAGAGAAATATTCTCTGAGGACGAAGCAACAGACTCACTTGGGGAAGACCAAGGAGAAACCTCAGACAGCGACGAAGAAGCTCAGGGCGACAAAGAACCTGAAGCAGCTGAAGGTAACAAAGAGCCTGAAGCAGCTGAAGGTGACAAAGAGCCTGAAGCAGCTGAAAGTGACACAGAACCTGAAAAAAGTAACGGTGACAAAGGGCTCGAAAGAGGTGGAAAGGCAGGAGAGCCTGATCAGAGGAGGGCTTTCCCAGAAGCAGACGGTACCGAAAAAGAAAAAGAAAACGTGATTGTCTCCCCAGAAGGAGGGGACAAGACAGAACAGAACGAAACTGTTCAAACTTCTTCAGAAGAGATCGCAGGTCCATCAAATGGACACGGTGCAAAGAAAAGACAAAGTAGATCGCCAGTAAAACTAGGAACTAGAGAAAAGTTGAATGACGAAGGGCCAAGAGTGAAGGAGAATAGAAAAGAAGTGTCTGTCGTGGTACCAACCTCAAGTGAAGGAAAAGACTTGGCCAAAGAGGAAAGTACCAGTGAGGCAGAGTCAAAGAGAGATGCAAAATTGAAAAGGAAAAGGATACCGAACAGAAGATATTCTGGTCCTGAATGGGCATATGTAGTCCATGACGATTGGACTGACGAATTTGTATCTCTTAGCCTCGAGAACGAAGAAGAAGAGATACCAATAGAAAAGAAAAGTTTTATGGACACTGTTGATTGAACAGCTGATAAATGACATTGCTTGCTATAATATAACGTGATACAACCAGCTGAGACATTGCTAAACCGGATGAGACATTTGCTAACTTGATAAGACTTTGAAAACTTGATTGACTTTTAAACACGATTTGAGATAACATTGCCAACTGAAAAAAAGAGAGTGAGTTATTGAACTTTGAAAAAAAAAAAAAAAAACTGAGTTATTGCCGAATTGAGACTGAGTTATTGCCGAATTGAGACAAATGCTGCTAACCGATAAGTGACTTGGCTTCTGAAGAAAAACTGTGTGAACATTGCGCTCGTTCAGCTTTGTAACTGAATTGCTAAATCGTTTCTTTTACAGGTGCTTCTAGCTCTCTGATTCTATACAGATCATGACGCAAAACAATAGAAAGAAATATTGTAAATATGTGTGTATAGGCTTGGTAATTGCATGTATACTAATAATAATGATAATGGTGCTTGCAATGCATGGTAAGAGTGAGAATGAGAAAATTGATGCTTCTACTTTTGCTCCTGTTACTGTCACTGAACTAACCGCACTGAAAAGACTAGAATTAGATGAGAGACACTTGCATGATAAGAAGGAACTTTCATATAATGTTTTCTATCGCTTGCTAACAGAATATGTTGAGACTATGGATGCGAAAGATTGTTATGTGTGTACACAGATACCGACATCGGTAACGGAAGGGGTGACTTATCATCACATGCCTCTTACATATGGGATTACATGTAGTATAGTAACTTCTAGATTTTATGGTCAAACCAACATACAGTATTTTTACTCAAATTATGATGTTACTTTTGCATATGTTCCTATAATCACGCAGCTAAGCCAGATTGCTAAAGATTGGGATGCTAAAATAATGAGAGAATTTTTCGAGCCAATGCTACCTTTTGAAACAGCTCACGCACATAGGGGAAATCTTACCTGCTCGCTATCTGCAGTAGAAATAAGCTTTTTAGATCGCACAGATGATAGAAGGGCACAAATGAATGCGAAATTAGAAAAGGAATTACATAAGAGGACTTCAGTAGATAATTATGCTTTTGCTGCAATAAAGACACAAGGGAGAATAGCTCTAGATGCTTGGCATGTAGGGAAATTTTGTATATATCGAGGTGAATCTTATTATGATAACATTTTTGTAGGAGCGAGTGAGTGTAAACATACGTTTATCTTTAAGGCCAAATGGACATTCATGCTGAACGGACTTGACCCTGTCATACCAGGTGTATATTACATTTGTGGGCATAATGCCTATTATCGTCTTCCAAAGGGATGGTGGGGGAGATGTTATTTGGGTATAGTGTTCCCAAAGGTTTATCAACTGGATGACCTATCGATGATTCCAAAGACATCTGGATCCCATCGTATCCAGAAAAGAGAGACCGCAGCTGCTGTGGTAGGAGATATATTTGGAGCCATGATTCCTTCATTAGGAGTTGTGTTGAATTCCATCAAAATAAGAAAGTTGTCTACTATAGTGGATAACATGTTGACAAAGGTTTCAGGTGCTATAATCCTGATAGATGCTGAACTTGCAGCGGAAAGAGCTATGACTCTTCAAAATAGGCTTGCCTTAGACATTCTTTTAGCAAAGGATGGCGGCGTTTGCAAAATGCTTGGTGCACGACATTGTTGCACGTATATACCAGATAATAGTGCAAAGATTAAAACAATGCTTGCTAATCTAACAAAAGAGAGTGCAGATTTGAAGGAATTGAAAGAACCAGGAGTGTGGGAGAAGGTTGGAAAGGGACTTGCTTCAGTGGGAAATTGGCTTGGTGGCATTTGGAATGGAATATTGCTAAAAATAATACAGGGAATATTAATAGTACTGATTTGTATTTTTGGAATTTGGGGAATAAAAAGAGGAATATTAATGATCATGGCAAGAATTAAGAGAAGGAAGGAAGAGAAAATGATGAAAAGAATGGCAGAAGAGTACAAAGCAAGGTCAAGGGGAACTAAAAGGCAAAGAGAACTGACAGAATTTTAATGGAATAAAATTTGTGGGAATAGTTTTGTGTGATGACAAGTAGTCATCAGAGGAGGGATTGATGAAGCTGAAATGAAGGTTTTACATTTATTAGCGCATAAACGTAGTACTGCAATAATCGAGTGTGACTTTAATCGAACTAAATAAAGATTGTACGGGGACAAATGTGCCCTCAGCGTAGTTTGCCAACATTTATAAGCGTGCTTCATATAATGTGATGTATTAGAATTGTACTAGTTTGACATAATCGTAAACGTGTGCCATGATTTGCTTGTTAGAAATGCTTTAGCTTAGCATAACTTTAGTGGAGGCTTTGGCCTAGTTGCCTTGTCTCACGATTTAGATGCTCGTATTTTTCCAATGTGCTAATGAAACGTGTATTCTTGCTTGAAGCTGTACTTTTCCAGTGAGATCGTTCACATGCTTATCTAAAGGTTTTGTGCCAGCCTGGCATCTTTTTTCTTCACTCCAAGGTCAATCTGCAGGTGCAGACAATGGACGCTCTGAAAGTGAGTTAATTGGTAAAATATGTTGCAACTTACGTTCCCGACTCCAAGGATAATGTATGCTTAAGTAAAAGCTTGAGAACTGTTGTTTTTGATTGGACAATTTGAAGCTAACCTATGAACCCTCCAATGGAAGACCCTACTGGATTTGAACTGTTGTCTATTTAAACCAGGTGCACAAGGAAGAAAACGGCCATTACCTATCGGACATTATTGCCGATCTTCTACGATGCCAATTGATGTTCGACGCCATTTTGAGAGACTTTGATGCTTTCTCTAATCGAGAGAAAGAGACTTTAAGAAATTCTCGCCCTAGAGACTTTAACTTTGATTTGTCCCTTTGCATGAAGTATTAGTTTTATCTTTCTGCCGTGAGGCAATTGCCCCATCCACCATGCCCCTTTGCCCCGTCCCATGCTGATCGAATCCGGTACCTGTGAGACGAAGACTTCCTTGAATGCTGATTGAATTTGGTAAATATGAAAGGAAAATTGTACAATTGCATTGTGTTTTCTTTTAGGTAACCAACTGCTGATTTTTGATAAGGGCCCTAGTTAGGAGTTTTCTAAATTAATGTTGCTAAATTGTTTTTGCATGAAGACCCACATGCTGATGCTAATTTGAGGTTAGATGAGGATTCATTTGATGCACGATGCAATTTGAGACCTTGTTATGCTGACTAAATGTATGCAATTAGCCCATTACAGATTGTAGTTTTAGTGGTTTGCGTTGCCATCATAGAAGGCATTGTTATTCAAATGCTGCATAGATTGCATCTGTTTCGTCGTTATGGACAGCTATTAATGTTCATTTACATATATCATTTGGTGTTGAGACACATCTACATTGTGCTAGCTTTGTTAATATAGGGAAATAAATTCATTAACTTTACATAAACTGGTGTGGTTATTCATGACCGAAAGGTCATGGTTTCGCCGAAATGTATTCTGGATTAATTGTGGAGTGTTATGTTGATCAGGGTATTGCTTATGTTCGTTATTGATTATCGATTATTGATTTTGATTGATTGCTCCTGGGTAAAGAGGGTCCCACTTGGTCAAAAGATTCATCGACCCAAGAGCGTCCAACTACAGGTAAATTGTTAGGCTGGAACGCTCTATCAGGTGCTTCTCATCCTTGGACTAGTTAGGAACTATTTAACAAGCCTCTGTGTTATTTTCCAGGCCAGGCCCCTGACGAACCGCTACGCTTCATCGAGGTTATCAGGACTGACAGGGGTCTGTGGTTGTCTCAGGTCCTGGGTGTAAAACATGTTTTCTCCCGGTGTGGGCAGTCCTTTTACGGTTTCGTAGCGGCATCTCTGAAGCAGGAATTTTAATGTAGATGATTTTCGTTTTCCAAGGATAGCCTGTGCATAATAATTCATATGCACTGCAACTATACAGCAACAATACTAACGGCATATTCAAGTCTTACATTTCTGTAATAATGAAGTGAGCATACATGTTTTAAATAGAGCCCGAAAGAGTTTTGTAAAAACGTTGCTTATTTTCATCTGGGGTATGTGACTGGTCATTGACTCGGGTGGAAAACTGGAAAAAGGTCGGACTCCATGCAGCTATATTTTTTTATTTAATAGTGTGCCTGTGTGGATTTATTTCTCCCACCATACAAGGTATGTGTGTGTGACAGCATTTGACAAAAATAAAACAGCCTCAGGCTTGTATATTTGCATTCGTAAATAATGTAAATATCCTTTTCTGGCTGTTCTCCAGACACACCCTTTGTGTAGTGATGCTCCGCACAGCAGGGCGGTCTCCTTCCTGGATCATGCACAAAGAGATGTGAGGTCTCTGCATTTGCCTGTGATCAAGAAAGACAAAACACTGGGCCTCACCTAAAGGGACACAATTCAGCATTAGAGTCTGCAGTCCAATCCTCGCCCTACCATTCACCAAAAAGCACTGCCTCACCTACGTGTCTGGATCTCCAACCTCCAGCGTTAGTAATAAAGTCACTGCACTTCCCCTGGCCGGGGAAATTGTCCAAGCTATAACCAGGGGGCATCTAAAAGGATCCTGCTTTACTCCTTATAATTAATACCATGAACCACACCTGAAGATAAATATTCCCAGACATCCACTCCTACATTTGCAGAATCTCCTTTTCAATGTTAGCACTATTTACCCATATGGTTTCTCACATTGCTATGATCATTAGGTTATTGCTTATTCCAGGACAGCCTAAAGCTCTTGCTATTTCGAGGTATGTGCATCCAGCCATTACTTTATGCTTTGCAACCTTTGTGCTGATCAGCTGACTTTGCTTAAAATTTTGGAATGCCTCCTCTCCTCTTCTTTTTCCAATGGTCCTCCCCTTCTTTTTCATCCTCTGCATACCTCCTCTCTCTGAGCACAACCTTCTCAAAGTCACAAACACCTTTGCCTTAATTTCTCTGATTGTATTTCTGAAAACTGCCTACAACTCAAATGAAAGATCACAACATCTCCTTTGTTGAAAGTCATACCCCTTGTTGGAAATGGCCTTTCTGCAGGGTCACCCCCAAACCTTTTGCCTTCCTCCTTCTCTTTTTCTGATCTCATTTTTGCTGGCTTTAGGACTCTGCACACTTTACCCCTGCTAATCAGTGGCAAAGTATATATGCTCTCTCCTTAAAACATGGTGACATTGGCTCATACCCAGTTGGCTCACTTAATTTACTTGTAAGTCCCTAGTCAAGTGCACTACATGTGCCCAGGGCCTGTAAATTAAATGGTACCAGTGGGATGCAGCACTGGTTATGCCACTCACATAAGTAGCCTCCTCACCATGCCTCAGGCCTGCCCCTGCAGTGCCTGTGTGTGCAGTTTCACTGCCACTTCGACTTGGCATTTAAAAGTACTTGCCAATCCTTAAACTCCCCTTTTCTACATATAATTCACCCTAAGGTAGGCCCTAGGTAGCCCATAGGGCAGGGTGCTGTGTAGGTAAAAGGAAGGACATGAACATGTGTGCCCTATATGTCCTGGTAGTGTAGAACTCCTAAATTCGTTTTACACTGCTGTGAGGTCTGCTCCTTTCATGGGATAGCATTAGGGCTACCCTCACATACTGTTTGAGTGGTAGATCCTGATCCGAAAGGAGTAGCCTGGTCACACGTAGCATGGCCAGAATGATGATACAAAATCCTGCTTAATGGTGAAGTTGGATTTTATATTACTATTTTAGAAATGCTACTTTTAGAAAGTGAGCATTTCTCTACACTTAAATCCTTCTGTGCCTTCCAATCCACGTCTGGCTAGGTTTAGTTGACAGCTCCCTTGTGCATTCACTCAGACAACCCCAAACACAGGATGCTCAGTCACACTTGCATACATCTGCATATTGAATGGGTCTTCCTGGGATGGGACGGCGGAGGGCCTGACACTTACATGTCAAAGGACAGTAGCCTGCCCTCACACACAGGATTGCCACACCTCCTACTAGGACCCTGGCAGACAGGATGGAACTGAAAGGGGACATTGTGCACTTCTAAGCCACTCTTTGAAGTCTCCCACACTTCAAAGGCACATGTGGGTATTTCTCTGACCCTACCAAGGCAGACATTTCTTGACATGACACTCTTGTCACAGACACCTCCTGGAGAAGAGAACCTGAACCAGAATCTGCAACCTGCCAAGAAGAACTGCCTGGCTGCCCAAAGGACTCACCTGACTGCTTACTGAGAAGGACTGCTGCCTTGCTGTTACCCTGCTGCCTTGTTGCTCTCTGGCTGTGCTGAGAAGTACTCTCCAAGGGCTTGGATACAGCTTGCCTCCTGTTCCCTGAAGTCTCAGGACCAAAAGGACTTCATTCCTGCAAGAAGAAATCCCGGTGCGGTGAAAATCGACGCACAGCCTGCCAGAAAGGACGCACAGCCTGCACTGCGGTGAAACAATCACTGCAGGCCAAACAGGAACGACGCAGCCCGACTTCACAAGGAGAAGATCAATGCAGCGTCAGCGTAGTGACCAGAAATTCGATGCACTGCCCACTGGATCAATGCACAGCCAAGCCGTAACGACGCAGCCTGACTTCCTGAGAGGAATTGACGCAGCGCATGCCGTGCGGTAGAATTTTCCATGCAACGCCCACCGGATCGGCGCAGCCCCTGTGAATTCGTCCTGCCATCGTCCCTGGGGCGTCCAAAAACCCCCCAACCTGAAGAGGATCCAAGACTGAGCGCCGGAAATCAACGCAAAGCCTTCCCTGCGTGAAAAATAACATTGCATCGCCGTGTGCAGCCCGAGATATCGACGTACACCTCTCTGTTTTCCACGCATCTCCTCCTCTGCAGTTCCTTGCTGAGATTTTGTACGCAAATCAGGTACTTATGTGCTTGTAAGAGACATTTGTTGCTTTTAAAAGACTTGAGACACTTTATATCACTTTTACAGTGATAGCTAAACATAGACTTATTGCATTTTAATCGTTTTGACCTGCATCTTACCAGATAAATATTATATATTTTTCTAAACACTCTGTGGTGTATTTTTGTGGTGTTCTACTGTGTTATTGCATGATTTATTTCACAAATACTTTGCACATTACCTTCTAAGTTAAGCCTGACTGCTCAGTGCCAAGCTGCCAGAGGGTGGGCACAGGATAATTTGGGCTGTGTGTGACTTACCCTGCCTAGAGTGAGGGTCCTTGCTTGGACAGGGGGTAGCCTGACTGCCATTCAGAGACCACATTTCTAACACCCCTGCAACCTAACAATAATTAATCTCTCCAAATGCATCTACTAACCACACCAACCATGTGCATGAACTTGCATAACCCGTCCACTAATGGCCACACCAAACTCCTTTTAATGCAATCACAAAGAAAGTGGATTGAATGCATTGAATAGTTTGCTGAGGGCACAGCCTAATTCCAATAATTAACAATAATCAATTGCACTGGACTAACCACAAACCTTGGATTTTGGAGCAGCATGATGCCCAGCATAAAGCACTTCAACACCTTATAGGGGTAGTAAGCACTATAAAAATGCAATTACAATGACAATTACTAATTTGAAATACCAAATGTTAAAAA
The DNA here is from genome assembly GCF_031143425.1 of Pleurodeles waltl. Classification (NCBI taxonomy): domain Eukaryota; kingdom Metazoa; phylum Chordata; class Amphibia; order Caudata; family Salamandridae; genus Pleurodeles; species Pleurodeles waltl. Next base: position 327,979,019 of record NC_090436.1, on the reverse strand, counting down.
CAAATATTGCACCCATCTAATTTCTGAAGTACAAGAAACATAGATAGATAAGGCTCTAGGAATATCCAACAAATGGAATAGTTGTGCTTCCTGTGAAGAGGAAGGAGGTACAAAGGTGATAACACAATGATTTAATCTAAATTAAATGAAGATGCTAACTTAGGTAGAAAAGACAGATTCGTCGTAAACACTTCTTTATCCGGAAAAAAACTTAAGGTATGGCTTCTCAATGAAAAAGCCCTAATTTCTCCTAATTGACTTCCAGATGTAATAGCAACTAGGAAAGGAAAATGTTAAAAGTTAAGAATTTAGAGAAATTGATCCTAATTGTTAAAAGTGAGCACTCTGTAAATCTTTGAGAACCATTGGTAAATCTCAAGAAGGAATGAGAAAATGAATAACAGGCCTCCGATTAGAAATGCTTTGTAGTAGCCTAGTTACAATCCTTTCAATTTCTAAGACATCTCTTTCCCTGAAGGCCTTCATAGCCACCCATTATCTGCAAAAGGTGGGAAATAGTCAAATATTGTAAAAAAAACACATCTACGAGAGTCTAAAATTAATGTAGGAGGCAAGGGCATTTTGCTCCACACCAATGCTCAAAACTTTTGAATTTCTAGAATAAATGTTGAGCATGGAAGGTCTCCTAGATTCTTGAATTGATAGCTCTTCTAAACAACCCAACCCAATTAATCTCCTCCTTTAAACTTCCATACCACTAGTTTGAGGAAATAGTTTGGAAGAAGAGGGATTGGAAAAGGAAACAGATTGGTCGGAAGATTCCAAGTATCTGTCTACACCAATATGGGGCTATAGATAAATCATGAGCCTTCTCCTGCATAATTTTCCCTAGTACTCTGGAGAGCAAGTTAATTGGGGGAAGTGCACAAATCAGTACATTTGTCCAGGCTATTGACAGAGCGTCCAAACTTGTGCTCCCCCCCTCAGGGTTCACATAGGCTTTAGCCACCTGGCTGTCTGTCCTTTCCTTTATTACCTAATTCTAAATATATATGTAAAGCCTGAATGGCATTGAAAATGGGCACCAATTTCCCTCAAGTCCACCAATTCCCACAAAGTCGAGGATTTTAGGACATTTGTTAGAACTTTACTGAATCTCCTCTGCAAAGGCCCTCAAATCTTGAAATACAGACTGGACAATGTAAGAAATATAGACAGAGACTCTTACTGTAAATTTAAAGACAGCATAAGCTCTTTTTATTGCTGCATCCACTTTTTTTATAATATTCCCTTTGGAATTCCCATCACCCTCAGGTTCCAGTGGAATGTGACACAGTCACATTCCACTCTCCTTCATGGAGATCTACTTACCACACACCTCCCTCTCTTATAAATAAATAAAAAGTTATACCTAAAGACACTTAGGCCCTCATTATGAACATGGCGGTCTGGGCCGCCATGCCTGCGGTGGCGGTAATTACTGCCACCGGCATGACGGTCCAGACCGCCATATAATGAACGTGGCAGAACCGCCACTTTTGTAACTCCGCCACCGCCAGCCTTCGGCCACCATGCAGCCTGGTGATGACGGAGTTACATATCCGACAGGGCAGCTCTGCATGCAGCGCTGCCCGCCAGATAATGTTCCAGGTTCCACCAGCCTTTCCCTTGCAATTTACCCCGCCTGGGAAAGGCTGGCGGAATGGGTGCCTCGGGCCCTCCCAGGGCCCCTGCACTGCCCATGCACTTGGCAGTGCAGGGCATGGGCATGGGCAGTGCAGGGGCCCCCGTGCACAGCCCCGTCGCGCATTTCACTGCCCGTAAATCGGGGCAACTTTTTATTTATTTATAAGAGAGGGAGGTGTGTGGTAAGTAGATCTCTATGAAAGAGAGTGGACTGTGACTGCGTCACATTCCACTGGAACCTGAGGGTGATGGGAATTCCAAAGGGAATATTATCATTAGAATTGTAACTGGAAGTTGAGCTGGCAAGGCTGGCTGGGATGATTTCCCTGGAGCTGATATCAATATAACAGACTCAAGCAATCAATCATTTCTAAAGCACGGCCAATCACCCATGGCCCCCCTAGCCACCATCGTCAGAAGCTACGGAATAAACATCATCTCCTACACCGATGACACCCAACTCATCCTCTTCCTCTCCAACGAACCAGACAAATCCAGACACAACTTCCACGAGGCATGAAAGCAGTCGCCAACTGGATGAGAGATAGCTGCCTTCAACTCAACACAAACAAGACTGAGGTACTCATCTTGGGCCCTCAACCCAACACATGGCGCGACTACTGGTGGCCACCCACTCTCGGAAACCCACCCACCCCCCCCAGCCAAGCCCGCAAACTTGAAATCATCCTGGACCCCGGCCTCAGCATGAACCATTAGATCAACTCAGTCACCTCCACCTTCTTCCGCACTCTCCCCCTCCTACACAAGACCTTCAAATGGATCCCCTTTGAGCATAGAAAGACCGTCACACATGCACTCATCACCAGCAGACTGGACTACAGCAATGCACTCTACGCCGGAATCAACAAAAAACTCACCCACAAATTGCAAAACATCCAGGGCGCAACCGCCAGATTGATCCTCGATCTACCCTGACACTGCCACATCTCACAACACCTACGCACACTGCACTTGCTCCCCATTGAGAAAAGAATCACTTTCAAAATCCTCACCTACGCACACAAAGCCCTCCACAACACAGGACCTGCCTACCTTAACCAGCGACTCAACTTCCACGTACCCTACAGGACCCTACACTCAGCCCAGCTCTCTCTCGCAGAAGTACAGCACATCCGGAAAACCAGAACAGGAAGACGCTCCTTCTCCTACCTCACCACTACCAATTGGAATGCCCTGCCCATCCACATCAGACAAACCGCCTCCACCCCGAGCTTCACAAAGAAACTGAAGACATGGCTTTTTTAATCCATCTCCGGTATTCGCTACACCCCACACTCCCCAGTGCTTTGAGACCCTAACGGGTGAGTAGCTGCGCTTTATAAAACTCTGATTGATTGATTGATTGATAGGGTCTCAAGGCGCTATTTTTGGGCATGCTGCTCAATTGAAGAGCCAGGTCTTCAGGTCATTCTTGAACTGCTTGAGTGATGCTGTCTGTTTGAGTTTGAGAGGTAGAGTGTTCCATGTCCGGGCTGAAAGGTAGGAAAAGGATCTTCCTCCTGCTGTGCTTTTCCAGATCTTGGGAAAGGCTGCGAGGCCGAGCTGCAATGAACAGAATTGTGTGTTGGGTACGTAGACTCAATCAATCAATAATTTCTAAAGCACGGCTAATCACCCGTAGGGTCTCAAGACGCTGTTTGTGGAGTGCTGCTCAATCAAAGAGCCAGGTCTTGAGGACCTTCCTGAAATACTTGAGTGATGCTGTCTGCTTGAGATTGAGAGGTTGTGTGTTCCATGTCTGGGCTGTGAGGTAGAAGGATTTTCCTCCTGCTGTGCTTTTACGGATCTCTGGAATGGCTGCGAGGGTGAGCTGGGACGAACTGAGTTGTCTGTTGGGTACGTATAATGTGAAGCAGTGGTTGAGGTATGCCGGTCCTATGTTGTGTAGTGCCTTGTAGGTGTGGATCAGGAGTCTGTATGTGATACTCTTGGTGACTGGGAGCCAGTGTCTCTGAGGTGGGAGGAGATGTGGCTGTGTCAGGGATGTCCAGGATATCTGGCTGCTACATTCTGGAATCTTTATGGTCGTGATTGCAGTTTCTTGGTGATGCCAGCATACAGTGTGTTGCCAGAGCCCAGTTTGCTAGTGGCAAGTGTGTGGGTGACCGTCTTCCTTGTGTCGGAGGGGATCCACTTGAAGATCTTTCTTCAAGAGCGCGTCTATGATTCATACTTGAAGAGATGGACCTTTCTTTGTAACAGAGGGCATGCTGACTAAGCACAGCAGGTTCCTCCTAATTTAATCTACAAAGGATACAATGACATGCACCTGTGTCCTCCTTCTTTAAGTTCTTTAGAGGAGGGTGTGCTGAACCTGTACAGCTACGTCCTCTTCTACTGGGAACACGCTGATTTTAAACTGGTACATCCTCTACCAAGAAGGAACGCTGACTTTGCTAGCTCTGCCCTTTCCTAAAGAAACGCTTTAACACTCTTTAGCTTAGACACCACTGCATTAAACACCACATCCTTAAAATATCAGAAGACGTGCTAGCTATGTCTAGCAACGTCCTTATATCATTATTACAAATAAGGCGTGCTGGCTACAGCATCTTTTTTACTTCAAAAAAAGTGTTTTGAAGAAATACAATAATTGCAAAAAAGAAACTACCCTGGAAACATGATCTAATCAAAGACGAAAGAAAATAAGCGTTGCAGGGGGTTAGTCCCTTAATTGTATCAATGTGTGAGGGTAGAGTTTCTGAGGGAGCATTACCTAGACCAGCAGTCAGTTTATACATTTTTCTTTTTTAAAGGGGGGTTAACATAGTCTACAGCTGAATCAAAAGCCTCATTATCAAGGACTGGGCCTAGAAAGACAGATGAGGAGTTAATGAGGAAGACACTCAGCAGCCTCCTAGGATTGTCTGCAGACCCACTAGTAATGCACTGCACTGTGTAGTGGTGATATTGAAAGAAAAGCTTCCAAGATGTTGAGCAGGAATATTATATTGCTTCTAACTATTTGGGCAGACATTAGGCTAGCTACTGTTAGCACGTCAGACCTTATTAAGTAAACTTACAAGGGAGATACGAATAGGCCGATGGACTTTTGACTGAGCTTCGAGTTATTCCCACCATGAAGCCCGTACCAATACAAATCAATGTCAATAACAATCAATGATATTAATAATCAATCGGAGTCAGTAATTTATGCACAACATGACCTTGCAGCCATGAATGACCACACCTTTATGTAAAAGTTAGAATGTTTATTTCCCTATATTAACAATGCTAATGTCACGTAACTTAATCTCAAAATCAAATGATAAGCATACAGAAACAACACTGGCTGACCAAAGCAGCAATAGAATCACAATCTTAACAAAGCTTGAGATACTACACATTCTAAATTAATAACAAAAATAGCTGCGCAAATGATATAACATACATTTAGAATTCAGCAAAGAAAAGACATCAACTGTTATTATATGTAGCAAGCATAATCAGTAAGAACCCTAAATAACATCCTCTTAGAATTAGCATGTTTGGGCTTCATGCAAAACGTTTAGTCACACAAATGTTGGAAAAACATCTAACTATGGCTCTGTCAAAATTAGCAGTTGGTACCTAGAAACAAAGCAAATAGACATAGCAATCAATAACATGGTATACCTGTCCTCAGTATGGTTCAGCAAGCTGTGACAGTCTCCCTCAACAGGACACCAGTCTGGTCAGCACAGCAGCAGGTTCGGCATCAAAGTTCAGAAAAGGCAGTCTTTAAGCAATAAAATTAAGCACGTCTCTTCTCGGGAGGGTCAAGAAAATAATGGCAGTATGGCAAATGGAAAATGGGCAAATGTGTCTTTCTCTCAGTGCAGTCCGGCTAAGTTAGATTTCCTAAAACTACTTCCTATGTCCCTATTGGTTAAAGAATTGCATATTCACATTTAGTCCAATGAAAATAAAACCATAAATCTACACTTTTACTAGTACATGGTTCACATGTCGATGATTGGCTTCATTTCTTCTGTTGTCGTTGCTTGGCTTGTCAGGTATCAATATTGTTGCAGCTTATACTCCAGTCAGTATGTCTGTTGTCTTCTCCTGGGAAGGTCAGTCTTACACGCATTACATTAAACATTGTTTCACCAGCAAATACATCATCTCCTAGCAAGCAGTTCTCATGAGAAAGACTTTTAGCTACGAGCACTTGGTCAGCACAGTGGAAAATCACAATTTAATTCTTTCGACAGCCATTTTATAAGTCGATTAAGAAATGCAGCTTGACATGAGGCCATGCAACTAGGCCAAGACCTCGCTAAGTTAAGGCCTATGATTAATAAAGCTAATACATAATACATAACCTTTAATATGACATATTACTACATTAATAAGACATTAGCTCAACATTTCATATTAATAACCTATTAATAAGTACACTTCGTGAACAGTGGCAGCCACTCTTGCTGGAGCACCTTCAAATTTTCTATGCACATTCGGCACTCACAAAACATGAATAATCATTACTAATTTCATTAATAACTCTGCTTCAGCACTATGAAGTACCATACAACCTCTCCCCCTCTCTACTGAGGTCATGCAGAAGCTGCAATGAAAAACTAAAACTAGGATTTCAATTCTAAAAAGTACATTTATTGAGGGTGAAAATATGTCAATAAATCAGCTCATTTACACACACGCACTAGAAAAACAAATATTTTCTTTTTGATTTTATGGGAGCAAAAAACCTGAAATATGGTGGACTCTGAGGTGAAAGGCTACCTGCAGCTCTTACTTGCTTGGCCTTTTCACCTTTCATTGCTGAGCTGGAAAATATGTCCTATTTTATAGATCAGCCCCCAGATCTTTTTAGGTCGAGTGTAAGCATTCGACCTCCTGTATACGTTTAGTATACTTCTTATGGCTTAAAGCGATGGCATTTGTTGGTTGCAGTGCCCTTTAAAAATTATTGCTTGCTAGGGGTCAGTTCTGCCTTGTTCTCGATCCTTTTTCTGTTTCAGAGCAGTGACCAACTACTATATTATTCCACTTTGGTTTCTTTATCTGTTGCTGTGATGGACTATTTTTGTCATTTCTTTTGGGCTCCCCTTTCACTGTGGATGTTTTAGGCAGGTAGCTGCCTGAGTTTTATTGAAGTATTCCGTTCCTCCAATCTCCTCCCATGTCGCTGACATTTGTTTGGCTTTATTCCAGTGCTGCCCTTATTTACCTCTGCCTCCTAATATAAGCTTATTTTACAAAAGGAACACCCGGTCACTCGCTGCTCACTAAAGCCACAATATGCCCTTTCGGGTAGACTGTAGCTAAACCTAGAAGCAATTATGTGAAACTTCCTTAGCCTTGCATCGCATCTGGAGTCTATCTTTCCAGGGCCCTTCCCTGCCAGCAATCACAACATTACACACAGAGTATTGCTTATCTCCTTTACTGTGGTAATAAATCTTCTCAGGCTGCTCGGCTGGTTGAATGTAAGGCAAGAACGTTTGCACGATTTTTCATTCTGTTAAAATACAAATAAAATACTTTTCCAGCCTTATTTTCCTATTTCTGTTCAGGTTTCTGATATCAGTAGCCGCCAGTGACCATCAAAACATTGCAGGGAAAGACGAAGCTATGACACAAGGTTGACCAATTTATGTGGCAAGAAAAGTCTGGTTCTGAATTTACAATGCCAATAGCTATAACTCAAGAAAATGTGAGACCTATTGCATTGCAAATGCTTATTGTTCCTTCCAATAGCAACAAGAAAATGGGAGGCTGGGAGTGGGCACGTCAAACTGAGGGTATGTTTGGGTCAAAAAGCTCCTTGAACACGGAGGAATGCTTTCTCCTGCCCCTAAATTGCAATTCTTGATTATGACGATGCCCCAACTTAAACTGTACGTCCAATGATTCATTTGTAATTTAAAAGAAGCAACCTAAATTATTTATCTCTCTGTTTGGGAGTTGTTTGAGCACGGAGCAGAGATTTATATTGGGTCTTTAACATGGTGTGTGTATGGTGATGGTGCAAAAAATGAAAGCTAGGGCATTTTAATCGTTTTGACCTGCATCTTACCAGATAAATATTATATATTTTTCTAAACACTCTGTGGTGTATTTTTGTGGTGTTCTACTGTGTTATTGCATGATTTATTTCACAAATACTTTGCACATTACCTTCTAAGTTAAGCCTGACTGCTCAGTGCCAAGCTGCCAGAGGGTGGGCACAGGATATTTTGGGCTGTGTGTGACTTACCCTGCCTAGAGTGAGGGTCCTTGCTTGGACAGGGGGTAACCTGACTGCCATTCAGAGACCACATTTCTAACACCCCTGCAACGTAACAATAATTAATCTCTCCAAATGCATCTACTAACCACACCAACCATGTGCATGAACTTGCATAACCCGTCCACTAATGGCCACACCAAACTCCTTTTAATGTAATCACAAAGAAAGTGGATTGAATGCATTGAATAGTTTGCTGAGCGCACAGCCTAATTCCAATAATTAACAATAATCAATTGCACTGGACTAACCACAAACCTTGGATTTTGGAGCAGCATGATGCCCAGCATAAAGCACTTCAACACCTTATAGGGGTAGTAAGCACTATAAAAATGCAATTACAATGACAATTACTAATTTGAAATACCAAATGTTAAAAACAAATATTGCACCCATCTAATTTCTGAAGTACAAGAAACATAGATAGATAAGGCTCTAGGAATATCCAACAAATGGAATAGTTGTGCTTCCTGTGAAGAGGAAGGAGGTACAAAGGTGATAACACAATGATCTAATCTAAATTAAATGAAGATGCTAACTTAGGTAGAAAAGACAGATTCGTCGTAAACACTTCTTTATCCGGAAAAAAACTTAAGGTATGGCTTCTCAATGAAAAAGCCCTAATTTCTCCTAATTGACTTCCAGATGTAATAGCAACTAGGAAAGGAAAATGTTAAAAGTTAAGAATTTAGAGAAATTGATCCTAATTGTTAAAAGTGAGCACTCTGTAAATCTTTGAGAACCATTGGTAAATCTCAAGCAGGAATGAGAAAATGAATAACAGGCCTCCGATTAGAAATGCTTTGTAGTAGCCTAGTTACAATCCTTTCAATTTCTAAGACATCTCTTTCCCTGAAGGCCTTCATAGCCACCCATTATCTGCAAAAGGTGGGAAATAGTCAAATATTGTAAAAAAAACACATCTACGAGAGTCTAAAATTAATGTAGGAGGCAAGGGGATGCAATTAACCATTTTGCTCCACACCAATGCTCAAAACTTTTGAATTTCTAGAATAAATGTTGAGCATGGAAGGTCTCCTAGATTCTTGAATTGATAGCTCTTCTAAACAACCCAACCCATTTAATCTCCTCCTTTAAACTTCCATACCACTAGTTTGAGGAAATAGTTTGGAAGAAGAGGGATTGGAAAAGGAAACAGATTGGTCGGAAGATTCCAAGTATCTGTCTACACCAATATGGGGCTATAGATAAATCATGAGCCTTCTCCTGCATAATTTTCCCTAGTACTCTGGAGAGCAAGTTAATTGGGGGAAGTGCACAAATCAGTACATTTGTCCAGGCTATTGACAGAGCGTCCAAACTTGTGCTCCCCCCTCAGGGTTCACATAGGCTTTAGCCACCTGGCTATCTGTCCTTTCCTTTATTACCTGATTCTAAATATATATGTAAAGCCTGAATGGCATTGAAAATGGGCACCAATTTCCCTCAAGTCCACCAATTCCCACAAAGTCGAGGATTTTAGGACATTTGTTAGAACTTTACTGAATCTCCTCTGCAAAGGCCCACAAATCTTGAAATACAGACTGGACAATGTAAGAGATATAGACAGAGGCTCTTACAGTAAATTTAAAGACAGCATAAGCTCTTTTTATTGCTCCATCCACTTTTTTTATAATATTCCCTTTGGAATTCCCATCACCCTCAGGTTCCAGTGGAATGTGACACAGTCACATTCCACTCTCCTTCATGGAGATCTACTTACCACACACCTCCCTCTCTTATAAATAAATAAAAAGTTATACCTAAAGACACTTAGGCCCTCATTCTGAACATGGCGGTCTGGGCCGCCATGCCTGCGGTGGCGGTAATTACTGCCACCGGCATGACGGTCCAGACCGCCATATAATGAACGTGGCAGAACCGCCACTTTTGTAATTCCGCCACCGCCAGCCTTCGGCCACCACGCAGCCTGGTGATGACGGAGTTACATATCCGACAGGGCAGCTCTGCATGCAGCGCTGCCCGCCAGATAATGTTCCAGGTTCCACCAGCCTTTCCCTTGCAATTTACCCCGCCAGGGAAAGGCTGGCGGAATGGGTGCCTCGGGCCCTCCCGGGGCCCCTGCACTGCCCATGCACTTGGCAGTGCAGGGCATGGGCATGGGCAGTGCAGGGGCCCCCGTGCACAGCCCCGTCGCGCATTTCACTGCCCGTAAATCGGGGCAACTTTTTATTTATTTATAAGAGAGGGAGGTGTGTGGTAAGTAGATCTCTATGAAAGAGAGTGGACTGTGACTGCGTCACATTCCACTGGAACCTGAGGGTGATGGGAATTCCAAAGGGAATATTATCATTAGAATTGTAACTGGAAGTTGAGCTGGCATGGCTGGCTGGGATGATTTCCCTGGAGCTGATATCAATATAACAGACTCAAGCAATCAATCATTTCTAAAGCACGGCCAATCACCCATGGCCCCCCTAGCCACCATCGTCAGAAGCTACGGAATAAACATCATCTCCTACACCGATGACACCCAACTCATCCTCTTCCTCTCCAACGAACCAGACAAATCCAGACACAACTTCCACGAGGCATGAAAGCAGTCGCCAACTGGATGAGAGATAGCTGCCTTCAACTCAACACAAACAAGACTGAGGTACTCATCTTGGGCCCTCAACCCAACACATGGCGCGACTACTGGTGGCCACCCACTCTCGGAAACCCACCCACCCCCCCCAGCCAAGCCCGCAAACTTGAAATCATCCTGGACCCCGGCCTCAGCATGAACCATCAGATCAACTCAGTCACCTCCACCTTCTTCCGCACTCTCCCCCTCCTACACAAGACCTTCAAATGGATCCCCTTTGAGCATAGAAACACCGTCACACATGCACTCATCACCAGCAGACTGGACTACAGCAATGCACTCTACGCCGGAATCAACAAAAAACTCACCCACAAATTGCAAAACATCCAGGGCGCAACCGCCAGATTGATCCTCGATCTACCCTGACACTGCCACATCTCACAACACCTACGCACACTGCACTGGCTCCCCATTGAGAAAAGAATCACTTTCAAAATCCTCACCTACGCACACAAAGCCCTCCACAACACAGGACCTGCCTACCTTAACCAGCGACTCAACTTCCACGTACCCTACAGGACCCTACACTCAGCCCAGCTCTCTCTCGCAGAAGTACAGCATATCCGGAAAACCAAAACAGGAAGACGCTCCTTCTCCTACCTCACCACTACCAATTGGAATGCCTTGCCCATCCACATCAGACAAACCGCCTCCACCCCGAGCTTCACAAAGAAACTGAAGACATGGCTTTTTTAATCCATCTCCGGTATTCGCTACACCCCACACTCCCCAGTGCTTTGAGACCCTAACGGGTGAGTAGCTGCGCTTTATAAAACTCTGATTGATTGATTGATTGATAGGGTCTCAAGGCGCTATTTTTGGGCATGCTGCTCAATTGAAGAGCCAGGTCTTCAGGTCATTCTTGAACTGCTTGAGTGATGCTGTCTGTTTGAGTTTGAGAGGTAGAGTGTTCCATGTCCGGGCTGAAAGGTAGGAAAAGGATCTTCCTCCTGCTGTGCTTTTCCAGATCTTGGGAAAGGCTGCGAGGACGAGCTGCAATGAACGGAATTGTGTGTTGGGTACGTAGACTCAATCAATCAATAATTTCTAAAGCACGGCTAATCACCCGTAGGGTCTCAAGACGCTGTTTGTGGAGTGCTGCTCAATCAAAGAGCCAGGTCTTGAGGTCCTTCTGAAATACTTGAGTGATGCTGTCTGCTTGAGATTGAGAGGTTGTGTGTTCCATGTCTGGGCTGTGAGGTAGAAGGATTTTCCTCCTGCTGTGCTTTTACGGATCTCGGGAATGGCTGCGAGGGTGAGCTGGGACGAACTGAGTTGTCTGTTGGGTACGTATAATGTGAAGCAGTGGTTGAGGTATGCCGGTCCTATGTTGTGTAGTGCCTTGTAGGTGTGGATCAGGAGTCTGTATGTGATACTCTTGGTGACTGGGAGCCAGTGTCTCTGAGGTGGGAGGAGATGTGGCTGTGTCAGGGATGTCCAGGATATCTGGCTGCTACATTCTGGAATCTTTATGGTCGTGATTGCAGTTTCTTGGTGATGCCAGCATACAGTGTGTTGCCAGAGCCCAGTTTGCTAGTGGCAAGTGTGTGGGTGACCGTCTTCCTTGTGTCGGAGGGGATCCACTTGAAGATCTTTCTTCAAGAGCGCGTCTATGATTCATACTTGAAGAGATGGACCTTTCTTTGTAACAGAGGGCATGCTGACTAAGCACAGCAGGTTCCTCCTAATTTAATCTACAAAGGATACAATGACATGCACCTGTGTCCTCCTTCTTTAAGTTCTTTAGAGGAGGGTGTGCTGAACCTGTACAGCTACGTCCTCTTCTACTGGGAACACGCTGATTTTAAACTGGTACATCCTCTACCAAGAAGGAACGCTGACTTTGCTAGCTCTGCCCTTTCCTAAAGAAACGCTTTAACACTCTTTAGCTTAGACACCACTGCATTAAACACCACATCCTTAAAATATCAGAAGACGTGCTAGCTATGTCTAGCAACGTCCTTATATCATTATTACAAATAAGGCGTGCTGGCTACAGCATCTTTTTTACTTCAAAAAAAGTGTTTTGAAGAAATACAATAATTGCAAAAAAGAAACTACCCTGGAAACATGATCTAATCAAAGACGAAAGAAAATAAGAGTTGCAGGGGGTTAGTCCCTTAATTGTATCAATGTGTGAGGGTAGAGTTTCTGAGGGAGCATTACCTAGACCAGCAGTCAGTTTATAAATTTTTCTTTTTTAAAGGGGGGTTAACATAGTCTACAGCTGAATCAAAAGCCTCATTATCAAGGACTGGGCCTAGAAAGACAGATGAGGAGTTAATGAGGAAGACACTCAGCAGCCTCCTAGGATTGTCTGCAGACCCACTAGTAATGCACTGCACTGTGTAGTGGTGATATTGAAAGAAAAGCTTCCAAGATGTTGAGCAGGAATATTATATTGCTTCTAACTATTTGGGCAGACATTAGGCTAGCTACTGTTAGCACGTCAGACCTTATTAAGTAAACTTACAAGGGAGATACGAATAGGCCGATGGACTTTTGACTGAGCTTCGAGTTATTCCCACCATGAAGCCCGTACCAATACAAATCAATGTCAATAACAATCAATGATATTAATAACCAATCGGAGTCAGTAATTTATGCACAACATGACCCTGCAGCCATGAATGACCACACCTTTATGTAAAAGTTAGAATGTTTATTTCCCTATATTAACAATGCTAATGTCACGTAACTTAATCTCAAAATCAAATGATAAACATACAGAAACAACACTGGCTGACCAAAGCGGCAATAGAATCACAATCTTAACAAAGCTTGAGATACTACACATTCTAAATTAATAACAAAAATAACTGCGCAAATGATATAACATACATTTAGAATTCAGCAAAGAAAAGACATCAACTGTTATTATATGTAGCAAGCATAATCAGTAAGAACCCTAAATAACATCCTCTTAGAATTAGCATGTTTGGGCTTCATGCAAAACGTTTAGTCACACAAATGTTGGAAAAACATCTAACTATGGCTCTGTCACAATTTGCAGTTGGTACCTAGAAACAAAGCAAATAGACATAGCAATCAATAACATGGTATACCTGTCCTCAGTATGGTTCAGCAATCTGTGACAGTCTCCCTCAACAGGACACCAGTCTGGTCAGCACAGCAGCAGGTTCGGCATCAAAGTTCAGAAAAGGCAGTCTTTAAGCAATAAAATTAAGCACGTCTCTTCTCGGGATGGTTAAGAAAATAATGGCAGTATGGCAAATGGAAAATGGGCAAATGTGTCTTTCTCTCAGTGCAGTCCGGCTAAGTTAGATTTCCTAAAACTACTTTCTATGTCCCTATTGGTTAAAGAATTGCATGATCACATTTAGTCCAATGAAAATAAAACCATAAATCTGCACTTTTACTAGTACATGGTTCACATGTCGATGATTGGCTTCTTTTCTTCTGTTGTCGTTGCTTGGCTTGTCAGGTATCAATATTGTTGCAGCTTATACTCCAGTCAGTATGTCTGTTGTCTTCTCCTGGGAAGGTCAGTCTTACACACATTACTTTAAACATTGTTTCACCAGCAAATACATCATCTCCTAGCAAGCAGTTCTCATGAGAAAGACTTTTAGCTACGAGCACTTGGTCAGCACAGTGGAAAATCACAATTTAATTCTTTTGACAGCCATTTTATAAGTCGATTAAGAAATGCAGCTTGACATGAGGCCATGCAACTAGGCCAAGACCTCACTAAGTTAAGGCCTATGATTAATAAAGCTAATACATAATACATAACCTTTAATATGACATATTACTACATTAATAAGACATTAGCTCAACATTTCATATTAATAACCTATTAATAAGTACACTTCGTGAACAGTGGCAGCCACTCTGGCTGGCGCACCTTCAAATTTTCTATGCACATTCGGCACTCACAAAACATGAATAATCATTACTAATTTCATTAATAACTCTGCTTCAGCACTACGAAGTACCATACAACCTCTCCCCCTCTCTACTGAGGTCATGCAGAAGCTGCAATGAAAAACTAAAACTAGGATTTCAATTCTAAAAAGTACATTTATTGAGGGTGAAAATATGTCAATAAATCAGCTCATTTACACACACGCACTAGAAAAACAAATATTTTCTTTTTGATTTTATGGGAGCAAAAAACCTGAAATATGGTGGACTCTGAGGTGAAAGGCTACCTGCAGCTCTTACTTGCTTGGCCTTTTCACCTTTCATTGCTGAGCTGGAAAATATGTCCTATTTTATAGATCAGCCCCCAGATCTTTTTAGGTCGAGTGTAAGCATTCGACCTCCTGTATACGTTTAGTATACTTCTTATGGCTTAAAGCGATGGCATTTGTTGGTTGCAGTGCCCTTTAAAAATTATTGCTTGCTAGGGGTCAGTTCTGCCTTGTTCTCGATCCTTTTTCTGTTTCAGAGCAGTGACCAACTACTATATTATTCCACTTTGGTTTCTTTATCTGTTGCTGTGATGGACTATTTTTGTCTATTTCTTTCTTTTGGGCTCCCCTTTCACTGTGGATGTTTTAGGCAGGTAGCTGCCTGAGTTTTATTGAAGTATTCCGTTCCTTCAATCTCCTCCCATGTCGCTGACATTTGTTTTGGCTTTATTCCAGTGCTGCCCTTATTTACCTCTGCCTCCTAATATAAGCTTATTTTACAAAAGGAACACCCGGTCACTCGCTGCTCACTAAAGCCACAATATGCCCTTTCGGGTAGACTGTAGCTAAACCTAGAAGCAATTATGTGAAACTTCCTTAGCCTTGCATCGCATCTGGAGTCTATCTTTCCAGGGCCCTTCCCTGCCAGCAATCACAACATTACACACAGAGTATTGCTTATCTCCTTTACTGTGGTAATAAATCTTCTCAGGCTGCTCGGCTGGTTGAATGTAAGGCAAGAACGTTTGCACGATTTTTCATTCTGTTAAAATAAAAATAAAATACTTTTCCAGCCTTATTTTCCTATTTCTGTTCAGGTTTCTGATATCAGTAGCCGCCAGTGACCATCAAAACATTGCAGGGAAAGACGAAACTATGACACAAGGTTGACCAATTTATGTGGCAAGAAAAGTCTAGTTCTGAATTTACAATGCCAATAGCTATAACTCAAGAAAATGTGAGACCTATTGCATTGCAAATGCTTATTGTTCCTTCCAATAGCAACAAGAAAATGGGAGGCTGGGAGTGGGCACGTCAAACTGAGGGTATGTTTGGGTCAAAAAAGCTCCTTGAACACGGAGGAATGCTTTCTCCTGCCCCTAAATTGCAATTCTTGATTATGACAATGCCCCAACTTAAACTGTACGTCCAATGATTCATTTGTAATTTAAAAGAAGCAACCTAAATTGTTTATCTCTCTGTTTGGGAGTTGTTTGAGCACGGAGCAGAGATTTATATTGGGTCTTTAACATGGTGTGTGTATGGTGATGGTGCAAAAAATGAAAGCTAGGGCTTGTGAACATATGGGCTGGAAAAAGTGGTATTTTATGGCTTGTACCACAAAAAATGTATAACAAATGACAGCTATGAGTAGAGCGTCTCATGTGTAATTTCAGGAGCGTAGCTTCAGTTGGTGCAATGAATGCAGTGACACTAGGGCCCTGAAGCCTGAGGGGGCCACTGAACCCTTGTTATTGGTGTATTTTATCATTCAAACAGCAGCCAGGTGGGAAGTGCATATGGGGACTATGCTACTGCTTAAGTTGCATTTTACTATTCATGTTCCCCAGTGCTTTACTCGTAAAGGGTAGGTCTCAATTAAAAAAGGGAAAAGGGAAAAAAGACTATGCTTCGCAAACTTCTTTGAAACAATGAGTACATTTAAGAGCACTGCGTACACGGCTTCAGTAAATAACTGGCGCTATGTGTTGAACATATTCTAACCCTGTACATATTGGCCGAATGGGTATGCGAGCACATTTTGTTAGTGAAAAGCTGCTATTTACAGCACATGATCCTTGGCAGCACTGCAGATTACATTGGAACAGTAGACAGCACACTTCAGAAACTCATAGCAGTGGCTGTCTTTCCATGTTTCTGAGTTGCGCTGTCTGCTGTTCATGTTTAATTCACAGGGTTCCCAAGAACATGCATTGTAAGCAGCAGCGGCAGTCTGCGCCTTCTTTCATGATATGGCCCCATTTATTTGATGAAACCAAAGACTTAGTACTCTTAAATGCATTCGCTTCAAGGATGTTTGGGAAAACAATATGTCCATAATTGATTAGGACGCTATTTTGTGCTGTGTATTTTTTATGTGTCATTGCGTTTCATTTTAGGTTTAGACCTTTTTTAATGAAGACAATCAATACAACTGAAATAACACAAATAAACTCAATACTTAGAAAGCATGTGAAGCTGCTACTCACAAGAAAAAACAGAGTGGCATTTTCATTGTCTCTGTAAAAGTAGCACGGATTAAATAACAGCCAACCAAGACTGCATGGCATTTAAGTGACTTTAACAACATCCAGTCATCTAGTGAAACTGAATTACATTTTCTGATTCAAAAAAGATAAATCCTATGAGCCTCATTTACAAGCCGTTTGCGCCACTGCTGCGTCATTTTGTTGACAAACTGATTCATTGGGCCCAATACGTCAGCTTGTAAAGCCTTGCGTCAGATTATACTGGCATGAGGTATAATGTATGTTGAGTAGGAGTTCCCAGGCAAAAAGCCATGCAGAACTGACAGTGAAATTTGCATTTCCCTGCGTCAATCTGCAACCTCACTGCTCCAGAATTATACTGCCTGCTCAGAGCAGGCATAAAATTGACGCAGGGCTTTTTCCAATGGGAGCCTCCTTGAATTGTGGAATAGAGTCATTTTTATGATGCTACTCCAGCAATGTGTGAGTTTAGCACCGACAGATGCATCAGAATTTCTGTTGCATCTTTGTAAATGTGCACCATGCAGCTCTGTATTGTACATACAGCATATCCATGGCGTCCTTAG
The DNA here is from genome assembly GCF_031143425.1 of Pleurodeles waltl. Lineage (NCBI taxonomy): Eukaryota > Metazoa > Chordata > Amphibia > Caudata > Salamandridae > Pleurodeles > Pleurodeles waltl. The sequence goes on along the minus strand of NC_090436.1, from coordinate 327,961,557 downwards.
GGGATCTTACGGAAGTGCAAGGAATCTGATACATCAAATTCTTGTAGATCAGGTCCTATGTTTTAAATATTAGTAAATTGAGAGGGTCTATCCATCACATCAGTAAAACCACTCCTCTTAATATGTTTCCTCTTTAGAGCATACTTTTCAAGAAGTGACTACAAACAACTCACACTTCTTGTCTCTTCATCTCACTCTTGTATGTTCTTTCACTCCTGCTTTCTTTCTTAGTCACTGTTTTTCTACCTTTTTCTTCCTTCTATTTTCTCCATATCTTGTTTTCACTCCCTAACTGAAAATCTGATAAAAAGTTAAGTCCTGATGCACAAAAATAAGTTCTCGTCCCCACCATGTGCCATGACTTATCCATATTAATCACTGGGCTCTCCTCTACACTGCATGTTTCAATGGCACAGACATCTCTTTCAACTGTAAGAGTTCTCTCCCAGCAGTCAGAGGCAGCAAGGTGGGATGTGACACGACTTAAACAAAGGTAACTATATTTATTCAGCAACATATATGTGCTGTAGGGTACAGGTGTTCCCAAAAGCACTATTCATATTTCGCTGAAGGATAAATCTTCAAGTTAGTTTTATTAGGATTCACAGTTTTGACTTGCTGATCACAGCGAATCATAACTTATATATGTTGATTTAGCCCTTGGGCCGTCTTTGTGCTAAATAAAATGTGTTTATTGCTGTTCAACAGTACTTATTTTATTTACTTATGAAGAAGTGTCTGTGTCAAGCCACCAGGATTCCAACCTGTGACTATTGGGTCCAGCACTGATTCAAAGAGTGGATGGATTAGTCCACTGAGCTTCCAGACGGAGCAGGCAACATTAACATCTCAATTCAGAATACACCACACAAAGGAACAGTTGGTCCCCAAGGGATCCAGCAGTAAAAGGTAGATCTATTAGTCTAGGTAATCTTCAGGGAAAGTTATATCCTCGATATTTGATTTATTGCAGCAAAATGTAATACAAAGTAAAACACTGATAACATTTGGTAACATTTTGTGAAACAAGAGAATTAGAAGCTTCCCCATTCCATTCTAAAACTGTTCTCTTTAAAAATCACTTCTTATAAAAATTAGAGATTTAATAGTTGATAAATAATTTATTTGAACAATGTTGCTCTCTGTTACTCTCAGAACCTCGAGAACAGTGTTTTCCAAACTGGTCCCTTGCAAGCTGATTTTTGATGTGTCACAGAGTGCAGATAAATAAAGATGTGTTTAAATTCTGTGTTTATCCTGTCACATTTACTTAACTTTAAAGACAGGTCAAATGTCAGGCTGCGTCTTCTAACAAATTGTTGTTATACTTTGATAACATGGAGATTGGTGTTTACAAACTTCTCTGACATTGCAGTTAGAGAAACAAATGTTAAGTGAATTATGAGGCAATCATGCTGGGATACACTGAGTGTGAAAGGAAAGGCTGTAGGATGTCATTTTTTGTAACACAAAACAAAACGTTAGATGCTCATCTGACTTTTGGTGTACTCAGAGGAGCTGCCACAAGGGTGGCTCTTTTGAAGGCACAGATATCCCCACAGGGCCAGCAGAGATCTCAAAATATGGTGGATGGTAGTTCAGCCCTGTTGGTTAGGGTGACCAGACATCTCAGATTTGCCCAGACAGTTTTACGATGTCTGCCCCAGCGTTCCAACATTTGTTGCAAAAATAGACAAATGTCCCTGTTTTGGGAGAGGGTTGGGTGAGCGTGCACATTTATCACTGTGCTCTGAAGGCTCATGATCACACAGCCCTCTTATGACACCACAGACATAGTATTGTTTAAAGGACTCTCCTGTGGCGCTGCCTGACGTAATTCAGGCAGCACAGAAGGATTTAAGGGGGTGGTGGGGAGAATGGGTGAATGAGGGGTGAATAAACCCCTGTGGAACCCATCACCCGAGAACAGAACAACAAAGCTCCCCCTTCAGCACACTGGAGCATGGCTGAGGAAGCCTTTCATTTTCATGCTACAGAAGTGTGTGTTTCAATAGCATGAAAATTAGACTACTTTGGCCATGCTGTGGTCTGTTCCATATGGCTGTCCTGATACACATATATTACATATTATATTATATATTTTATATATATTAGAAAAGCCATTGACATAGAAATCGGACTAAATGTTGCCACTGGTCAGTGCAGTGTCAACATTTAGTCCTATTTCTATTTTTTTGTTCTGAACATCTGGTCACCCTACTGTTGGTTAAAGTAATGAACCACACCACCCTGATGGACTGCAACCACCCATAGACTCTGAAGGAGGGCCAGACAGTTTAAATATCACGCTTAGACAAAATGGATGTTCTGTGTACTAACCTAATCTTTCATTCAGATGTACAATTTTGCATGCTTTGGAAACTCAAGGAAGGGTTAAGCTGTTTATGTTAAGGATGCTTGCTAACACTGAATAGAACAGTCTTGGCAGAACGTTTTTCAGATTTTTAGGATTTTTGAATATGTGATTACTTTCATTTCCAATCTATATTGTATTCAGATTATGCTTAGCTGACCTTGAGATAGAAATATTTACTCTGAAAGACGACTTGTGTAGGAAATTGGGTTAGTGGTTGAGAGGGGTGAAACAGTACTAAACAGTACTAAAACAGCAACCACAATTCTTGTTAGAGTGAAACACAAGCAACCCCCAATTGACCTGTGCTCAAACTTCTGGTAGCTTGGCACAAAGTAGTCAGGGTTACTTAGAGGCAATGTATATATAGCACTTCAAACAGTGATAAAGTTAAAACACAAAACAAGAAAAATCTAACAAAATGGGCAAAAAAATAAGAAATTATTAGGCACCAAAACAACAAAAATCCAATTGGAAGAAATAGAGATTTGCAATTTTAAGGGATTAGATCAAATTAGTGTTTAAAAGCACAAAGCGCCAACAGAGGTTATCTGGTCTCCATGGACCAGGACTAAGTCACAAGTTTAGGCTGACTGCAAAGAAACGCGGGCCAGATACAGGGACCAAGTTAAGCACCCTGAACAAAGCACCTTGAATCCTGATTGCAGAGAGTTGCAAGATCCCAAATTGATGATACACCATGCAATGGAGGTTTCAATGTGTTGCGGGCTTCAGTGCAAGGTCGTGCGTCACACAATGGTAATTCAGGAGAGCTGCAGGCCTGCAATGCAAGGTCCTGAGTTGAGGAGGAGTTGCGCACAGGGGGTTTTGAAGAGCTGTGGGTTCTGTGTTGGGGATGCATTGGCTGCAGTGGTTCCAATGTAGAGGTGGGAAAATATGCTTAGTACTGCGTCAGTTCTGCCCAAAAGACCACAACTTGGCTGGGAGAGCACCTTCAGGCCCACTTTCAAGGGCCCATGACTGGGGTGGCATCACTTCATTTGGGGACATGGCTCACAGCAGGCAGAGTACTGGTGCAGGGTTCAAGGTGATTGAAGCCTTTTCTGTCCCTGAGTCTCTGATTAGGATGCAAGCCAACTAGCCCTTGGAGTCACTCTAGTGGTCCTGGGTTCAAGATGCAGGTTTAGACCTTCTCACTCAGGCAGCTGGGCAGGAAGGCAGCAGTGTAGCAAGGCAGCACAGCAGCAGGGCAGAAAGGTAGCGGGGCAGCAGAGAGGCAGTCCTTCTGTTTATCAGATTTAAGGGGGAACCTTTGGGCAATATTGAAGGGATGGGGATACTGCTTGGATTATAACATGGGCCTTTTTAGAACCACTTCTGGGGTTGCCATCACTACTGACTAGATCCACCTTTTGGCAGTGCGGTCTAGTTGTTTTACAGAAGTCTGTCCTGGTATTTAAGGCACACCACGGTGCGGACACTGGTTCTGCAACTCCACTACGGTATGAGTGGAATTTATTTTTGACTTACTTTTAAACTACTGCCTTTTATTCATTTTAACTGTTTAGTTGCAGATCGTGGGTTTCTTTTTATTCAATTTGTACTGCTACTTGTTTACCTGACTCAGGGGGAACCTTTAGGCAATATTGAAGGGAAGAGGGTACTTCTTGGAGAATACCATGGCCGTGTTTAGAGCCAGTTCTGGGGTTGCCATCACTACTGTGTTATTGGTGGAATTTATTTTTAGCCTACTTTTAAACGACTGGTGTTTACTAATTTCAACTGTTTGGTCACCGATTGTAAGTTTCTTTTTATTCAATTTGTGCTGCTAATTGTTTATCTGATTGAGGAGGGAACCTTTGGCAATACAGAGGGAAGGGGATATTTCTTGGAGTATGCTGTGGTCGTGTTTAGAGCCACTTCCTGGGTTGCGATAATAGTTGACTAGATCCCCCTTTTTGGCAGTGCAGTCTAGTCATATTTCAGAAGTCTGGTCCTGTATTTAAGGCATACAGCAGCGCGGACGCTGGTTCTGCAACTCCACTACGGTATCAGTGGAATTTATTTTTAACCTTCTTTTATACTACTGGCTTTTACTAATTTTAACTGTTTGGTTGTCAGTAGTGGGTATCTTTTTATTCAATTTGTGCTGCTAATTGTTTATCTGATTGCGGGGAGAACCCTTGGACAATATTGAAGGGAAGGGGATACTTCTTGGAGTATATCGTGGCTGAGTATAGAGCCACTTCTGGGGTGGCCTTCACTACTAACTAGATCCGCCATTTTAACAGTGTGGTCTAGTCATTTGTCAAAAGCTGGCCCGGTATTTAAGGCAACCACGGCATGGACCCATGCAGCAGGCGCACTGCAGGCATGCTAAAAGTGCGCCTAAGGTAAGCCCATCTGCACCTATCCGCATCTGGTTAGAACCAGGGGCCAGAAACTCAGCTCATTTTAAGCTGGGTCGAACTTACTCATCAGCATCTAATTAACAGTTTAATAAAGAACAATTGTAGGAGACCAATGCAAGTCCACAAATTACCCTTAGCCTGCTGGAACTTTACGTGGAAGGGAAGTTGTGGTAGTACCCTCATGAGTAAGATTAAGGGTTCTAAAGCATCAGTCAATCAATACAAATTGCACATGTACCTCCTGAATTGCAGCTCCCCCTCAATCACAGTGAAGAGCTATTTATGTTTACAGAGAAAAGGAGACCAGATGCCATTTTTTTAAAGAGAAACCTGACTCATGAATGAGTCAACTTCAGATATTGCCATGGCCTTCCTACCCAGCTATTTAACAGGAACTCAATATAGAGGGGGGAGTTGAGGTGGGGCCAGCTATAATATATAAAGAAGAGTTTGTTGCTACTTTTACTCCATCGATATACAGGTATGTGAGGGTCTTCAATTTGCCCGACTTCTACATTCTCTGGGATCGTAGTATACCTCCCTCCAGGATCAGTCTCCCAATTTGCTGTAATGCTCCCAGAGCTAAACCTAGTAGCTGAACACAGCCTATGGAAAGCCATCATCAACTTGCTAGGGAATCTCAATTTGCACTTCGAAGAAATGGGTTGTGAAAAAGCAAAACTCAATCTAAAATCTTGAAGCACTTCAACTGTGCCAAATTATAAAAACATCTACCTACAAACAGGGACATCTTCTTGATCCCGTTTTCACAAATCTTAAAAAGCTGGTCGCAGAAGAAGCTTTTCCTATACCTTGGACCAATCATTTCATAGTTCCATTTGGGTTTGAAGTTTTAGAAACAACAGCTAGACAGCCACTGCCTCAAATCCCAAGAGACTGTGGTCTAGGCTTAATCTGAGGGAAAGGCAGGATGTAATGAATTAATCAATTCCCACTCTTAAGAGTGACACATCAGAAAGATATAATACCTTTGATAACTGGCTCACTAATACATTAGAGCCTTGAGTTCCCCTGAAGGTCCCCTGATCTAATCGAAATAAAAGCAGGGCCCCTTGGTATACACCAGAATTGACCATGATGAAGAAGGAAGCACAGATAAGGGAAAGAGAATTGAGGAAGACATATAATGAAAACAGCAAAATTCTATGTAGACTGGCCTTAAAAGACTGCAAGAAAGTCATATCGCAGGCCAGATGTGACCATTTTAAGGAAAATATAGAAAGCACCCCCAATGCCCCAAAGGAATTATTCAAGGTAGTAAAAGACTTAATGAGTCCACCTTCCTGTTCTACTGGCTTCCACTTTCTACTGAATGATGCAAATCATTAGCAAACGTTTTTCTCGAGAAAGTCACCACAATTCTAAATTTATTATCATTGCCTACTACCACTATGATTCCTCCAGTAAGACAGAGGTCAGGCCTTCCCTGTTCTGAGTCAGGAAGATTTGAAAATCATTCTCAGATCAATTAAGTCAGCACCCCGTGCAGGCATGGCATTTAGGGATGTTCTAGATCAGGGTGGCCCCACTTTTATGGCTATTCTCCTGGACATACTGAATCATTCCTTGGAAATGGGCTGCATCTTTCAAAAATGTAAAACATGCAATGGTAAAGCCGCTTTTAAAAAAACGAGACAGCAAATCCCTTGTGAGCAGAGAGCTATAAGCCAATCTCACTGCTTCCAGTAGCCAGCACAATACAAGAGAAGCATGTTAATAAGCACTTGTCTAAGTTTTTGGAATCCCATGAGATTCTTCATCCTTTACAGACAGGCCACTGCGGAACTTAGGGGAATCCTAGGTCAGGGAGGGTTCTGTGATTATGGTTATGCAGGACCTGAGTGCATCATTTGACACATTGTCACATCCCACCCTCATCCATAGGATGAGAGAAGTGTGGATCAAAGGAGATGCCATTAAATTGCTTTCTGGGCCGACAGAAGTTTTCAAGTGTGTGATGGTGCTCTGCATTCGGCAGTTCAGTCTCTCCAGGGCAGAGTTCCATAAGGATCCTCTCTTAGCCCTACACTTTTTAATTTGGATGTTTTACCCCTTGGGGAAATGTTACGATCATATGATTTCGCCATAGTGTCATATGCAGATGGCACTCACATCATCATGTCCCTTATTCCCAAAGTCAGCCACTCCTCCACCCTCCTTAAGACATGTCTTAATGCTGAGGTAAACAGGACGGCCGATAGCTGACTAAAACTTAATGGGGACAAAACAGAGGTGCTTGTGGTAGGCAATAACAAGTCTAGGTGGCTGAAGCTATCCTGGTCAGAGCAACTAGAAGAAGTACCCAAGTCAGCCCAAGCAGTACAAAGCTTGGGTTTCTGGACTGATAAAAATCTTTCCATGGAAGCACAAGCCAGAAAACTAGCCAGCATTCTTAGGTCCCTAAGAAGAGTCCTAGATCTACCACCAAAATCCACCAGGAGAGTTGTTGTGCAGTCTTGTATAAATTTGAGATTAGCGTATGGTAACTCCCTTTTTTTAAAGGAGACCAAAATGCGTGATAAGAAGACTGCATGTGGTACAGATTTCAGCAGCCAAAGTTCTGCTCAAAATACCTTAGCATCAATTAGCCAGGCTGGCCCTGGCAGCACTTCATTGGTTAGCAGCCGGAAAAATAATCTATTTTAAGGTTCTGTGTATTGTGCACAGGGGCTTCTATGGAAAAGGCCCACTCATCTCTAGAGACCTACTTATCTCATATGTTCCTAGGAGACACCTCCATTCAGGCACTTTAAAAGTCCTGTCGGTATCTATTGCAAGAAAGGCAAGAAGTGTCAGCCCCTCTCTCACTTACCTGGTACCCAAACTGTGGAACAGCCTTCTCCTCTCCCTCAAATGTCAAGAATCAGAAGGATGTTTCAGAAATGTTTTAAAAAATCACTTCTTTTAATTGCCAGTTTTTACCTCAAAATCACTTGGAAGCTGTAGCAGTTGTTGCATAAAGTGCTGGGAGGCCCGGTCAGGTAGCTACGTGCTATATAAAAACAACTAAACTAAACCATCTTGAAGCAGAGCGGTGTAGCAGTTCATCTGAGTCTTCCACAGGTCCAGAAGTGTATTGAAAAGTTGGGTGTGAGGGTCCACTATTTATCCTTGGTGCGGGCTTTGAAATAGAAGACCTTTCTAGAGGGTTCCACCCAGTACTTAATTTGTAAATAAAAATGTGCTGGTGCCCAAAGCTCTCCTCTGAAACTCGCAGCTGCTGCAATTAAATGTGCGACCACAGAATACTGAGGCAGCAGAATTCTAAAGCCATTTTGGGCCTCCTTAATCCATGTACTGCCACTACCTGCCCCTTGAGCTCACTCTGGCAGCTTTCTGCTTTCTCCCTTTGCAAAGCCTTTTCATTTTTCACTCCTCTGTCTCTCCCATGCGTCTTTTGCTCGCAGTAAATGCCTGAGGCAGAAAAATAAATGCAGGCCCTCAGCCATAAGTGCTGGTGCCCTGCACCAGAAACCACCAGCTCAAATTAGGCACTGGTTCCACCCCCTGGAATTTCCTCCCTCCCTGCTCTGGCCCCAGTTTTTCTGGGGGCACAACAGACTAGTGTGAAACCCTTTGTGAATGTGCTGAGACAGTCTTTGTGATGTGCAAATGTTGTAGGTGTCAGCTCCTCCCATCTATCAAGTCAGAGATAACCCCATTCTGCCAGCACCTATTTCCCCTTTGTCTCACTGTCTGGGAGTAATACAGAAAACCAAGCTGAAGGCACCAAATGGTTAGGACAAGAAAATACCACTGTTCTAAATGTCTCACTTAAAAATGCTCCTAGAGGAATTGTTTATATATAATTTGTGTACATAAGATCCAGTCTTCAATTGGTGAATAAGATAACTCCGTACTGTTCAAATCCAATATATTAATCAATAGGATTCAGAAGTTCAAAAAATGTACAGCAAATACAATGAATGTCCATCTTGAAAGCACTTCCACCTTACAACAGGGGTCCCCAACCTATTTAGGGTAATGAGCAACATCTGTGTAATAAATTAAACAGTGAGCAAACTTTGAACTTTGACAATACATATGAGCGTTAAGATATTTGAAATATAAATTATTATTTAATAAAATGAATATTACAATTTGACAGGGTATTTTACAATACTTAGCAATAATTGTGTATGGTCCATTTGAATTTTCAATTCAAGATGAAAAATATTGTGACAAATTATCGCCAAATGATTATTTTCAAAGTGCATGAACCCAGTATCATTTGTTAACACTTGGTAGGATTGTGACATGTTTGTGCTTTTAGGCATGGATTTTAGTTAAAATATTTTTTAAAAATATGAGGTTAGTACCATTTGCAACAGCTTGGTTTAACTACTTCCACTTTACACATAAGGTTGGAGGTCCATCTCCAAATAATGTTTGGTAAATTTGATTGCCAAAGCAGCAATTCATGTGAACCAAGTAATACTGGTCAAAATCTGTTAGTATTTAAATATCACTGTACAGGAGGTTTGGGTGCTATTCCCCAAGGAAATCATGTGTCAGATCACCAGATGGAACAGGGCACAGGAGGCCTAAAATCATACAAAAAACCATTGGTGGGATGCTCCTCCTCGATACACTTCCAGCTTCTTAGCAGCAGATAATATATAAATTCTTACAAGCACAGTGACAAGTTGTCTGACAACATCAGTTGTGACTCTTCTGGCATTTGTTATGGCTTGTAATTGATTATTTCACTCTCCCTTCTTTTTTTTTCTCACTAGTCAGTTCCCTTGATCTAAATGTGTTTTTGTGTTTTTTGACGTACCTGTTTTCTGCACTGTGACCTTTGTATGCCAATTGTCTTCCCTCCGCCAGGCAAATTGCTTCCCTGTGCTGCAGTGACTTTCCATCCTTGTTTGGTTCCTCAACCAGACTACTAGTATGCCCAGGGACTAGCTGCAGCTTATTTCCTGTTTGTCGATCCATATGCACATCCTCTGAGTATATGTCATCCATTTCCCTTTGATGGGATCCCCAGGAGTGGGTTCTCCATTAGGGCTCTAGGGCTACGCCCCTCAGAAAATTCCTACACATTTACCTAAAAAAATATTAAATACATTGATTTATGTAGAAATATGGTTGTATCTCTAAACCAGGAGTCTCCAGCCAGTCGATCGTGAGCTGCGAGTAGCTCACAGACACTTTCAAAGTAGCTCACAGCCTTGAGTTAATCTTTAAATAAGCACAGGGTTACATCATCCTAAAGTTATGGATGGGAAGGGTGTGTTTATTTTACATTATTACCAGGCTGCAGCTAGCAAGGACTGATAAAAAGCAGTGCTCAGTCAGATTTATGACCCAGGCAGGGACACAGATGTGAAGGACTGAGGTATCTAACTCTTGAATAAAAGTCCTTGTCAACTCAGTATTAGAATGTGAGAACAAAGTGATGTTTTCAAAATGGGAAATACAACAGAGTACCCCTGAATTCCATTTGTGTCTAGTAGAAGAAATTAGTGACACTTTGTAAATGAACTGATTAATCCTGCAAACCCTACTCACCCAACTATTCTCCATTGCAGTTTTGAGTCCTGAGCAAATGTGTAACAGCTAGTAAGATAAATGCCTCATTTATCCCTGTTGGCTGCTAAAGTAAAATATAATATTCTCATGCTTGGCCCAGACATAAAAACTAAAAAGGATCATAAATGTGTCTCTCCAAAAAGAAAAGGTTCCTACTGCTCTAAAACACAATACTATCACTGACTACTAAAGGTCCCACCATCAGTTAACTTGAAGAAACCAGCTAAAAGAATACTCATTTACAATCTGACATTTATAAGTAGTTCATGAAAGGCAAGACAACATTGCAAAGCATAGCGCTTTCTAAGGAGAGTATTAGCGGAGACCATTCGCCACACCTGGTTCATGCTATTTCCACAATGTCCACAACTTTAGCCCACGTAAGCCAGCAAAATCTACCAGCATGGCTAAGAAAAATGTTGTATCAGAAAGACGAAATGTACATTTGCTTGCCTATTTAATGTACTTGTATGTGCTGTAGACTTTTTCAAGCTTGTATTGTTTGCCTGTGAGTGTCCTAGAAGTATTAGCAACAAATAACTAGAACTCTCTTCATTTTATAGGGATGCCTTAAATTTAAAAATATCAAGCATCCCTGCCACGTTCCCCTCTATATTGGAAATTAGTCTGAACTAGCACCGGCCACCTGCTCCATCACCGTCAAATAGGTGTATAGTAGGCTAAGATGGGATAGAAATCTAGAGTCAAAGTTTAAACAGCATAAGAGTGTGAATAAATATGTCCAGCTCCAGAGTCAAAGGCCTTATCAATATCAGCAAGAAGGACTGCTGCAGGTCCCTCCAACCTGTCGGCCAATGCCAACGCATTATTTAAACATATAATGTTGTGACGGGTAGCATGGTAAGGCATGAATCTGGCCTGGTTGGATGAATCAAGTCGAGAATGAAGAGTTTTAACAAAACTGCAGGCCTGTGACCCAGGATCAGTGAACAAAGTGCCCAAAGGATCTCGTATGAGTGAAATGGAGAGAGGATGATGAGGATTCCAACACAACTTATGGAGCATTTTGCTTGCTCTAGCTCCCCTTTGGTATACGCAGCTATGGTTCAACTGCCAAGACAGTTTGGCCTCCCCTAATAAGGTCTATTGGTAGTGTTGCAAGAGACAGAATTGTATATGACCATGTACCCATTATCTATACAACTCCACACATCTTAAAATGCCATCTGGGCCTCTAGATCTACCAACTCCTCTGTCTGGCGCTGCTGCTCCCCGTGGAGTAGCTAATTTCTGCCCCCCACAGTGTGGCCTTCATAGCATATTAGCAAGATATTCCTCTATGGAGTGCTCAATATAAAATCTATATTCTGGGTTTTGTAAGTGCCATGGCAATAGGTGCCATTGAAATGCCATGTGCCGGTGTGTGGAATGATCGAAGAACCCCCACGCTTGACAAGGGCATCAGAAACTCTGTGTAAACATAAATTTGGAATCAGAAAATAATTGAGGAGGTAAAAGGGGTTGTGCACTGTGGAGAAAAAGAAAAGGTGTAGCCCTTCCTAAATGGATGGTGTGCCCTCCAAACATCAACTAAACCCAATCTAGTCACAAAATAAGGCAGATGAGTTCTACCAGGTGCAGGGGGCGGTTCATGTGAATGCTACCAGTCCATCGAGTGGTCCGTGACACCATTGCAGTCAGCCCCCAACAGCAAGAGCCCCTCTGGAAGTACACCCCATGATCATGCTATCGGGTCTAGAAAGGTCTGACTGGGAGGGGCATAGATCCAAAGAAATGTGAGGGATTCACATTATAACATTCCAGTCACTGATGTGTATCTACCCTGGTGGTCTACTGATGTCTTAATATGCTGAAATGGAACATGGTTTCTAATCAAAATACCTGTGCCTTTGGACCCCCTTGTGAACCTTGAGTGTAGCCAAACTGGGCCAGACAAGGGAGCTTGTTACCTAATAAACGGGTTTCTGGTAGTAATAAGACATCTGCCCTCCCCCCTTAGCATGCTTCAGAACTGCCCTCTACTTTATCTTGTTGAGCAAGCCACTTACATTCCATGACACCACATAAAAGATGGTCTCTGGAGTTCTCTATATTAGTGACAATCAGAATGTACTAGGGTGAAAGTGTCAGCAGGCAAGGTCGCAAAGGGAGAGCCGTGCAGCAGGTTTGCAAAACAATAATAATAATGAGGTAAGCAGGCCCAAATTCTCCACACTTCCATACTTCAAAAACAGGAAATATCTGTCTTGGGGCAGAACACAGCCCGTCCCAATGGATTCCCAAATCCAACATAGTCAATTAGCTGTGGAAGCTAATATACTACTCTTACAGTTCTGTGGTTGCTAATCTTCTGGACAACATTGAGAATTGCTACATATACCACAAGGATTTATTTCCGGCATCAATGTCATGCAGAATGCAAGGAGGTTGGCATCTGAGTCTCTGGGGGTTCCTCACCTTCAGTCGAGGCCCCCCCATCCTGCCTGGAGCTCCTCAACGAGGAGTGAGACCTGTTGTGCTTGTTCGTCAGGGTCTCGGCAGGTTGGTTTCATCTGTCGTGCTGGGAAGAGACAGGATCCATATGCGGGGGAGTATGTGATTTCAAATGAGTTCTTTCATCTGTCTATTGAAAGACCTCCTCATGTGTCTCAAAAAAGAGTGTTTATGAATGGTAAACGACCTTTAACATAGCATGATACAATAACATATTTGAATATTGAGGTCACTGAGTCGTTGTTTTGTTGCCATGAAGGAGAGTTGCTGTTGCTGCAACATTCTAGTATAATCAGGGAAGATCATGATGGTTTGAGATTGGTAGGTGATCTTATCCTGCAGCTGGGCATGCTTGAGGATAGCGTCCCTGTCCAGGTAATTTAGGATCCTTACTATGAGAGGATGGGGCCAAGCCCCGGGTGGAGGTTGCTGCATCAAAGCCCTGTGGACCCGTTTGATGACAAAGCAGAAGGACAGGGTCCCTGAAGGCATCAGGGAAGTCAAGTAAGCGTTCTATTGAGGGACTCTCAAATACCTCAGGGAAGTTTGCAAACCAAAGGTTCGCAACACAACTACAAGATAGCTCCCAAGAGTGTTTTTTTTGGTGGCAAGGGCGTTTTTAGGTTTTATGGTGGATATGGGTATTTGTGTGGCAAGGGCATTTTAGGGTGGGTGTGGATTAAGGGGCTGTGGGTTAATAAGGTAATATATATATGTGTGTGTGTTTTTTAAATATATATAAACATGCATACATATATAAGTATGCATATATATATATATATATATATATATATATATATATATATATATATATATATATATATATATAGTCACAGTCATCATCATCAAAAATAATTTATTTGGATACCATAACCATCAAAGTACCCGATAAAAAAACATCCAAAATGTTGGTACATTTTGTCTTCTCGTAAAATTTCTAGGGTAAAATAATTTTTAGATGTCAGATTATGGCACCACCCCACGTCATACATAAAACTTACGTGAAAAATCAAGAATTTCTCAATTGATTGACAAGATAAAATAGCTTAGGAGTACAAAATTCATTGGATACAAAATATCAGAGGCTCTAGGGAGCCCAAGCAATCCAAAGTTAAATGAACAAAACTAAGACAAGAGATAAGAGGGTACTGAATTTAAGAAGTGCCTAGAGCCTGAAATCTTTTAAGACCGGTTAAAATCTGTAGAACATCCGTTTGATACAAAGCAGATATCAAAGAATGCAGTAATACCAAGCATTTCAGATTATTTCATAACATTTCTATATGTAGCTAAATAACAATAGCAAAGCATCACCTGTAATTAGGCCAAGTAGTAATTCGGGGCCAAAGAGATTCAAAACAAAGAGGCAGCATGACTGCAGTGTCCAGATCACCCTTGGTACTATACTGCAGTAGCTATCGCCTCTTTCATTACGTTAGATCAGAAACTTTGAGCGCTTAAACCAGACACTAAGCAGGAAGTGGCTAAGCACAAACACAATTGGGCCTGAGGAATCAGTTTTCTAAATTCTCTGGGTAACTAAATAGCGAGTTGTCCAGAAATTCAAGCACACCTGGCGCATCCATTAATGGTGGGGACCACGATACTCAGTGCAAAAGAACCCAATATGCTCCTCAGTCTTGGCGGCCATCGCACAAAGCAGCCACATATCGGAAGTTCAATATTTCTTCCATTTGGAAATGAAGGCATTGAGGGATAAGCTACCCAGATGGAACCGTACATATAAGCTTTTAGCTACGGGTGGAGTAAAGGTGTCCAGGAAATCCTCAAAGAAGGGATTTGGCTTGAATTCAAGGAACTGTCTGGTTAAATGCCCTTAACCCATGGGACCCCCTCGTAGCTTGTTGGTCGTAGACATGGGCCTAGTAGATTGATTTCAAAACAGTTGTCTGTCTTAAGAATGTTGGTCTTCCCAGAATCTAAGCAAGCCTAGCTTCCAGACCCAGCTAGAGACAAACTTCAGCCAGGGAAACTTTGCAGCATTACTCACTTTCATCAAGTCCCCTAGGGATTCTCTATACTCTTAACTCTGGTGTAGCCCAAATACGGATCCAATAGATGCATGGCTTCGTGCCAGGCATGTAATTTGTTTAACACCAAAGTAATAAAAAAGAGGTTTAAGGGGCATGCTGACCGGAGCCAATACAAATGATCTTATAAATGTATTTCCGGCTACAGCCAGCTTCTGAGTATCAGTGTACCCCCGAATTTTGGCACCAAAAATGCCTGTGCCTTGAACCATGGCATGGTAAAACTTAAGAGCAGGGTAGAGTGCACAGGGTGGGTTCGCCTGTGTAACCGAAGAATGACTTTGGATCTGTGCTCTATTATCAGGGAACTTTTCTTGAGTTGGGGTTCCTACTTACACTTATTATTTGTTTAACTACCAGGTAATCAAAGCTAAAAACCCTTATGAGAGTTCCTGTGGCAACCTTTACAATACATTTTTTAACTGTTCCTTCCCCAAATATAATTTATTTTGTCTTATTTGCATTCAGATCTATGATTATGCAGAACTTCACAAACTAGTCGATCAGGTTTTGGAGACCCAAGGGGGTCTTTGAGATGAGAAGGGAATCATCTGCAAAAAGGAGATTGGAAACCTTTTTGCCATTCAAAATAGAGGAATAGTTCTTGCAGGCCATAAGTTCCTCCACCACGCCACTGATGAACAATGTAAACAAGGTGGCGGCAAGGACAAACCTCTGACGTACTCCTTGTGAAATAGGAATGCGGCTGGTCAGTTGCCACCAGCTTCCCCAGCGGACCTTTGCATAAATGCATACTTTTTATCATGTAGCCTAGCCATAAGATAAATAAGAATGTCAGGGACCCCCATTTCAGCTAACACTGTCCAGAGATTTTCTCGCAGGACAAGTTCAAATGCTGCTCGCAGATCTATAAAAGCTACATATAGCCTTTGCCTGCTGAGCAAGACGTACTTTTAATAGAAGAGTGCAAATCTGAAAACCTGGTTAGAAGTGCTTGTTTTTGCACGAAAGCCTGCTCGATGGGGGATATAATTTGCTTGCAGTCGATCCAGCTTTGCAATTTATCAAAAATCTGCCTTGCAAATACTTTCTGCAGATTGTCATTTAGGATTATGGGCCTATAATTGGAGGGACTGCCTGCATCACCCATCTTAAAATCAGGAATTATTTCCAGCCCCTTCAAGTATCAGGAATTTCTCCTCCGACCACAATTGCATTTGACACAAGATTGACATAACAGGCCCGTATTTGAAGTTCAAATTTGTACAAGTCACCCAGTATTTGATCTGGTCCAAGAGCTTTTGCTAATTTTAATCGACATATGGCAGAGAAGGTATCCTCTAAATTAAAAAGAGTCTCACTGGGAAGCTGGGTAACTAGTGTTAATGTATCCTTATTAGGGGCACTTGATCTTTCTTCGGCATGGTGAGTGTCAGGTGTCATTTGGTCATAAAACACAGAGGAGTGGTCAACCCATCTTCCAGGCTGTATGTGAGGGCGATAGATATTCACAATGAGCTCCCATGGGAGATTATGCACCAAAGGATCTGTTACTGTCTGATTTGACAGCCTGCAACAGATCCTGCAACATCTTGTCTTTCCAATCAGGTTTGGGTTTAGCAAGTGCAGCTTTATGCCCGAATCGGGCTTCGACAATTTCAGAGTGTATGATTCCTTTGACAGCCAACATCAGAATTTTTTTCGTTTATTTGCACTCGATATTAAAACACTTCGGTTCGCTCACATTGGGTTTCTGATTATGGCTACCTTTTCCGTAAAAGATGCATTGTGATTTATTAAAAAGCCGCTCGCGTGTGCCAAGGATAGACATTACAATGACCGGTACATCTTCATATTTGGACATAAAACACATAAACCAGTGATAGATCTCAGAGTGCAATATAAGATTAGACATTACCCTAGTCCAGGAACCTCTCCTGTGATTATTAGCTGAAATGGGCTCCAGAGCCACAGTATTGCAAGGGTTTAAGAACCTTTTGAGGGCATCTGGATTATGATGACTATCAATATGGGTTGTCACCTTCATGTCAGCAAGCAGTGGCCAGAGACTAACATCAAGAAGAACATAGTCGATGACACTTGTTTAAGTTCCCCTTTGAATGTAAATGATCCTCCTGGATCAGGGGGAGTTTGCCCAATGCGTGCCCTAGATATATATATATACATATATATATATATATATATATATATATATATATTATTTTTTTTACCTAGAGGTGGATGACACTACGTAGTGATAGTTAGGACCATGGTTAAAGAGAAAAAAAAATGTTTTGACTTGCCTATATCTTTGGCACTGTTCGACAAATCTTTACAAAATTAAAATAAAAAACTGGTGATTCTTGCTGTGCGCTGAAAGTTTTGGGGTGATCTTTCAAGCAGGGGCTAAGAAGAAGCTGGGGGTCAAAAAAGTTTTGTTTCCCACATTATTTCCCATAGGAACTTTAGACCCGACTACAGTTTGAACCACTGGATGGAAGTACACCAAATGTGGCAGAAAGCTAGCTTTCGGTACGCAGATTGTGCTTTCGTTTATTTTGTGTAATCCACCCAATAGTTTTGGAGAAACTAAAGAGAAAATAAATTTAGATATCTCTGGCTGTGATGATTTCACAAATAATGACGAGCTTGTGCAGGAAAATGCACAGTTCTGATTGGCTGCCAACACGTCAAACCAGACAAGTGGTCGAGTAACCCTGACCCCTGTGCTCTGGTGGTGGGGACCCACCCAGGACTAAATATAAATTGTGCCCTAAGGTAGCTATAACTATGCACTGCTAACTATCCCATAAATTACGGCACTCAGGACATCTTTGATAACATCATTGATAATATCAATGTAATATTTGCAGTAACATTTTTGTCAAAAAACTGCATGGCGGGGGCGCGAGTTATAGTTACCTCAGGCCACGAGTTATAGTTACTTGAGATAACATTAACTATAACTCATAAATTTCTATGGTTTTCTATGGTTTGTACGTTTAAAATGTGAGCCTAAATATAACGTCCCTGTAACTACTGGTTTTTTTCCAGGCAATTTCTATGTTTTTTTAAATTCTATTTCCTAACTATAACATCCCTATAACCTTTGTTTTTCGGTGAATATATATATATATATATATATATATATATATATATATATATATATACACATATATATGTTTCTCCAAATGCCACTCAAATTGCCGAACACTTAGCGATGGGTGCCTCCTCCATGAAGTGGCATGCACGTAAAACATAACAACAGGCTGTGAACCTGGAGAGTGCTCCTTTATGGCTTTGAAGTGAAGCCGTTCGGTTGTTATATATATATATATATATATATATATATATATATATATATATATATATATATATATATATTATATACATATATATGTATATGTATATATAATGTATATAAATGTATGTATGTGTGCATATATATGTGTATATATATATATATATATATATATATGCACACATATATACACACACACATACACACACACATGAGGGGTTTATACTTACCTGTAAATTTTAAATCATGCATATGCCTTTAACATTGATGCCTTTGCAATGAAAATTCATTGGAAAGGCATTCGTAGTACAGGCATATTTGTGGTTAAAATTTGCATCGTAAAGGCATACGGGGTAAAGACCTAGGCATTGTAACAACTGCATTGTAAATGCATGCGTGGTAATGGCATGCATGGTTCCATCATACATCCGGATTTCACAGTTCAAACAGCAGTTAGCGGATCAATTCCTTCCTTGCACTAGGGCCCGTCACACACTGGCTATATCACTTAGGATCATTCTACTCTTAATGGTAACAGAGGTTTACATTTTCTGAAAATATGATGTAGTAGTTAGCTAGTTTACAGCAATATATATATATATATATATATATATTTTTTTTTTACATTTAATTTACTGAGCTAACTTTAGCATGCATCCATGCCATGTACTTCTTATGACCGAAGCTGGGATTAATCTCAGGTTTTCTGGTTTGATATTGTGCAGTTCAGCCAACAGATGTATATGCTTTGCTTCCCCTGTACCCCATTTACCACCCCACTCCACCACCAGAGCACCACCCTGCTGGCATCAATGCAGTCATTGATAACATCACAGGCCAAACTTTGTGGTCCTTGGGAAAATGTTTGCAAGTACTCATACACTACGCTGACCAACATGGTCTCTTACACAAATACCATGAGGCACTAGTGAACCTACAGAAAATGTTCACTAGTTTCTGATAAAGGTGGCAGACTTCTCGCTTGATGATATAAGGGACTGAGTTCTGAAGACTAGCTCCCCAAACACAGAAGTCTGCCGTCTAGCAATTTGTTAGCCAAAAGGACAATCCAAGTACTTTAGAAATTTCATAAGGATTAGAATAAATATTGCTATTAAGGAATTAATATCTCAGATTGCAAGGTACTTTTTAACTCTTTCTCAAATAAAAGAGTGTGTGACACCACTCATGACATGTTAAATGACATCATATGATGACAAGCCAGCCATCATGAAGGGGAATTCATTGACTTCTTCTAAGCCTGCGTATGGGAGCTCACCAGCATATGCACCACAGACGACCTGCACAAAGAGATACAAGCACAAATCATCCAAGGCTGCTGGTCAGCTGCTTTGCGATGCCACATCCAACGCCACCCCAACATGCCACTAGAAGAGATTTTCATGCTCATCCAATCACATGAACTATCCAATAACCAAGCCGACCAGATCAAGATGGCATTTCATGCGCTTACTACAAAACCCAATCCAACATAACAACCATCAAAGTGAAGACATCTGTAGCCCTCTTCATCCATCTGCTCCCAAACAAGCCACACCAAAGCCATCAACTAAGACTTATATGGCTCTTTTCTGTTTCGCCCGTATCCTCTATATGAATGCCCTGCAAAAGACAAAATATGTTCCGCATGCCAACGCATCAATCACTTTGCAATAGTCTGCAGAGGAGGTTGCAGGCCACCTGCATTACAAGAGTGTGGTATACTGTTAGAAATGGGGTCTCTGGTTAGCAGTCAGTTTGCACTCTGTCCAATCAGGAACCCTCACTCTAGTCAAGGAAGGGAGATACACATCTAGGATAACCCCTGTTCACCCCCTTGGTAGCTTGGCACAAGTAGCCAGGCTTATCTCAAAGGCAATGTGTAAAGTATGTGTACCAACACATACAGTAATATAGAAATATAGCCAATATCTATCTAAATCAAACAAGACCAAAATGAGAAAAATCCAACATACACAAGCAAAGATATGAATGTTTAAAGTAAAAAGAGTCTTAATTCATAGAAATCAATGGATGTGTTGTTTTGGCACAAAGTACCTGGTATGCATGAAAGATAATGCTGCACGGGTGAGTGTGTGTGGAAAAGCAGATGATGTGTTGATCCCTTACTCGCAAGTGAGGCTGTGCGTCGATTCTTTCTCCACTGGGCGAGTGATGCATTGGTTTCTGGACCAGCAGCCTCAGGTCCGTGCGGTGATGTTGAAGATTTTGCCACCCAGGGACAATGCGTGGAAAATCCGGATGCACAGAACCGATGAATCCGTGCTGAGCTGATGATGTATCGATTTTACCAGTGATGCGTCGATTTTTCAGTCACGCTGCAGGCGCTGCATCGATTTTTCTGCTGCTCGGCTCTGGTGTATGGATTTTCACTCTGGTTCTGTCAGCCTCTCCTTCTTTCCAGGTGCCCAGGGACTGGATGTGGCACCACTTGGCAAGTCAGGGGGTCTCAGCAAGAGAGCCCCGCGGCCGGCAGATGAAGTCTTTGGTGGCCCTGAGACTTCACAAGCAGGATACACAGCAAAGTCCAGTCTTTGTCCTCTTTAAGGCAGAAGCAGAAATTGATGTCCAACCCAGCAAAGCACACACAGCAAAGGGGCAGTGCTCCTCCTCCAGCTCTTCAGCTCTTCTCCTTGGCACATGTTCCTCTTAATCCAGAATTATTTTAAAAGTCTGGGGTCTTGGTTCCACTACTCATTTCTGCTGTTGAAGTAGGCTAACTTCAGAGGAAAGTGTTAGAAATTGGGTCTCTAGTTGGCAGTCGGTTTGTACCCTGTTCAAGTAGGGACACTCACTCTAGTTAGGATAAGGGACATACAGATAATCTCTGCTCACCCCCTTGATAGCCTGGCACGAGCTGTCAGGCTTATCTCAGAAGCAATGTGTAAGGCATTTGCACATAACACACAGTAATAAATGAAAACACCACAAAAGGACACCACACTAGTTTTAGGAAAATAGTCAATAATTATCTACATAAAACAAGACCAAATACAAACAAAATCCACCATTTAGTAATAAATATATGAATTTGGCAAGATTTACTAAAAAATACAGTTCCTTGAAGTCAATAGCTCCACCAGGGGGCTATCACGGCGTCATGATCAACAAAACCAACAGTTCAGGCCAGGTGTGCTGTCCAAGGCCAGCCACGGTGTCGAGAAGACCTGCAAACAGTACCTTTGGAATTGCAGGGGGTTGTGATCCTCGCGGTGAGCTCCGGAGAACGGCGTCGCTGATGTTGCAGTGTAGGTTCCGGAGTTGGTGGGGGAGTCGTCGGACCATTGAAGTCACACACACTGCGGATCGAACTCCAGGGTGATGAAGTCAGGTGTGCTGGCGTGGAAGGCATCGGGCTGCGGTGGGAAGCAGGACGGTGCGACATGCAGTGCCCACAGGTCACGGTGCAGGCAGAGGCATGGTCATTGCTGAAGCGCTGTCGTCTGTATACCCGAGCGGGACGGGACAGTGCTTCGTGATCCTCACAAGCAGTGTCCTCAGGCCACAGTGCAGGCAGGGATGCCTGGTGAAGACACTGGAGTTGATGATGCTGGCATCGGTGGACCGGTCTGCGGTGTCCACAGGCCACAGTGCATGCAGTGGCACCAGTGTCAGCAGGAGCGGCAGCGTCGGGGATGCCTAGGCTGAGATGCGACCAAGACGATACCGGAGTGCGGGGCCCACAGGTCACCATGCGAGCAGCAGCTCGGTGAAGTCGTCCGATGACGGTGTTGGTGAAACCAGGGTTGGGGGTGCAAAGTGGAGCAGTGGAGCTGCGTGCACTGTCGGCAGGTCACAGTGCAGGCCAGTGGCTTCGTTGCCAGTGTTGCAGTGGTTTCTCCTCTTGAACAGTACAAACCACACAGTTCCCAGTGCTACAGGTCGAGATAACTGAAGTCTTTTGTGTCCCGGAGACTTCCAACAGGAGGCAAGCTCTACTCCAAGCCCTTGGAGAACTTTCTCAAGCAGGACACACAGCAAAGTTCACCCTCTGAACTATTTTCAAGCAGAAGCAGCAACTGCGGACCAGTCCAGCAGAATAACATTGCAAAGGGACAGTACTCCTCCTTCAGCTCTTCTCCTGGGCAGAGGTTCCTCTTGATTCCAGAATGATTCTTTAAGTCTGGGGGTTTGGGTCTTCTTCTTATACCCCTTTCAGCCTTTGAAGTTGGCAAAGTCTCAGGTGTTTGCAAGATCCTTCCTTGTCAGCCAGGCTCCAGAAACATACCAGAGGGTTGGAAACTGCATTGTGCGAGGGCAGACACAGACCTTTTAGTTGTGAGTGACCATTCCTCCCTCCACTCTAGCTCAGATGGCCCATCAGGATATGTAGGCTACACCCCAGACCCCTTTGTGCCACTGTCTAGAGGGAATTCACAACAGCTCAACTGTCAAACTAACCCAGACCGGTAATCCACAAACAGGCAGAGTCACAAAATGGTTTAAGCAAGAAAATGCCTACTTTCTAAAAGTGGCATTTTCAAACTCACAATATATAAAACAACTTCAATAAAATATGTATTTATCAGTTGTGAGTTCAGAGACCCCAAACTCCAAATTTCTATCTGCCCTCAAAGGGAATCTGTACATTAAAGTTATTTAAAGGCAGCCCCCATGTTAACCTATGAGGAGGATAGGGCTTGCAACACTGAAATGCGAATTTGGCAGTATTTCACTGTTAGGACATGTAAAACACAACAGTACATTTCCTACCTTTTAAATACACTGTACCCTGCCCATGGGGCTACGTAGGGCCTACCTTAGGGGTGCCTTACATGTACCAAAAGGGAAGGTTTGGGCCTGGCAAGTTCTGAACCATGTTTCCAGGGCTACTTATGTGGGTGGCACAATCAGTGCTGCAGGTCCACTTTGATTTACAGGCCCTTGGCACCTCTTGGCACCACTGGTGCAGTTTACCAGGGACTTACCAGTAAATAAAATATGCCAATTATAGATAAACCGACCAACAATACAATTTGTGAGAAAGTGCCTCTTTCTAGCCTTGTTACCCCCACTTTTGGCCTGTTTGTGAGTGTATGTCAGGGTGTTTTCACTGTCTCACTGGGATCCTGCTAGCCAGGGCCCAGTGCTCATAGTGAAAACCCTATGTTTTCAGTATGTTTGTTATGTGTCACTGGGAGCCTGCTAGTCAGGACCCCAGTGCTCATAAGTTTGTGACCTATATGTATGTGTTCCCTGTGTGATGCCTAACTGTCTCACTGAGGCTCTGCTAACCAGAACCTGAGTGGTTATGCTCTCTCATTTCTTTCCAAATTGTCACTAACAGGCTAGTGACCAATTTCACCAATTTACATTGGCATACTGGAACACCCTTATAATTCCCTAGTATATGGTACTGAGGTACCAAGGGTATTGGGGTTCCAGGAGATCCCTATGGGCTGCAGCATTTCTTGTGCCACCCATAGGAAGATCTGACAATTCTTACACAGGCCTGCCAGTGCAGCCTGAGTGAAATAACTTCCACGTTATTTCACAGCCATTTACCACTGCACTTAAGTAACTTATAAGTCACCTATATGTCTAACCTTTATCTGGTAAAGGTTGGGTGCTAAGTTACTTAGTGTGTGGGCACCCTGGCACTAGCCAAGGTGCTCCCACATTGTTCAGGTTAAATTCCCCGGACTTTGTGAGTGCGGGGACACCATTACATGCGTGCAATATACATATGTCACGACATATGTATAGCGTCACAATGGTAACTCCGAACATGGCCATGTAACATGTCTAGGATCATGGAATTGTCACGCCAATGCCATTCTGGCATTGAGGAGACAATTCCATGATCCCCCGAATCTCTAGCTCAGACCCGGGTGCTGCCAAACTGCCTTTCCCGGGGTTTCACTGCAGCTGCTGCTGCTGCCAACCCCTCAGACAGGTTTCTGCCCTCCTGGGGTCCAGCCAGGCTTGGCCCAGGAAGGCAGAACAAAGGACTTCCTCAGAGAGAGGGTGTTACACCCTCTCCCTTTGGAAAAAGGTGTCAGGGCTGGGGAGGAGTAGCCTCCCCCATCCTCTGGAAATGCTTTGATGGGCACAGATGGTGCCCATCTCTGCATAAGCCAGTCTGCACCGGTTCAGGGATCCCTCAGCCCTGCTCTGGCGCGAAACTGGACAAAGGAAAGGGGAGTGACCACTCCCCTGACCTGCACCTCCCCTGGGAGGTGCCCAGAGCTCCTCCAGGGTGCTCCAGACCTCTGCCATCTTGGAAACAGAGGTGCTGCTGGCACACTGGACTGCTCTGAGTGGCCAGTGCCAGCAGGTGGCATCAGAGACTCCTTCTGATAGGCTCCTTCAGGTGTTGCTAGCCTATCCTCTCTCCTAGGTAGCCAAAGCTCCTTTTCTGGCTATTTAGGGTCTCTGCTTTGGGGAATTCCTTAGATAACGAATGCAAGAGCTCATCAGAGTTCCTCTGCATCTCTCTCTTCACCTTCTGCCAAGGAATCGACTACTGACCGCGCTAGAAGCCTGCAAAACTGCAACAAAGTAGCAAAGACGACTACTGCGACCTTGTAACGCTGATCCTGCCGCCTTCTCGACTGTTTTCCTGGTGGTGCATGCTGTGGGGGTAGTCTGCCTCCTCTCTGCACTAGAAGCTCCGAAGAAATCTCCCGTGGGTCGACGGAATCTTCCCCCTGCAACCGCAGGCACCAAAGAACTGCATCACCGGTCCTCTGGGTCTCCTCTCAGCACGACGAGCGAGGTCCCTTGAACTCAGCAACTCTGTCCAAGTGACTCCCACAGTCCAGTGACTCTTCAGTCCAAGTTTGGTGAAGGTAAGTCCTTGCCTCCCCCACGCTAGACTGCATTGCTGGGAACCGCGTGTTTTGCAGCTACTCCAGCTCCTGTGCACTCTTCCAGGATTTCCTTTGTGCACAGCCAAGCCTGGGTTGCCGGCACTCTAACCTGCTTTGCACAACCTCCTGAGTTGTCCTCCGGCGTCGTGGGACTCTCTTGTGCAACTTCGGGTGAGCTCCAGTTCACTCCACTTCGTAGTGCCTGTTCCGGCACTTCTGCGGGTGCTGCTTGCTTCTGAGTGGGCTGCTGGACGCCCCCTCTGTCTCCTCACGCAATTGGCGACATCCTGGTCCCTCCAGGGCCACAGCAGCATCCAAAAACCCTAAACGCGACCCTTGCAGCTAGCAAGGCTTGTTTGCGGTCTTTCTGCGGGAAAACACTTCTGCACGACTCCTCACGACGTCGGACATCCATCCTCCAAAGGGGAAGTTTCTAGCCCTTGTCATTCTTGCAGAATCCATAGCTTCTACCATCCAGTGGCAGCTTCTTTGCACCCACAGCTGGCATTTCCTGGGCATCTGCCCACTCCCGACTTGATCGTGACTTTTGGACTTGGTCCCCTTGTTCCACAGGTACTCTCGTCTGGAAATCCATCATTGTTGCATTGCTGGTGTTGGTCTTTCCTGCAGAATTCCCCTATCACGACTTCTGCGCTCTTTGGGGAACTTAGGTGCACTTTGCACACACTTTTCAGGGTCCTGGGGTGTGCTATTTTTCTAACCCTCACTGTTTTCTTACAGTCCCAGCGACCCTCTACAAGGTCACATAGGTTTGGGGTCCATTCGTGGTTGGCATTCCACTTCTAGAGTATATGGTTTGTGTTGCCCCTATCCCTATGTGCCCCCATTGCATTCTATTGTGACTATACATTGTTTGCACTGTTTTCTATTGCTATTACTGCATATTTTGGTATTGTGTACATATATTATGTGTATATTTGCTATCCTCATACTGAGGGTACTCATTGAGATACTTTGGCATATTGTCATAAAAATAAAGTACCTTTATTTTTAGTATATCTGTGTATTGTGTTTTCTTATGATATTGTGCAAAGTGACACTAGTGGTACTGTAGGAGCTTCACTCGTCTCCTAGTTCAGCCTAAGCTGCTCTGCTAAGCTACCTTTTCTATCAGCCTAAGCTGCTAGACACCCCTCTACACTAATAAGGGATACCTGGGCCTGGTGCAAGGTGTAAGTACCTCTTGGTACCCACTACAAGCCAGTCCAGCCTCCTACATTGGTTGTGCAGCGGTGGGATAAGTACTTTGCAACTACTTAGCACTTTGTCATATTGTACTTTTCATAAGAGAACAATATACAAAACAAGTTCAGTGTATGTACACCTAACCAAAAAGTTGTGCTTTTCTCCTCTCACTTCTTTACTAAGTGCTGAAAAGTACATCTAAACTTTCTAAAAAGTTCTTAAAAAGTTTTAAAAGTTTTTTTTTCTGTTCTTTAAAAAAGTTCTACAAAACTTTTTCTTTCTTTTTCTGTCCCTTAAACACTTTCTAAAATGTCTGGTACAGGCCAAACTGTTGATCTGTCCAAACTTGCTTATGATCACCTTAGCTGGAAAGGAGCAAGGAGTCTCTGCATTGAAAGAGGTTTAGGCGTAGGGAAGAATCCCTCTGGAGAACTGTTGGTTAATATGCTCATTGAACAAGATAAGACCAGAGTTGGCACTTCTGTTGAGAAATTAGCTGATGGTTCCCAATCTGACCCTGGGGCACCCCTAGCAAAGGAGTTAGAAGGGAACCTTCCCAACCTGCCCATTAGCAGACCACCTAGCATAGCTGGTACTGATGTGAATTCACACCACAGTAATAGTGTTACCTCACATCACAGTAAGAGTGTTCCTTCTCATCATAGTAGGAGTGTTACTTCTGTTAGCCAGGTTGTTAGAGTGCCATCTGTTAGGGCCAGGTCTCCCTCTGTTCATTCTCACCATACTTCTGTTTCAAAGCATGCCCCACCCACCCACCCTGATGACAGAGTGTTAGAAAGGGAGCTCAATAGATTGAGAGTGGAAGAATCCAGCCTGAAGCTCAAGAAGCAACAGCTGGATTTAGATAGGCAGTCCTTTGATTTAGAAAAAGAAAGACAGAGGTTGGGGTTAGGACCCCATGGTGGCAGCAGCAGTATTCCAAATAGTCATCCTGTAAAAGAGCATGATTCTAGGAATCTGCACAAGATAGTTCCCCCTTACAAGGAGGGGGATGACATTAACAAGTGGTTTGCTGCACTTGAGAGGGCCTGTGTTGTACAGGAGGTCCCTCAAAGGCAGTGGGCTGCTATCCTATGGCTATCTTTCAGTGGAAAGGGTAGGGATAGGCTCCTTACTGTTAAAGAAAGTGATGCCAATAATTTTACAGTTCTTAAGAATGCACTCCTTGATGGTTATCGCTTAACCACTGAACAGTACAGGATGAAGTTCAGAGAAACCAAAAAGGAGTCTTCACAAGACTGGGCAGACTTTGTTGACCATTCAGTGAAGGCCTTGGAGGGGTGGTTACATGGCAGTAAAGTTTCTGACTATGAAAGCCTGTATAACTTAATCCTGTGAGAGCATATTCTTAATAATTGTGTGTCTGATTTGTTACACCAGTACCTGGTAGACTCTGATCTGACCTCTCCCCAAGAATTGGGAAAGAAGGCAGACAAATGGGTCAGAACAAGGGTGAACAGAAAAGTTCATACAGGTGGTGACAAGGATGGCAAGAAGAAAGATGGTGAGAAATCTCAAGATAAGCATGGGGATAAGGGTAAAACCAAAGATCCTTCTTCAAATCTTAAACACTCTTCAGGGGGTGGGGATAAACCAAATTCTTCCTCTTCTTCTCAACCCACACACATTAAAAAGCCTTGGTGCTTTGTGTGTAAAAACAGAGGCCATAGGCCAGGGGATAAGTCCTGTCCAGGTAAACCCCCTGAGCCTACCACCACTAATACACCAAGCTCTAGTGCCACTAGCAGTAGTGGTACTAGTGGTGGGACTGCTGGCAACAGTCAAACTAAGGGTGTAGTTGGGTTCACTTATGGGTCCATCATAGAAACTTGGGTAGTCAGTCCCAAGACAGTTTCTGTCACACCTAGTGGCATTGGCCTTGCCACACTGGCTGCTTGTCCCCTTACAATGGATAAGTACAGGCAGACAGTTTCAATAAATAGTGTTGAGGCCCAGGCCTCCAGGGACACAGGTGCCAGTATCACTTTGGTGACTGAAAACCTTGTGGCTCCTGAACAACACATCATTGGACAACAGTATAAGATTATTGATGTCCATAACTCCACTAAATTTCTTCCCTTAGCTATAGTTCAGCTTAGTTGGGGTGGAGTTACTGGCCCTAAGCAGGTGGTAGTATCACCTAGCTTACCTGTAGATTGTCTCTTAGGTAATGACCTGGAGGCCTCAGGTTGGGCTGATGTAGAGTGTTATACCCATGCAGCCATGCTGGGTATCCCTGAGGAATTGTTCCCTCTCATTTATACTGAAATGAAAAAGCAAAGGAGAGAAAGCCTGAAAACTCAGGATCCCTCTCCAGCAACAGGTAAAAAGGGTATCACAGTATCCCCTAACCACCCTATCATTCAGGATACCATTCCTGTGGTGGGAGAAACCTCTCCTGGGGTGACACCTGTTCCAAGGGAATCATCAGCTGGCAAAGCTGTACTCCCTGAGGTGGAAGTACCTCTCTGTGGGATAACTAACATTGGTGAGAAAAAGAGCACCATTTTAGTTAACATGGAGCATCCCTCCAACCCTCCCAGAGAAACTTTAGTGCAGAAACACTGCACTACCTCACAACACTTAGGACAGCATCCCTGCCCTAGTGTGGAGCTCATAGGACAGCATCCCTGCCCTGCTCCAACTAAAGAGAAACAGCATCCCTGTTCTCTCTTCCAGCCATATGGACAAAATATTTGCCCAGCTATGGCTTTACTGAGACAGCATCCCTGTCTGGCATTCTCATCACTAGAAATAGGTTCAGTGGACAATTCCCACTGCTCTAAACTAAAACTTACTGATAGAAACTCTGAAAATACATCTTCACATTGTTGGTTAGCTAAAAAACTTCAAACAGGGTGGTTTACATCCCCACAGGGAAGTAACCATACAGTGGATGATAAAGGGAGTAACCAGTCTATTGCAGAGCTACTCTCTACTTATCACCACTTAGACAATAAAGTCTCAACTGGCCAAGGTTAGCCTTATTGTCCTTCGTTTGGGGGGGCGGGAGGGGTTTGTGAGAAAGTGCCTCTTTCTAGCCTTGTTACCCCCACTTTTGGCCTGTTTGTGAGTGTATGTCAGGGTGTTTTCACTGTCTCACTGGGATCCTGCTAGCCAGGGCCCAGTGCTCATAGTGAAAACCCTATGTTTTCAGTATGTTTGTTATGTGTCACTGGGACCCTGCTAGTCAGGACCCCAGTGCTCATAAGTTTGTGACCTATATGTATGTGTTCCCTGTGTGATGCCTAACTGTCTCACTGAGGCTCTGCTAACCAGAGCCTCAGTGGTTATGCTCTCTCATTTTCTTTCCAAATTGTCACTAACAGGCTAGTGACCAATTTCACCAATTTACATTGGCATACTGGAACACCCTTATAATTCCCTAGTATATGGTACTGAGGTACCAAGGGTATTGGGGTTCCAGGAGATCCCTATGGGCTGCAGCATTTCTTTTGCCACCCATAGGGAGATCTGACAATTCTTACACAGGCCTGCCAGTGCAACCTGAGTGAAATAATGTCCACATTATTTCACAGCCATTTACCACTGCACTTAAGTAACTTATAAGTTACCTATATGTCTAACCTTTACCTGGTAAAGGTTGGGTGCTAAGTTACTTAGTGTGTGAGCACCCTGGCACTAGCCAAGGTGCTCCCACATTGTTCAGGGCAAATTCCCCGGACTTTGTGAGTGCGGGGACACCATTTCACGCATGCACTATACATATGTCACGACATATGTATAGCGTCACAATGGTAACTCCGAACATGGCCATGTAACATATCTAGGATCATGGAATTGTCACCCCAATGCCATTCTGGCATTGGGGAGACAATTCCATGATCCCCCGAATCTCTAGCTCAGACCCGGGTGCTGCCAAACTGCCTTTCCCGGGGTTTCACTGCAGCTGCTGCTGCTGCCAACCCCTCAGACAGGTTTCTGCCCTCCTGGGGTCCAGCCAGGCTTGGCCCAGGAAGGCAGAACAAAGGACGTCCTCAGAGAGAGGGTGTTACACCCTCTCCCTTTGGAAAAAGGTGTCAGGGCTGGGGAGGAGTAGCCTCCCCCAGCCTCTGGAAATGCTTTGATGGGCACAGATGGTGCCCATCTCTGCATAAGCCAGTCTGCACCAGCTCAGGGATCCCTCAGCCCTGCTCTGGGGTGAAACTGGACAAAGGAAAGGGGAGTGACCACTCCCCTGACCTGCACCTCCCCTGGGAGGTGCCCAGAGCTCCTCCAGGGTGCTCCAGACCTCTGCCATCTTGGAAACAGAGGTGCTGCTGGCACACTGGACTGCTCTGAGTGGCCAGTGCCAGCAGGTGATGTCAGAGACTCCTTCTGATAGGCTCATTCAGGTGTTGCTAGCCTATCCTCTCTCCTAGGTAGCCAAACCTCCTTTTCTGGCTATTTAGGGTCTCTGCTTTGGGGAATTCCTTAGATAATGAATGCAAGAGCTCATCAGAGTTCCTCTGCATCTCTTTCTTCACCTTCTGCCAAGGAATCGACTGCTGACCGCGCTGGAAGCCTGCAAAACTGCAACAAAGTAGCAAAGACGACTACTGCGACCTTGTAACGCTGATCCTGCCGCCTTCTCGACTGTTTTCCTGGTGGTGCATGCTGTGGGGGTAGTCTGCCTCCTCTCTGCACTAGAAGCTCCAAAGAAATCTCCTGTGGTTCGACAGAATCTTCCCCCTGCAACCGCAGGCACCAAAGAACTGCATCACCGGTCCTCTGGGTCTCCTCTCAGCACGACGAGCGAGGTCCCTTGAACTCAGCAACTCTGTCCAAGTGACTCCCACAGTCCAGTGACTCTTCAGTCCAAGTTTGGTGGAGGTAAGTCCTTGCCTCTCCATGCTAGACTGCATTGCTGGGAACCGCATGTTTTGCAGCTACTCCGGCTCCTGTGCACTCTTCCAGGATTTCCTTTGTGCACAGCCAAGCCTGGGTCCCCGGCACTCTAACCTGCATTGCACAACCTCCTGAGTTGTCCTCCGGCGTCGTGGGACTCTCTTGTGCAACTTCGGGTGAGCTCCGGTTCACTCCACTTCGTAGTGCCTGTTCCAGCACTTCTGCGGGTGCTGCTTGCTTCTGAGTGGGCTCTTTGTCTTGCTACATGCCCCCTCTGTCTCCTCACGCAATTGGCGACATCCTGGTCCCTCATGGGCCACAGCAGCGTCCAAAAACCCTAACCGCGACCCTTGCAGCTAGCAAGGCTTGTTTGCAGTCTTTCTGCAGGAAAACACTTCTGCACGACTCTTCACAACGTGGGACATCCCTCCTCCAAAGGGGAAGTTTCTAGCCCTTGTCGTTCTTGCAGAATCCATAGCTTCTACTATCTGGTGGCAGCTTCTTTCCACCCACAGCTGGCATTTCCTGGGCATCTGCCCACTCCCGACTTGATCGTGACTTTTAGACTTGGTCCCCTTGTTCCACAGGTACTCTCGTCTGGAAATCCATCGTTGTTGCATTGCTGGTGTTGGTCTTTCCTGCAGAATTCC
Organism: Pleurodeles waltl; assembly: GCF_031143425.1. NCBI lineage: Eukaryota > Metazoa > Chordata > Amphibia > Caudata > Salamandridae > Pleurodeles > Pleurodeles waltl. Next base: position 327,929,906 of record NC_090436.1, on the reverse strand, counting down.
CCTATCACGACTTCTGTGCTCTTTGGGTAACTTAGGTGCACTTTGCACCCACTTTTCAGGATCTTGGGGTGGGCTATTTTTCTAACCCTCACTGTTTTCTTACAGTCCCAGCAAGGTCACATAGGTTTGGGGTCCATTCGTGGTTCGCATTCCACTTCTAGAGTATATGGTTTGTGTTGCCCCTATCCCTATGTTCCCCCATTGCATTCTATTGTGACTATACATTGTTTGCACTGTTTTCTATTGCTATTAGTGCATATTTTGGTATTGTGTACATATATCTTGTGTATATTTGCTATCCTCATACTGAGGGTACTCACTGAGATCCTTTGGCATATTGTCATAAAAATAAAGTACCTTTATTTTTAGTATATCTGTGTATTGTGTTTTCTTATGATATTGTGCAAAGTGACACTAGTGGTACTGTAGGAGCTTCACCCGTCTCCTAGTTCAGCCTAAGCTGCTCTGCTAAGCTACCTTTTCTATCAGCCTAAGCTGCTAGACACCCCTCTACACTAATAAGGGATACCTGGGCCTGGTGCAAGATGTAAGTACCTCTTGGTACCCACTACAAGCCAGTCCAGCCTCCTACACAATTTACCTAGCGGACACTTGCACTTTAGCACTAATCAGCAGTGGGAACGTGTACAATAAACCAGCAAAAACAGAGTCCAGTAAACCTTAAAAACAGGTTGTCAGAAAGCGAAAAGACAGGGGAGACACGACAAAAAGCTGCCAGGTCTATCACACCTCCCCTCCAGCTGAGAGTATGGAGAACTACCCAACCCCTGGGGAGTCCTCACTAAGGCAGAAGAACTTGGACAGACCATCAGCATTGGCGTGTTCTATGCCAGGACGTTGTTCATCCATATAGTCCATCCCCTGTAGGGAAATGGACAACCTCAACAGTTTTGGGTTCTCACCCCTCATCTGCATTAACCATCTGAGGGGCCTGTGGTCTGTCTGAACCCGGAAGTGAGACCCAAACAAGTAGGGTCTTAGGGCCAGATGTATCAAAGGGTTTTACCCATTCTGTGTCTATGGGAAAATGTGTTCGTACATATGGCCCTTAGCTTCTTCAGTGCACAGACCACAGCCAAAACTTCCCTTTCAAATGCACTCCACCTCTGTTCCCTGGGGAGTAGTCTTCTGCTAAGGAAGACTACAGGCTGGTCTAGGCCCTCCTCGTCCAGCTGTGAAAGTACTTCTCCCACACCATGCTCTGAAGAACCTGTCTTTACCACAAACTCCTTGGTGAAGTCAGGGCCAGTAGCATGGGCGCCATGCACATGGCCTCCTTCAGGGTGTCAAACACAGTCTGGCACACCTCAGTACAGAGCACCTGTCAAGGCTGCTTCTTAGAAGTCAGCCCTGTCAAGGGGACAACAATGGTGCCATACCCCTTGACAAATCTTCTGTAGTACCCGGTGAGACCTAAGAAGGCTGTCACCTCTGTCTGGGTCTTTGAGGGGTGCCCAAAACTGGATGGCATCATTGATGGGCTGTAGGAGCGCCACCCTGCCGCTCCCTACCTTGTGCCCTAAGTACACCACCGAACCCTGCCCTATCTGGCACTTACTGGCCTCGATAGTGAGGCCTGAGGCTTTCAGAGCCTTCAACACTTCCCAGAGATGGTGCAATTGGTCCTCTCATCTGGAGCTGAACACCACAATGTCATCAAGGTAGGCAGCACTGAAGTTTTCTAGCCCAGCCAGGACCTGATGACCAACCTTTGGAAGGTGGCAGGGGTGTTCTTCAACTCAAAGGGCATGACCCGGAACTGGGCCTACCCCTCTGGTGTTGAGAACGCAGACCTCTCCTTGGCCCCCTTGGTTAGGGCAATCTGCCAGTACCCAGACGTTAAACCTAATGTACTGAGGAACCTGGCTGCCCCAAACGATCTATGAGCTCATCAGCTCTGGGGATGGGGTGGGCATCGATTTTGGTTTACGGCATTGAGCCCCCGGTAGTCAACACAGAACCGAAGTTCTGTTGGGGCACCAGGTGCAACAGGCTTGGGTACCGAAACCACTGGGCTGGGCCAAGGACTGCTGAAGCGCTCAATCACCCCTAAAGCCAATATCTTGGAGACCTCCTCCTTGATGCTGGCCTTCACTTGGTCAGCCAGCCTGTAAATCTTGCTTTTCAGATGCAGGCTGTCCCCGTGTCCCCATCATGCATGCATAGATGGGTGACACCTGGAGTGAGTGAGAACAGAGTGGCAAAGTGTCCCAATAACTGGTGACACTCACTTTGCTGTTCTAGAGTCAGAGAAGGGGAAAGGACTACACCTTCTGCTGACCCATCCTGCTCCTTGGCAGACAGGAGGTCAGGGAGAGGTTCACCCTCCTCTTCCGTCCCATCATCAGTAGCCCCAAACATGGTTAATTCAGATCTCTCAAAGTGGGGTTTCAGGCGGTTCACATGGAGAACCCTCAAGGGGTTCCTTGGAGTCTGCAAGTCCACCAGATAGTCGACGTCACTCTTGCGCTCCTTAACCTCAAATGGCCCTGACCACCTGTCCTGCAGAGCACAAGGCTCTACCTGAGCCATGACTCACACTTTCTGGCCAGGCTGAAACTCAACCAGAGTGGTATTCTGGTCATACCAGTATTTCATGTCCTCCTGGCTTGCCTCTGGGTTCTCTTATGCGAGCTTCCTGAAGCGGGCGGTCTGGTTTCTGAAGGCCAGCATGTAGCTACATCCATCCTGGGGTGGCTTTTTAGGAGCTTGCGCCTAGCCTTCTTTCACCAGACTCAGATGTCTTCTGACCGGGTGCCCATACAGCAGTTCAAAGGGGCAAAAGCCAATCCCCTTCTGCGGTACTTCCCGGTAGGCAAAGAAAGGGCATGGTAAGAGGACATCCCACTTACACCTCATGGTGTCTGACAGACCCCCAATCATGCCTTTCAGAGTTCAGTTGAGTCTCTCAACCAACCTGTTACTTTGGGGGTGGTAAGGAGTGGTGAATTTGTAGTTCACTCCACATTCCTTCCACATGGCCTGTATGTACGTGGACATGAAGTTGGTACCCCGGTCAGATACCACCTCCTTGGGGAACCCCATGCTGTAAAGATCCCCATCAGTGCCCAGGCCACAACGGGCGCCGTCACTGTCCTCAGAGGGATAGCTTCCGGGTATCAGGTGGTATGGTCCACCGAGACAGGATGAACCTGTTGCCTAGGGTTGTCTTGGGCTCCAGAGGCCCCACTATGTCGATGCCCACCTACTCAAAACGGGTGCTCACGACAGGAAAGGGTTGGAGGGGGGCTTTACATTTCCCTCCACTTTTTCCTACTTGCTTGGCAAGTCTGACAGGATCTGCAGAACTCATCTGAATGCTTTCTCATTTGGGACCAATAGAAGTGGGTGACAAGCCTGTCAAAGGTCTTGCCCTTCCCCAAATGTCCTGCCAGAGGCACAACATGAGCCAAACCCAGTAGGAAGGCTCTGAAGCACTGTGGTACTGTAGGAGGCTGGCCTGGTTTGTAGTGGGTACCTATGGTACTTACACCTTATACTAAGTAAAGTGATCCCTTATTAGTGAAATGTAGGCAGTGCCTAGAAGCCAGGCTCTCTGGGGGTACCGGTAGCTGAGCAACCAAGGCTTATCTAGGAGACATGCAATACCACTGTATTTACACAGTACTCACATACATGAAAGAAAATACTCAGTGTTACAAAAATAAAGGTACTTTATTTTAGTGACACAAATGCCATAAATACCATAGAGACTATACTCCCTTAGCAGGTAAGTAACACACAAATTATATACACTAGTATGCAAATTCAGGTGTAAAAACAGCTAGAAAACATTGCAAATAGTGAAAAATTTGAATAGCTAGAAATGGGCATGGGGGAACACAAATCATATAATAAGAAAGTGGAATGTGAATGTTGGTTTCACACCTAGGCAACTGTAGTTTGTTGAGGGGCGCTGGGAGTTTTAGAAAACATCAAAGGTAAGTAATACAACCCACCCCAGGCCCCAGGAAAGCAGGCATAAATCACAGAAACTTTCCTAGAACACACAAGAACACAAGAAAGAAGATAATGCAAGAACCAGAAGAGACTGCAGACACCAACAGTGAATTCCTGGACCTGAACACCAGTGGAAGAAGGGGACCAAGTCCAAAAAGCACAGCAAGGTCCGTAGGGGGAACAGGAGCACCTTGTAACCAGGATGAAGGTGCTAAAGAAGAATCACCAGTGAGGAACAACAGTCAAGAAGACGGATGCGGGTTCCTGGTTGGTGCAGATGATGTCCGACGCAGGATGGAAGATTGCAGTCTGGTTTGCGTTGCTGGATTCCGCCAACAAGCCTTGGAACACACAAAGCTCGTGGTTAGCAGAAAACGAGTGTCCTGGTGGTGGACTCTACCCCCTTACCAGGAGGGGGAATCAGAAGGGCTCTCAGCAACTCAGAGAGCCCACAGAAGACCAGGCAGCATGCACAGGAGTCCCACAGCAGGGGGCCAAAGAAGGTGCTAAAGAAGGCCCATGCAGCACAACAACAAAGGATCTCACCCCACCGGAGAACCACTCAGGAAGCTTTGCGTCACAGGATAGAGTGCTGGGGGCCGGAGCTGCACGGTGCACGATGAACTTTGTGGAAGGATGCCAACAAGCCTTGGCAACTGCAAAACATGTGGTGCACAGTGGTACTGTCTTGCATAAGGAGGCAAGCTCTTACCTCCTCCAAAGTTGGACAGTAGGACGTCAGGACCATCTGCACCACTTCAGTCCACCACCTGTGATGCTGGATCCACACAAGTCGTCAGGAGATGGGACCCACGCCGTCAGTCGTCGATGCAGAGAGGTACCTGCTGAAGCAGCGGAGTGACTCCTTCACTCCAAGGGAGATTCCTTCATTATTCTGGTACAGGCTGAAGACAGGGTGTCCTCTGAGGACGCACAATCAGGAAACAGTGTCAGTTGCTGACAGGATCTGAAGATACAATGTTGCAGAAGTCATCTTTGCTTCTTTGTTGCAGTTTGTAGAGTTCCTGGAGGGGCCTGATGCAATTTCTTTGGTGAGAAGGTGAAGTAAAGGATGCAGAGGATTCCTGCTGGAGTCTTGCAATCTGAATCTGAAGAATCACCCAAGAGAGAGAGCCTAATTAGCCCTGAAAGGGGGATTGGTTGGCTAAACAGGTAAGCACCTATCAGGGGAGGGCTCTGGTGTCACCTGCTGGCACTGGCCAATCAGATGCTCCCGGAGTTCCCTGCCAACTTGGAATCCAGGATGGCAGAACCCAGGGACCCTCTGTAGGAGCTCTGAGCACCACCCCTGGGGTGATGATGGATGGGGGAGTGGTCAGTCCCCTTTCCTTTGTCCAGTTTCACGCCAGAGCAGGGACAGGGGGTCCCTGAACCGGTGTAGAATGGATTATGAAGGGAGGGCCCTTCAAAGCATTTCCAGTAGCTTGGGGAGGCAACCCCTCCCAAGCCTGTAACACCTATTTCTAAAGGGAGAGGGTGTTAACACCACTCTCCCAAAGGAAATCCTTTGTTCTGCCTTCCTGGGCTTGAGCTGCTGAAGAAACAGGAGGGCAGAAACCTGTCTAAATGGTGGCAGCTTCAGGGGCTGCCTGGAAAACCTCAGAAGGCTGGAATGGCAATACTAGGGTCCTCTAAGGAGCCCCCAAAGTGCATGAAATCATACAACCAATGCTTGCAAAAGCCTTGAGGGATGATTCTAACATGTCTGATACCAAACATGCCTATGTTCGGAGTTACCATTATGTAGCTGGACATAGGTAGTGACTTATGTCCAGTACACGTGGAAAATGGCATCCCCGCACTCACGAAGTCCAGGAAAATGGTCCTGGAGGTTGTGGAGGAACCTCTGTTAGTGCAGGGGTGCCCTGCCTTCAGGGCTGGAGGGCCTGCCATAGGGGTGACTTATAAGTGACCTGGTGCAGTGTAAATGGCAGTGAAAGGATGCATGCACCTTTTCACACAGGCCGTAATGGCAGTCCTGTAGAAGCCTTTGCATGGGCTCCCTACGGGTGGCAAAAAATATGCTACAGCCCATATGGACCACTGGAACCCCAATACCCTGGGTACCTAAGTACCATATACTAGGGATTTATAAGGGGGCACAAGTATGCCAATTGTGGGTGAAATACTGAGTTAACAGTATGCAACAACCATAATTTAAGTGAGAGAGCATAACTACTGGGGTCCTGATTAGCAGGATCCCAGTAGACACAATCAGACACACTGACAAACAGGCCAAAAGTGGGGGTAACCAAGTTAGAAATAGGCTACTTTCCCACAGGTACCAACATCACACGGGCTGCCCCAGGCTCAGCAACCTTAGGCTCGCTATACGGGAGATCATTCTCCCAGTAGATCTGGTGATCCTTGGGCTCAGCACCAGCTGCCTGGTCTTCGGCCTGCTGCCTAAGACCCACAAGAGTAGGGTACACCTTCCGCTCTATGCAGAACTCCTCCCTGGTGGGACCCCCTTCTTGCTGCAAATGAGTCAGCTCAGGTAGTTCTCCCACTTCGGCCACTTGTTCCCCTGTAGGTGCTGGGGCCTCCCCCTCGAGGTCAGCCTCCTCCCAGAATGTGGTTTCCCACACCCCTTGCCCTTTCTCTTCAGGCTCCAGGTCTGTCTGATCACCCTGTCTGACTGCCATGGACCGAGTGGTCACGCATGCCCACTCTGGCAACCCCAACATCCCCAAGTGCGAACTGAGCTCCACCTCCTTCCAGGCAGAAGTCTCCAGATCACTGCCTAGCAGACAGTCAACTGGCATGGTGGGACTCACAGCTATCCTCAAGGAACTTGAGACCCCTCCCAACTCAAAGGGAACCTGCGCGACCTTACATTGGCACTCCCTGTTGTCCACTGTAACTACTTGGTGGAATGCACCAGGGACTATTTGCTCTTCAGACACCAGGTGACACCGGACCATGGTCACACGGGCTCCAGTATCTCTGAGAGCTTCTACCTTCTGCCCAATAATGCTCAGCCACTGCCTTTTCTTCTTAGTGTTATCAGGCATTAGGTTTCTCTGGACCATCTCACCATCCCACAGTGAGACAAGGGTCATCTCTGTGGGATCTCCACACCCCTGGGGGACCACCTCCTCCCCAAGGGATACACTGGCCAACCCCTTGGTCTGCCCACCGCTGGGTGGCATTGTCCACTTGGGACATTTGGGATCTCCCTTCAGGTGACCCTCATGGTCACCTGCAAAACACTTACGGTGCCCTGCCTCTGCAGGTTTTCTTGAAGAGGCCCGTGGTTTCTTCTTTCCTGGGGGGTGGGATATCTTTCTGGTTACTAGATTGGGGCCCTTTGGAAGACCCTTGTCACCCCCACTCTGCTGCTGGGAACCCTGCCCACCTTTGGCAGAATCTCCCCCTTTACCGTCTTGTGGACTCAAGTACTCACCCAGCAGTCTGCCTCCTTAGCAAGCTTCCTGGGGTCAGTCAGCTTACTATCAGTCAGGTGCTGACGCAGCTCTGCAAAACACAGACTAGACAAGTGCTTTCACGCAATTATGTTGTACAGTCCCTGAAAATTTGTCACGTTACTGCCCTTCACCCAACCATCCAGTGCTCTGCAGAAGGAATCTACACATTCTAACCATGTCTGGGAATCAGTTTTCTTACTCTGCCTAAACTGATCCCTGTGCTTCTCAGGAGTAAGACCATACTGAGTGAGAAGGGCCTCCCTCATATCAACGTAGGTGAGGTTGTACCCCTTACCCAAAGCTAACAAAGTGTCTCTCCCCTCCTCTGTGAAATGGATACAATCCAGCCACCCAATTCTTCTCAGGGGCTCTATTCATGTAGATGGATGCCTCATATCCCTGAAACCACCTCTGTATGTCGTCTCCCTTCTTGTTCTCTCTCCCTACATTCTTAGGAATGTGTACAATTCTGTCTGACAGCACTGAGGAATTGCTGCCACCATCCTGGCTGGACCTGCTCCTCACATCCAGCTCCTTTACTTTAGGCTCATGCTCCAAGAGCATTTTCTTCTCCTCCGTTTTCAATCTCTCCAACTCAATCTGGTACCTCCTGGCTTCTCTCCTGTCCTCCACCTCCTCCGTAGTCAGGCTCTTAGAACGACCACTGCTGCCGTAACCAGGGGGTATCTTCTTCCTAGCAGCTCCTGCACCCTCAGCACATCTTCTCCATGATTTGTGACCGCAGAGGCCCCATTTGACTCCTCAGACTGCCCACTGGCGTTCCGGCTGCTTCCCAGGCCCTCAGCGCCTTTTGTAGCTCCTCCTTTTTGGTGAGGCCTCTGACCTGGACTTTGAGGTTTTTACAAACTGCCTTCGGTTCCTTCATGGTATAGACTTCCAACCTATCCTCCTCAAAAACCAAACCTTGGGATGCAACTGATGATGCGCTTGACTGAGACATGATATCTTATCTGATAACTAGGTACGAGCAGTCAGGCTTATCTCAGAAGCAATGTGTAAAGCATTTGTACATAACACACAGTAATAAATGAAAACACTACAAAAGGACACAACACCAGTTCTAGAAAAATAGCCAATATTTATCTATATAAAACAAGACCAAATACAATAAAAATCCACCATACAGTAATAAATATATGAATTCTGCAAGATTTACTCAAAAATACAGTTTGTTGAAGTTGATATCTCCACCTGGGGCTATCACACCGTTGTGATCAACAAAACCAACGGTTCGGGCCAACTGCGGTGTCGCGGGCCAGCTATGGTGTCAAGAAGACCCACAAACAGTACCGTTTGGAATTGCAGGTTGTCATCCTCGCGGTGAGCTCCAGAGACGTCACTGATGTTGCGTGTCAGTTCCGAAGTCGGTGCGGGAGTCATCGGGCCCTTGAAGTCACACACGTTGCAGATCAAACTCCAGGCTGAAGATGTCAGGTGACCTGGCATGGATGGTGTCGGGGCTGCGGAGCGAAGCGGGGCGGTGTTTTGTGTACCTCACAAGCAGTATCCACAGGCCACGGTGCAGGCAGAGGTGCCTGTTTCAGCAGGAGCGGCGGGGATGCCGAAGCTGCGGTGTGAGCAAGGCGAAGCTGGAGTGCGGGGCCCACTGGCCGCTGTGCGGCTTGGTGAAGTTGTCCAATGATGGCGTCGGAGAGAACAGGGTCGTGGGGCGAATTGGGACAGCGCGGCTCCATGCGGTGTCGGCAGGTCACGGTGAAGGCCAGCCGCTTCGTTGGCAGCGTCGTGGTGGTTTCACCTCTTGAACAGCACAAAACACACAGTTCCCAGAGTTGCAGGTCAAGGAAACTGAAGTCTTTGGTGTCCCTGAGACTTCCAACAGGAGGCAAACTGTACTCCAAGCCCCTGGAGAACTTTCTCAAGCAGGACACACAGCAGTGTTCACCCATTGCACTCTTTTCAGGCAGAAGCAGCAACTGCAGGCCAGTCCAGTAAAGCAACACTGCAAAGGCACAGTACTCCTCCTTCAGCTCTTCTCCTGGGCAGATGTTCCTCTTGATTCCAGAAAGATTCTAAAAGTCTGAGGTTTTGAGTCTTCTTCTTATACCCCTTTCTACCTTTGAAGTTGGCAAACTTCAAAGCAAAGTCTCAAGTGTTTGCAAGATCCTTACTTGTCCAGGCCAGGCCCCAGACACACACCAGGGGGTTGGGAACTGCATTGTGCAAGGGCAGGCACAGTCCTTTCAGGTGTAAGTGACCACTCCTCCCTCCACTCTAGCTCGGATGGCCCATCAGGATATGCAGGCTACACCCCAGACCCCTTTGTGTCACTGTCTAGAGGGAATTCACAACAGCCCAACGGTCAAACTAACCCTGACTGGGAATACACAAACAGGCAGAGTCACAAAATGGTTTAAACAAGAACATACCTACTTTCTAAAAGTGGAATTTTCAAACTCACATTCTAGAAACTAACTTCATTAAAAGATGTATTTTTCAATTGTGAGTTCAGAGACCCCAAACTCCACATTTCTATCTTTCCTCAAAAGGAATCTGTACATTAAAGTTATTTAAAGGCAGCCCCCATGTTAACCTATCAGGGAGATAGGGCTTGCAACACTGATATGCGAATTTGGCAGTATTTCACTGTTAGGACATGTAAAACACACCAGTACATGTCCTACCTTTTAAATACACTGCACCCTGCCCATGGGGCTACCTAGGGCCTACCTTAGGTGTGCCTTACATGTACCAAAAGGGAAGGTTTGGGCCTGGCAAGTGGGTACACTTGCAAGGTTGAATTGGTAGTGCAAGACTGCACTCACGGACACTGCAGTGGCAGGTCTGAGACATGTTTACAGCGCTACTAATGTGGGCGGCACAACCAGTGTGCAGGCCCACTAGTATTATTTGATTTACAATCCCAGGGCAACTCTAGTACACTTTACTTGGGACTTACTAGTAAATTAAATATGCCAATCATGGATAAAACCAATCAACAATACAATTTATACAGACAGCATATGCACTTAAGCACTGGTTAGCAGTGGTAAAGTGCCCAGAGTCTTGAAGCCAACAAAAATAGGTCAGAAAAACTAGGAGAAAGGAGGCAAAAAGATTATGGATGACCTTTCAAAAAGGGCCATTTCCAACACACACCCATATCCATATTTGTGGTGTTTGGTCACTGAAAGAAAGGCAAAAGAAATCATGGGTTAAAAATGCTTTGGTCCAAATTAAAGCTCTAGGACTTTGTATGATGAAAATAAAGCAAACTACAAACCTTTACACACCAGCAAACTGCAAATACCATGATAAAAAGGGTGAACGTGTTGAGTTTCAGAAATCAAAATTATTTTTGCAGATTTATATAGAGCAAACTCCACCCGAATGTATTGTAGTGATTTGCATGACCACCAGACAAGGTAACATTCGTGTTTCTGGTGACACAGGGAGATTAAATGACTGACTTGTCCAGAATCACAGAGGGCCAGATGTATCAAAGGATTTTGCATTTGCAAACAGTGCCAATCGGTAAATTCCACCTTATGCAAAATTGCCTTTCACAATGTATGAAAGGCAGTGCAGTGCAATTTTGGGGAATTGCAATTTTTAGCGATTCCCTAAAATTGCAATTTTGAATAGGGAATCCCAAATTGCGATTCCCTAAATAGAAAATAGCAAATAGGGAATTCCTATTTGCGATTTCCTATGCACATGTATCATGCATTTCCTAAATGCTAACTGAGCATTTAGGAAATGCAATTACCACAAATTCAAATTGGGTGGTAACCATGTGCAATTTTAAAAATGCTCTTTGGGCATGTGTGCGCTTTACACGTGCACAATTTCTTTGGGGGGTGCATCATATGGGGCCTTAGGCCCCCAGCACCCTTGGACTTGCATTACCTAAATTGCAAATTCCAAATAGGAATTTGCAAATTGGGAAATGCAAAACCATTCGCACCTATGGGCCTTCAGGCCCATAGATATAAATGGAGTCCCATTCCCTAATAGCGATTGCGAATTTTAGGAAATCGCTTTTAGGAATTCTCTATTTTCCTACATCTCATTTTGCATTTCTCAGATAGTGATTTCTTAAAATTTGCTATTTAAGAAATGCAAACTGGGACTTTGATACATCTGGCCCAGAATCTTAGGATGTTGGGCTGATGCCAAGACTCAAACCTGGTCCAGCAGTTCCTGAAGGCGGTAACTCAAATCGTAATGCCACACGCACTCCAAATTGAAGGCATACTAATGATAAGAAGTTCCTGGTCTCATCCCATCAAGTTTTGCTGGTTAAAGGAAAATAAACTTGGTAAAAAACATAAGCAGAGTCTGCAGTCCCAGGGCCTCATTTATGAGGACATAACGCAGCGTGACACTGCAAGTCAGTTTGCTGCGTCGCACTGCGTCATTTTGAAAGGGGAAGGAATGCACTGTATTTACAGAAATAGGACAATCTATGTACTTTCCTCAGCTCTGGCTCACAAACTGCTGCCTAGTGCCAATGCAGGCACCCTTATACCACGGGGAAAGGGTGCCTGCATTGCAGGGATGATTGTTTATGTGGCGGGAGGGGCACCTTCGAAAGAGGAAAAAACGGGGAGAAATAATGTTATTTCTCCCTGTTGCGCCACTTTAATGCCACACCCAAGGCGGAGTAGGAATGTGACTTTTTGCCCAGCCCTGTAGATCTGGGAATGCATCAGATTCTATCAGGTTCCACGGGTACTGCGTTGGAACACCCAAAGCAAAAGCCATGGAACGCCATTTTCATGCAGAGCTATGCGTGCAAGAGGGCCATATTTACAAGGCCATGAAAAGCCATGCAAGGTGGCTTTCCATGGCCTTGAAAATATGGGGCAGCACACTGCGTCACCAGAGAGTCAATAAAAATGACACTCCGGGGGCGAAGTGTGCCACTAGGGCCTTTTAAATGAAGCCCTCAGTGCTCATTTTTCTGAAAGAGGTAGCGCTCCATTGCAACCGGCAGCCCCTTGTTATGTGTGACATCTTTAGCCAGCCCCCAGCTTTAAAGCCATCAGCATGTTGCATGTTTGGATATTTAAGCACTCACACTTAATGGTTAAAAGCATAAAAAGGCAAGTCTTGTGTTGAAAAGTGCTGTTGGTTGGCTAAAATCACTAGCATGCCTGAATATGCCTTAAGGGCAGCGGCGGCTCCTCCATATTGGCAGAGGTGCGTTCCCCGGTTATCCCCCCCCCGCTGCAGCAGAAGCTGCAAACCTTTCACCAAGAAGAAATAATAAACTATGTTTATTATCCCTTCGTGGTGGAAGGGACGGGGCCCCGGAGTGATGGGCACTGAGGGGAGTGCACAGCCGTCTCGGGCCAGCCAAACACATGTGCTGTAGGCTCTCTCCAGCCCAGCACCACGGTTGGTGGTCTGCCGACTGCTTAAGAGTAGGCTTGAGGCCATTTGATAATTGTGTTTCTCCCAGTGCTTTGCCAGCTAGTTTGCTGCTTACCCAGACTTCATACTTGAAGTATCAGCAACCTCATTAAGTTTGACTTTTACAGAGAATATGCACAGAAAAATCAACAAAGACTATAGCGAAATTACATTTGCAGTGTAGAAAAAGAGTGGCTTCTCAATGCAACATCAATTCTTGGCCTTTGCTTCAGTGGTAGACTACTTAATGGCATGAAGATAATGTACTCCAAACATAAAAAACAGTGCAACTGTGAAGAAAAAAAGTAAGAGTTGAGATCAAGGCCATGCATGTGTGTCAAGAAAATGCAGACATGAGCAGGCTAAAAATGACCACTGGAATTATCTGCTGCAACATTCTGAATTTCCAGGAGTAATCCCTCACTCTTGCGTGTCCATGACAATTTTCTTACTTTGCATTATAACATGAAACACTGGTGCTTAACTAGTGCTGGAGAAATTCAGACTTCATTTTTACTTAATATTTTCTCCACTGCAAAGGTAATCACGTCTATGAGGAGCCATGAGTGGAGTTTGAATGCAACTCCAGTTGTTGGCCTTTGCATTGAGTAATCACTTCCACTCAGTAATGAAACAAATGAATTCCCCATGACACTTGACTCCCTGACATAATTGAAATTTGGGTTGTCCTAGATAATACTCCTTACATTCTGCCTGCTCCACCCATCCTTGGGCGCCTTGTAAATATTATGCATATGGAGCAATCCTGTTTAGGTACTGCATCTTTCCAGGACTAATTAATGGCCCATTTACACTTGTCTCTTCCCTCTAGCCACACCGAAGAGCATGTCTCCAATGGTGGATTTTCCATCTACAGATCACTTGTCACTGTTAGTGTTAGTCCAGTGGGATTACATGAAGCAAACAATGACTACAATTCCTTGATAGCACTGATTTATTGAATGAAAACTCAGGGCTAGACACATGGCTGGTCATTACAACCCTGGCGGTCGGTGTTAAAGCGGCAGTAAGACCGCCAACAGGCCAGCAGTAAAAATTTTGCAATTACAACTGTGGCGGAAACCGCCAACAAAGACAGCCACTTTAACACTCCGACCGCCACGGCGGTACAAACAAACAGCGCAGCGGTCACCGCCAACAGACAGGCGGAGGACAAAGTACCGCCCACAGTATCACAACAGGCCAATCTGCCACCTTTTCCAGGGGCGGATTCACTGCGGATAAAAACATGGCAGAAACAGGATTCCGAAGGGAAAACACTCACCTATACACACACCACAAGGAAATAGGACACCATGGAAACAGAACTCCAAATCCTCCCTGCGATTGTCTTCCTGCTTCTCTACCAGGAGCACGAATGCCGGCGGCGAAGGCCACAGTGAGTACTGCACCTACGACACAGGAGATGGAAAAAACAGGGACACACACACGCAACACCCCCACCCTCACCCACTACAACACACACACTAATACATATTGATACATCACAGTTACACTCCCCAACCCCCCGGCAGAAGGCAAAGATGAAAGAAAATTAGTGTAACCATTGTAATACATTAAAAGCAAGTAGGCAAACATATATATATATATATATATATACATATATATATATATATATATATATATATATACTGTATATATATATATATATATATATATATATATATACACCATTAACAAAATATACACCAAGCATAGTAGTCCAGGTAGTGCTCCAGTTAAGTCCGTGGAACACTGGGCCCACACTGTAAGGGCGAGGCACACACAAGATCCCCGACCATGACGGAGAGAACACTGCAGGGGCATCAGAGAGCAAGAAAACAGGCACCTCAGGGAGAGGGAAAGAGGGGGCACCTCAGCCGGTTGAGTGCACGACACCAAATCCACGAGAGGGCCACATGCCCACTGTTCCATCCTGGGGAGTGCAAAGCCACAGTCTCTACAGTGGGAGGTTTGCCCACTGTTCCATCCTGGGGAGTGCAAAGCCACAGTCTCACAAGTCTCTACAGTGGGTGGGTTGCCCACTGTTCCATCCTGGGGAGTGCAAAGCCACAGTCTTACAAGTCTATCCAGTGGGTGGTTTGCCCACTGTTCCATCCTGGGGAGTGCAAAGCCACAGTCTCACAAGTCTCTACAGTGGGTGGTTTGCCCACTGTTCAATCCTGGGGAGTGCAAAGCCACAGTCTCTCAAGTCTCTAGAGTGGGTGGTTTGCCCACTGTTCTATCCTGAGAAGTGCAAAGCCACAGTCTCACAAGTCTATCCAGTGGGTGGTTTGCCCACTGTTCCATCCTGGGGGGTGCAAAGCCACAGTCTCACAAGTCTCTACAGTGGGTGGTTTGCCCACTGTTCCATCCTGGGGAGTGCAAAGCCACAGTCTCACAAGTCTCTACAGTGGGTGGTTTGCCTACTGTTCCATCCTGGGAAGTGCAAAGCCACAGTCTCACAAGTCTATCCATTGGGTGGTTTGCCCACTGTTCAATCCTGGGGAGTGCAAAGCCACAGTCTCTCAAGTGGATAACAGTCTCCACTGGTTCTGGAGGGGGCATTGTTCCCAGAGTGCTTCATCCTGCTAAGGGCAGAGGTAGTGGATGGATCTCTCCACTGTTTCTGGAGGGGGCTTTGTGCCCAGAGTGCTTCATCCTGCTAAGGACAGAGGTAGTGGATGGATCTCTCCATGGTTCTGGAGGGGGCATTGTGCCCAGAGTGCTTCATCCTGCTAAGGACAGAGGTAGTGGATGGATCTCTCCACTAGTTCTGGAGGGGGCATGGTGCCCAGAGTGCTTCATTCTGCCTGTGACAGACTCAGTAGCGTCAGTGCCCTTGGCACTCATGGGCCAGCGGTGCTTGAGACGGCGGTGCCCTGTTAAGCGGTGCTTGAGACGGCGGTGCCCTCTTCAGCGGTGCTTGGAGCGGCGGGCTCCATTGCAGTGACTCAGCTGCTGGTGGTCCTTCATGGCCCAGCGGGGCTTGTGCTGGTGGTCCTCTCTAGCCCAGCAGGGCTTGTGCTGGTGGTCCTCTTTGTCCCAGAGGGGCTTGTGCTGGCGGTCCTCTCTGTCCCAGAGGGGCTTGTGCTGGTGGTCTTCTCTAGCCCAGCGGGGCTTGTGCTGGCGGTCCTCTCTAACCCAGCGGGGCTTGTGCTGGCGGTCCTCTCTAGCCCAGCGGGGCTTGTGCTGGCAGTCCTCTCTGTCCCCGTGGGGTTTGTGCTGGCGGTCCTCTCTAGCCCAGCGGGGCTTGTGCTGGCGGTCCTCTCTAGCCCAGCGGGGCTTGTGCTGGCGGTCCTCTCTGTCCCAGCAGGGCTTGTGCTGGCGGTCCTCTCTAGCCCAGCGGGGCTTGTGCTGGCGGTCCTCTCTAGCCCAGCGGGGCTTGTGCTGGCGGTCCTCTCAGTGTCAGCGGGGATGACGGCTGTGGCCTCCTGGTCAGCAGGGATGACAGCTGTGGCCTCCTGGGCAGCGGGGATGATGGCGGTCTCCTCTGCTGTGCTGCTCTTCCCAGACTTTCCTGGTTTCTTGTGGCCCTTCCCCACCTTGGAAGGTGTCGCAGCTGACTCCACACTCCCACCGGGACCCCTGGGAGCGGCTTTGGTGGCTGGAGTCTTCCCCCTCTCCCGCCGGCCACTGGCCAACTTCTGATGCTTCACAGGTGGGGGACTGTCTGTGCTGTGGCTCCGTGCCACACTGGCTGCCCTGGTGGCCGGTGCACTCCAGATTCCGGTGACTACAAGCACCACTGGTCCCGGAGATGTTGTGGCTGAGGTGCTAGTTCGGGACCTAGGAGACGGACGGGGTGGGGGAGATGTGGGAAAGAGGTCAAGGTTGGACAGGAAAAGTTTTTGGGAGACACAGGGACGGGTAGCTGGAGGGGGTTTGGGAGTGGAGGAAGAGGTTGTGGTTGTAGGAGGTGTTCGTTTGCTGACTTTGGGTGAAGGTGCATGCGCTGGAGGCTGTCGTGAGGTGGATGGCTGTTGGGTGGGTGTGTGCCTGCGTTTACGTATCTTGGGAGGGGGCGTCACAGACACACTGGGAGAGGACACAGGGGACATGTGAATGGTAGTGGGGTGGTGACTGCACGTGAGCGGGGTGTGGTCGTGGGTGTGCTGGTGATGGTAGTAGTGGCTGTAGAGGTAGTGCATGCAGGTGTGAGTGTATACGAGACTGTGAGGGAGGAAGGAGACGAGGAGGAGGGGACACAGTGGAGGCAGTGGATGTTGGTCTGTCTGCATGTGTGTGATGCTTGCGTGACTGCCTGTGGGATGTGTGGTGCTTATGTTTGCCTGAGCTTCCCTTGTGTGCTGACGTGTGTGCATGCTGGTCTAGAGGTGTGTTTGGGAGAGGCTGGGGTACAGGGGATTGGGTCTGGGTGGAGGAAGTTAGAGGGGGGAGGCTAGACACAGGGACAATGGCTGCCATCAGTGCTGAGCCCAGAGTCTGAAAAGCTCGCTGAAGGGCAGCCTGACCAGAATGAATGCCCTCCAGGAATGCATTTGTTTGTTGCAAGTGCCTTTCTACACCCTGGATGGCATTCAAAATGGTATACTGCCCAACAGTGAGGGACCTGAGGAGGCCAATGGCCTCCTCACTGAGGGCAGCAGGGGTGACTGGGGCAGGGCCTGAGGTGCCCGGGGCGAAGGTGATGCCCACCCTCCCTGGTGAGCGGGCACGGGGCAAAGGCTGAGGGGCTGCTGGGAGGGCGGTGTTATAAAGGGGGGTGGCGGTTGTACCTGTAGATGGGGGGGCACAGATGTTGCCGCCACCACAAGGGAGCTCCCATCAGAGGACAAGTCCGTGTTGCTGGTCTCAGCTCCTGTCCCCACCGTGGAACTCCCCTCGCCCCCCGTCCCACTGGTGAAGTCTGAGTCCGTAGTGTGGCCCTCCATGGCCATGTGGGATGCAGCCCCCTCGTGCTCCAGTGCCACTGGTACTCCGCCTGATGATGCTAATGCACACAAGAACAGGGAGACCACAAAAAGGGGGGGGACGACAGAAGAAAAACATGTTGAGTGCATGCATTACCGCTACCGTTGGCGGATACGACAGACACACAAGCCCCCTGCACTACGCCGCGCTCTTGGGCTCCACTGTTCAATTCCTGGGAAATTGCCTACTAGGCTATGGACGACATCTGCACACATGGATGACACAGGGGCATGACTAGGTGTACTTGGCACTCTACAGAGGTGCGGTGGGGTGCCACATGGCCTGCCTTACAGAGAGACCTTGCCTACGGAACTCACCCTAGCCTAGGGAAACCCACTGCCCACCTCCCCCACCCAGACACCTCCGCTGCGCGCAAAATCAGCAGAATGAGTGTGTACTCACCCCCTTGTGGCTGCTGTGATGCCCTTAACCGCCCATCCAAATCCAGGTACGCCACCGCCAGGATCCTGAGCATCAGGGGGGTCATGGTGCGATGGGCACCCCTCCTACGTTGGGAGGCTATCCCCAGCTGAGCCTCCGCCGTCCTCTTGCTCCAGCGGCGAATGTCCTCCCATCTTTTCCGGCAGTGGGTGCTCCGTCTGTGGTAGACCCCCAGGGTCCGGACGTCCTAGGCGATGGCACGCCAAATATATTTTTTCTGGTGGGCACTGAACTACATGATTTGTACAGGGGGAAGAGAAACTTATTACCAACTGCACCGTCACAGTCATTGGCCCCCATCCCTACCCTTGCCATGTGGCATATGCACTCACCGTCGGTTCATGCACGCCGCACTCTCCCCCCTTCCTTCTTACATCCACAACTCTCCACACAGGCATAGCCCATACAGCATGCTCCCAGTGTACTTACCTGTTTGTCTAGAGGATCGTAGAGTAGCGTGTACTGGGGGAGGACCCCATCCACGAGTTTCTCCAACTCCTCCGATGTGAAGGCAGGGGCCCTTTCCCCAGACACTCAAGCCATTGTCTCTTCCAGACTGAGGTCACAGCAGCACTTGCAGTGTAGGTCCTCTCCTGTAGAAGATCAGGTTTCGAGTGATTGAACAGATAGAAAATGGCGGTCACGTCCACGGCGGTGCGTACCGTCACCGTCGGCGTACATCGGCATTGGCTCCTGGGACCCCTAGGGTCCAATGTTAACCAATGCAGCATTTCCCCGCAGTCTTCGACCACCTATCGCAACGGTGTACAACGCCAGCGCAGTTACCTCAGATCCCATTGTCCCACTTTAGAGGTCAGGCAGCCGCCATTGCAGGGGCTTCATTTTCAACTGCGTCACACATACCTAGGCCTAGACTCAACACACATACAGGCAACTTTTTTTATTATGATTGGTGTTCTGTGTAAGCTGTGGGTACGTACCTCTGAGTTGTTTGACTCTGTGCTCGCTGTTGTCCTTCATAGGCACCGTCCGCTGGGACATGTGAGGAGATGGTGGCATCCTCCAGTGTACCGACCGTTGGTGGACCTGTCGACAATGGTGGAAAGACATGTGATCATCACATACAGGCTTGACCGTGCCACAATCCAGGAACTGTGCACCCAGTTGGAGACAGACCTGATGTCAGCTATCCGCCATCCCACAGGAATCCCCCCTCAAGTGCAGGTGCTGTCAGTGCTCTATCTCCTAGCAAGTGGGTCATTTCAAACAACAGTGGCCATAGCATCAGGGATGTCCCAGCCTATGTTTTCCAACGTGTTGTCCAGAGTGTTGTCTGCCCTGCTGAAACACATGCAGAGCTACATCGTTTTCCCTCAGGTGGAGGATTTGCCTACAGTGAAAGGTGATTTCTATGCCCTGGGACATATCCCCAACATCATAGGTGCCATTAATGGGACACATGTGGCTTTGGTTCCCCACCCCCACAGGAGTGAACAGGTGTACAGAAATCGGAAGAGTTATAATTCTATGAATGTACAGATGATATGTTTGGCAGACCAGTACATCTCCAATGTGAATGCCACGTTCCCTGGCTCAGTGCATGACGCCTACATCCTGCGGAATAGCGGCATCCCTTATGTAATGGGTCAACTCCAGAGGCACCGTGTGTGGCTATTAGGTGAGCACCTGGAAGCAAGTCAGTGGGAATGGTTGTGTGGGTCTGGGGATATCCCTACAGGTTAGTGTGTGTCTAACAGTTGTCGCTCGCCATTTGCAGGTGACTCTGGTTAACCCAACATGTCATGGCTACTGACCCCAGTGAGGAATCCCAGGACAAGGGCAGAGGAACGCTACAATGAGGCCCATGGGCGAACTAGGAGGGTGATCGAGCGGACCTTCGGCCTCCTGAAGGCCAGGTTCAGGTGCCTCCATATGACAGATGGATCCCTATTCTACTCACCAAAGAAGGTGTGCCAGATAATCGTGGCCTGCTGTATGCTTCACAACTTGGCTTTGCTACAGGAGGATGGTCCAGATGGTGGTGTTGTTGCAGCTGTGTTGTTGGAGCCTGTGGACAGTGAAGACGAGGAAGCAGAAGAAGAAGACATGGGCAACAGGGACTCAGTGATCCATCAACATTTCCAGTGAAACCCAGGTAAGAATACAAACCTGCCTACTACATGTACTTAAACACTACTACCTCTCTACTGTCTGTCGTTTTCACCCAGTGTATGGTCACTGAGTAGTCACTTTCCCTTACGATTTCACAGATGTGGGTCCCACAGTGTGACATCTGCTTTGATTCCTCATGGACTACAGCTGTGTGACATAGGTATGTTGACATTACAAATGAAAGAGCTCTTTGCCGTAGTGACTGCTAATACAGTATTCAGAAATCAAAGACTGACTCCAGATTGTTTTGTGCTTTAAGGGTGTTTATTTAAGTGCTCAATATTGGAGGGGGTAGCAAAATGGTGAGGGTTGATGGTGGAGGAATGTCCATGGCAGAGTCCAGTCTATTAGTCTCACAGGTGCATTGCCCGAATGGGCATAGGAAATGGAGCTGGGGCAGTTTAAGGATGGACAGGGTGACAAAGTGGGACAGTAGGATGACAAATCAGGGTGGTCTCATTTCTTGGTGGGGGTCTTGGCATCGTTCTCTGTCTTTGTCCTGGATCTCAGGGACCGTTTGCGAGGTGGTTCTCCCTCTGTAGGGGGTGGGGTACTGGTGTGGTGGTCCTGTGGCAGTGCCTCCTGTCCGCTAGCGCCGGCGGAGGTGGTGGGCAGTTCATTGTCCAGGCTAGTGTCAGGGGCCCCTTGTAGTGCTGCAGTGTCCCTCCTGGTGTTGAGTACTTCCTTCAGCACCCCTACGAGGGTGCCCAGGGTGGAATTGATGGCTCTGAGTTCATCCCTGAAGCCCTAATACTGTCCCTCCTACAGGCGCTGGGTCTCCTGAAACTTGGCCAGTACTGTTGCCATCGTCTCCTGGGAGTGGCGGTAGGCTCCCATGATGTTGGAGAGGGCCTCATGGAGAGTGGGTTCCCTGGGCCTGTCCGCCCCCTGTCGCACAGCAGCCCTCCCAGTTCCCCTGCGTTCCTGGGCCTCTGTCCCCTGGACTGTGTGCCCACTACCACTGCCCCCAGGTCCCTGTTGTTGTTGGGGTGGTGGGTTAGCCTGGGTTCCCTGTAGTGGTTGACATGTCCTGGGCACAGAGGTATGGGCCCGCTGGGAGGGTGCTGTGCTGGTGTTTCCAGAGAGGGGAAGGTCTGTGGTGGCCTGTGACTGGGTGAGGGGAACCGACTGGTGGTGTGGATATGTGTGGACCCTCCTGTCTGGTGACGCTGGGTAGGGGTTTTGCAGGGGCATAAAAGGATGTTTATTACATCTGCGTGTGCCATGGTGTGCAATGGGTGGGTGACCGTGTACCCCAGTGCTTGCATTCCTGTGTGGGACCTTGCGTGATGGTGGTTTCAGGGGTGTATGGGCATGTGCAGTGGGCATGCTTTAGTGATGGGTGTCCATGCTTTGTTGTTGCATGCAGGGCTTGGTGTTAGGATGTGTGGTTTGTGATATTGGGACATTTGTGAGGAGCTAGAGTGATGGGGGTGAGGGTGAGGGTGGGGGTATGAGCTGGCATGCAGGTAGGGTGGGGGGTGTAATAATTAAGATTTGACTTACCAGAGTCCATTCCTCCACCTGGTCCTGCGAGGCCCTCAGGATGCAAAATCACCAAGACCTGCTCCTCCCATGTTGTTAGTTGTGGGGAAGAAGGTGGGGGTCCGCCGCCAGTCCGCTGAACCGCCAGATGGTGTCTTGAGACCACGGAACGCACCTTCCCCGTAGGTCGTTCCACCTCTTCCTGATGTCCTCCCGATTTCTTGGGTGCTGTCCCACTGCATTGACCCTGTCCACTATTCTGCGCCATAGCTACATCTTCCTAGCTATGGAGGTGTGCTGCACCTGGGATCCGAATAGCTGTGGCTCTACCCGGACGATTTCCTCCACCATGACCCTGAGCTCCTCCTCCGAGAACCTGGGTTGTCTTTGCTGTGCCATGTTGTGGTGTAGGTGATGTGTGGGGTGGTGTGTGGGTTGATAAGTGTGCTGATATGTAGTGGTGTGTAGTGTGAGGTGCGTAGAAGTTATGTGGGTGATGGTGTTGTGTGCCTGTGGATGCTAGTCTTGTTGATGGTGGTGTCTCTCTCTGGCCTTCTCTCAGTAATTGTTGTCGTAGGGGTTATGGGTGATGTGGGTGTGTGTTTTATATTGTATTGGGTGTGTGGGAGTGGTGTGTGTATGTGTATCAGGTGTGTGTATTTCGAATTGTCCAATGTGGTAGTGTTTTGTATATGTGTGTGTATTTTGAGCGCTGCGGTGTGTACCGCCAATGGAATACCGGGGTTGAAAGACCGCCGCGTGGATTCGTGGGTCGTGAGAGTGTGGGCGTATTTCTGTTGGCGTGACGGTGGAGGATTTGTTTTCGCCAGTTTATCACTGGCCTTTGGTGTGGCGGACTTGTGTGGGTGTCTGAATTTTGGCGGATTCCGTGCTGTGGGTCATAATAGCTGTGGCGAATTTCTGCTGCCGCAGCGGTGTGTTGGCAGTCTTCTGCACGGCGGTAAGCGGCTTTTACCGCCAATGTTGTAATGACCACCATGGTGTTTAACATACTGAATACATCCGGCAACTTCCATGTATTAGCTGTACCAAGATTAGTTTTGTATTCCAAACCAATTTGATGTTTACTATGTGGTAAGTTTCCTTTCATTCGATGTGATTTGGTGCAAAATACATCTTGGATCAGTAAATAAAAAGGAAAGGCTGTCTCCTTTTCTAGGCGCATGCAGCATTTTGAACACATGCACCTGCCTACAAAATGATGCAACATATGTGTCTCTTTTATTTAGGCATGATGCACTGTACAGCATGGTTAAACAATAGGCCTCATAGGTGCGACCTAAAGGCTTTGTCAATGGTTGTTTCATAATGTCTGTTTTCCAGCTTCACATGGTTTGACAATGATTTGCTTTTATAGTTTTAAATGTTCCAGTTGTAGTGAACAGGGTTTGTCGCAGCTCTGTGTAATGACGTGCTCTGTTGGCCAGGGCAGTAATCAGCAGAATGTATTGCAACAGTTGTGGCTGGTAGCGGGGCAAAGTGGAGGGAGGAGGGTGAACAAAACAAAATAAATAAAAAAAACAAAAACCTTACCTTGAACCTGCCGCACCGCCGCTCCTCATGTCTCCACTGGACTGCAGGCTCCCAGGCACAGACTCCCAGTCTGCCCTGCGCCCAATCCTAATGCTGCTCTCATGCATGAGAGTAGTGTTAGGATTGGCCTTAACGCCCTGGCTGGCCTGGTGTCTACAACCTGCCGGGTTGGAGAGAGCTCAGTGCGCATGTGTGTTTGACCGTTCCGAGACGGCTGGCCAAATACATATTGGTACTGAGAGGATAGCACACCACTCTCCCCGGTGCCTGTCATCCCCCGTGTTCCTGCTCTTTAAAAATAAAATGGTAATAAACATTGTTTGATATAATTTTATTTTTCAAGTTTTGCAGCTACTGCTGCGGTGGGGTGAAGGGGGTGAGGAGGAGCCGCTGCTGAAATTTACAAATGAGGCGAAACTAAGTTGCATGTTTGTGGACTTTAACAACCATTTCTCACCCTTATTTGCAAATCTTAGATGTAGCTGAATGTGCCACGTGTAAATAAGCATTTGCCAGGAATGTATGCAAACTGCCCTGGCAAGATACTTTTCAATAGTCATAATGACTGAGGGCTATATTGAAATGTTTTGTAGTAAAATTCGACCAATCACTTGTCTAAACCGCCCATCACTGAAATCATGACTGTTTTTGAAAATCGGGCTCATGGGCTTTATTTTTCCATTTGTTTACAGACTTAAAAAATGTGTAGTGCTTTTAAATGAGACATTAGTGCACCTGGAGTAAACTTTATAACAAAATACATGCACACGTGTAGACTGCAATAACATGATTTTACAAGATGGTGTTGCTGTATTTTATTTGAACTTGCATGTATAGAGCGCGATAAACTCCTTAGGAGGCTGTGAATGTTCTTTATAAATGATCAGAAGGATAATCTGTCGATTTGCTTGGATGGATTAATGTCGGGCTCTTGTGTGGTCTATGCAGGAACCACATTTGGCAGAGACCTTAACTAAATTAGCGTATTGTTCAGTGGCTGTCTTTTGTGCAAGGTTGTGACGTCAAAGCTCCTTTACACAGCTGGTGCAGCTGATGCATTTTGTTAGTAAAAACAGTTCTCAAGTTTTACTACAGCACAGTTTGCTCTTTAGCAGTCACGGGAAAAAATAAACATGTTCTGTTCAAACAGGAACACGGATGACGCCTAAACAAAGGCAAATAAAGAAAGGTGGAGTTCAGACCTTGCAATCAGACTGCAAATGCACACATAGTTTAGGGTGGGTCCAGTTACAACAACTTTCATGACTGGTTCAGGGTGACAAAGGCAGTGGTTTTCAATATCCTATTTCCTTTCACTGAGACAGTGGCTTGCTATTGTTGAAATTCTAGATGAGAATGTGGACATATTTCCATTAATACAACGCACTCAGAGTGTTTTTAATTAGCTTCAGTCTCCATCTTAACAACACAGTAATCACCTTTATGCAAAAGCATTTTCTTCATTTTTGTTTTTCTTATAATACACTATTATTTATTTATTGTCATTTTTTGCTCTCACCTAGCGGTTTTTACCTTTCTCTGAACAAAAGCTTTTGTGGATCATTGAAACTCTTACAATAGGCTAAGAGCTCTCCCATTGTTTACCATTGGTCGACCTTAATGTCTCTCATTTGCTTGCTTCTTATTTGATGGATTGCCTTCCTTTTCTTATTTTTGGAATTGCCCTGGAGCCTAGCTTCTTTACCATCCGTTTTTATTGGCTGACTTGTATTCTTCTACTGCTCATATTTAGGGAAGAATGGGCTAGATGTACAAAGCCTTTTTGTGGTCTGTAGGAATCTAGCTCTTTATATAGTGGACCAAAATAAGGTACACTCTGCAAGGAGTCCAAGCAATCCCTCAGAGGTATCACAGAGGCACAAATGACATCCCAAATGGTCTCCACTGTGGCGAGCAATTAGGCATTTCAGAGAACACTGCTACGCATGTAAGGCACACACTCATACAGTAAGTGAGACACACACTGAAAGAAATCCAACACCAATTTATAGAAATAACACATACTTTTAGATAAACTTTAATACCAAGATCACTGGAATCAGGTGGGTACTTTTCTAGATATGGATTATTACAGTTTTTAAAAGTTGACAGTGCAGTTTTTGGGTGGGGTAATGTTATCCTATGGGGGGGTAAAACATGTACTCCATTTGGACACTACACAGCAACTTACAGGACTGTTCTCCAAGACTTAAGGTGAGTACGGGGCAAGGTCCAAGGCCACACCAATAGGTCACTTTAGGAGGCTCTGGTGCGTCCGGGTGCAGAGGTGTGTTACGGCATTGGGTGTCCCTTTCACTTCAGTGGGGAACAGTCTGGTCACAAAGCTGCTGCAGGGATACACTGGAAGGTCAGTCTGGGGGAACCCACATGGGGGCTTAACCCTTGAGGTCCTTTGGAACGTGGGAACACTGTCAGTCCACTTCTCATCGGCTGTGAGGAGCGGGTGCATTGGTCCAGTCCGACCAAGCCAACAAGTGAGTTCAGGTATCACGAGGCTTGGAGACATGGGAGCACCCTTGGTTCTCTTCTCTTCAGTCTTGGGCGGACGGGTGCAGAGGTGTCTGAAGGCGTCAGGTTTCCGTCTCCTGGTCATACATGGTTTCGGGGAGAGGGTCTGCAGAAAAAGGCTACATACATCATCTCAAAGTCCACAGTGGGCAAACTCAGGGTGGGCTTCAACTCTGGAAGGCCTGGGAATCACGTGGACACGGTTGGGCCACATCAGCTCGGGCTAGACGACTCAGGTGCAGGGGTGATGTCCGGTATCAGGTTTTTGCCCGTCCCGATCCTCACAGTTCTTTCTTGGGTGCCTGCAGATGCAGGGGAGCAGCTCCTCTTCTTGGCAATTTGGGAATTACTGGCACCTTTCTGTGTTTCTTGGTGGCTGCAGCAACAGGATGGGTCAGTTGCTCCTTGAGGGTCAGTGCAGCAGGCAGGCCGGCAGGGTTGGGGCCAAGTCAGTCATGTTCCTCGGTTCTTGTGGACAGCAGGCTTCTTGTCCACTCCCTCTTTTGTGTCCAGTGAGGATCTGAGGATCTGGTGTCAGAGATTCCTTAAATACTCAATGTAGGGGGCATTAAGGGGATTTAAGAGTTGCAGCCTATGGGCTACTTATCCTTTGACTCAATATGCCCCCTAGATGACGACTTCCTGTGGGGAGTGGACATGGCCCTGTCCAGAGTCCCTAAATTCCACCACATACAAGATGGCGATATTTCCTCCTAAGACATGTCCACTTAAGGCTGGTCACCCTAGGGCTGTTCCCAGTCTGGAAATGGAAAACGCCTCCTACATAGCTAATTTTCCCACCTATCCAGGTGCCAGATGGACCCTGGGCAAGTGGGTCGGCATACCCGTGTGAGAGAGGCCAGATCTGCATACCAAAGGTGGTGGGCTTCTTCAAAGCTCCCTGCCTTGGAATGTAGGTCATTTTGTGTGGAGTGTGGTTCCACACCCCAGCCTGAACAGGCTTTTGTTTCTGACCTCCAGAGAGCAAAGGTTCTCACACTGGGGGTCGTAATCTGTTGATGGCAGATTGGCCAGAACAGGTCAGTGACCTCATCAGCAGTTGGTAGGTTTTTAGAGGGTACCTCTAAGGTGCCCTCTGGGTGCATGTATTAATAAATCCATCACTTCAATCAGAGAGTGTTTATTAATATGAGATGTGTGATACCAAACATCCCTATCTGAGAAGCCATCATGTAGCTGAGGAACACTTTTTGACCAGTGTCCAGCACATGTATTTAAAATGGCTTCCCTGCATACTTACTATGTATAAGAATCGACAAAGACATAGTAGGGGCATATTTGCTCATGCATATATGTCCTCACTTGTGATGTAAGGTACCCTGCCTCAAGGCTGAAAGGTCTGCTGTAGGGGTAACTTCCAAACATTACAAGCAGTGATTTAGGGGACATGGTACACAGAGTGTGTGCCTGTCATTTTTTCACTTTTGGGAGCATCATGTCACTCAGCCTGCAATGGTAGTCTGCATGAGGTTGGTGGTGGGACCCATAGAGTGCCACAGATTGTGCTGCAGTTCTTAGGGGCCCTCTTCAGTAATCATGCCCTAAGTACCAGGGGTACCATTTACTATGGACTTACAGAGGCAGTAAATGGCCTGGCCACTTGGGGATCAAGTAACCAGGTGTCTTGTTTTGGAAGTGGGAGCACTGGGGACCTGGCTAGCAGGAACCCAGTGTACTTCAGTCAAAGTTGCTTAAAAGAACAGGCAAAAAGTGTGGGTACTGCAACCAGAACCCATCTTCCTACACGGTCACAAACATTTCCAACTGTTAAAAGGCTTCTTCTGATAAATCAAACACAAAATTGCAATTCAGTTACCTGTTAATGAATTGCAATTTAGGTTTGCAACCAAATACGATTTTTATATTTGGAAGGGGCATGTTTTGGGCATCCCTTCCAAATATGAAACTAGAATGGTATGTGTTGGAAAAGGCGCTTTGTGCAGGGTTATCCCCATACTTTTGGCTTCTGACCCCCTGTTTTTTGATCCTGTGTTGAATTACATTTTTGCTGGCTTTTGGACTCTGGGCACTTTGCCACTGCTGACCAGTGATAAAGTGCAAGTGCACTCTGTCTAAATGGCACTGGTGATTATTTTATCCATTATGTGCATTGTCACGTTGTTGTAGTTTAGCAGCGATTAGATTAAGCATTAGCAGAAGACATCTTGTATTTAGCAACTATTGTGAACATTTCGCGGAATCCATTTTGTATTCATGGCAGCTATTTTCTCTGCCACATGCTGCCCTGTGCTCACCATGTGCTCTGTCCTACCTTTCTGTTAACTACTCTTGAAAATCTGCCTAGTGACAAGTTATATTTAGCATCTCCCACTTTCGCACATGCCCAGTAAGGTCTGCAGCTGTTAGTCCTTGAAAACTGTTAGCCCCTCCTACCTGTCGACTGTGCATTTCCACATGACCTTATATGTATAGAAGTCTTGCTTCTATAATTGTACCACCTCCTTTTAGCCCCTGCGTGGGTATAAAAGGACCATGCTCTCTCAGTTCAGTGTGCTACTTCAAACATTACCGAAGGGTGCTGTTTGAACTGTAGTACCACCTCATGAGGTTTAACAAACTTTGTCTTTTATTTCAGTTTCTGTGCCAACTTCTTCCTATATGGTCTGAGGACTTTGTGCAGAGAAGGGTGAACCCCTTACAGTAGTAGGCCTTGCTGAGGCTTACTTCAACAAATTGGCGCCTGAACAGGGACTCATCGGCGACGCGGACGCCCAACGGATTGGTCGCGACGAAGGATTGGGATCTCGCTGCAGACGATCAATGCCTGAGGAGACCCGAGTCTTGGCAACCATGGCGTTTTTCCCTTCCTTCTGACTTGACCATCCAGGTGGCGCCGGTCCTCGACTGAGATCCTTTTTGTTCATTCGTCATGCAGTGACCATTCGGTCGATTTTAGAACTTGGCAGTTGGAACCTGGACACCCTGTGATTGGTAAGAGACGTTTTACGGCACTTGCTGTGGGTTTTGATGCCTTTGTTTGGTAATGAAGTTTAGCACTACTTACTGTGGGTCTCGTGTTTTGGGTGACTAGTCAATTTGTGTCCTTTGAATTGATATATAAATTGCAATTTATATAGGCAGGTAATGAGGAGAATTTTCTCCAATTAAATTTTGATTTGGACTGCACCTTAAGTGCTACTTTGATTATAATACTGCATATTCTGCACTATTTTTGGCATGCCTGTTTTTAGCGCACTTCATAGGATGTGTTGCTTTTGTAATGGTACCAATTTGAGACTGGAAGAATTGCAGCCGGCACCCCCAGAGGGGACGCCCAATAGAGATATGTATGTTAAATATGGTCATTCTTCTATAATGTACAGCACATTATGGAATAAATACACTCGTGTGGATCCTGAGTTACGTTGGCCTATGCATGGGTCATTTGATATGTGAAAGATTGAGTATGTGGAACAATGTATGTGTAAGCGAAAGTCTAGGCAAATTATGTTTGACTGTGTACGAATGTGGGAGAAAGAAGTGCGTGGACGAGTGAAGCGTGAGCAAGCCTTGCTTGAGAAAGAGCAGCAGAAGAATGTATATGTGAAAGCATTGGAAATGAGAAATAAATAAATAAATGACTTAAAGGAGCTAGAAGAGAAAGAACGTAAATTACAGGTAACTGGCCAATACACCGTTAGGCAACCTCTCTATCCTATCCTTAATAAACCACACAATGATTTTTTGTTACTAGATCGCCCTCCACCTCCGTATGTCGTTCCTTCTGCCCCTAATGAGTTAGCTAAGGCCTCCGGTTCGGAGCAACAGAAGATGCGAGACAGTCGCTCTATGTTGCCTGCTGACCGTGCGTCTGAGCTTAGATCTATTGCTCGTAAAACAATTCGTAGCGTTGTCTCTGCTTCTGAACTTTTAGACAACATGAAAGGGTGGACGGAAAAGGAGCAGCTATATTTTACTGAGGCATTTGGCACAGAAGTTATTGAACTATATCGGAAATATTCTGATGAGTTAGAGCTCGATAATGTATCAGCTGATCATCAGCAAATGCGTGATGGTCTTTTTGTTTTCTCCCAGGTGGCTGATGCAATCAGGCGTTTGGTGAAATTATGTGTTGTGGCAGTCCGTTTGCAAGAGGAGAAAAGGGCTGTGGACGTAGTTGCATGGACATCTCAGACCGGCGGGGTGCAAGCTTCCATCTTTGGAACAGATAAGACTATGATAGTTCACACGAAACCAATGTGGGAGGCCGCACCTTTGTATGTTCCTCCTAAAGGATTGGGTACAAGTGATGATAAAACTTCTGTTGATGTTAAGGGTTATTTTATTTATAATTGGGTGTAAACTCCTTAGAATAGGGCAGATGTAATGGCACTTAAAATAGCATTACCTGACCCGCGGGAAAATACAGCCGCCTTTTATGAGAAAGTTGAGGGAGCAATTAGTTCTTGTACTATGACTTTGGACAACTTGATTCTTTTGTTTTGCCTGAAGGTGTGGCTCTCATACAATATGTCGATGATATTTTGTTGGCAGCTGATACCCCTGAGCAATGTGAAAAGTGCACTTTGTCCTTACTTTCTTTTCTTGCTTCACACCATCATAAAGTGTCACGAAAGAAATTGCATTATTGTAGACCAAAGGTAACCTATTTAGGTCACCTTTTGTCTAAGGAGGGCCGTGCACTTACATCAGATCATATTCAAGCAATTTTAGAAACACCAGTACCCTCTACTCAGAAAGATGTTCGTGCATTCCTTGGTCTTACTTCTTTTTGTAGGCAATGGATATTAGGGTTTTCACACATTGTCAAACCTTTGCTAGCACTTTTGACTAAAGATACTCCAATGCCCCTCCCATGGACAGATGAATGTGAGACTGCTTTCCGGCAGCTATGACAAGCCCTTTGTTCAGCACCAGTGTTAGGTACTCCAGATTACATGAAGCCTTTTGCACTTTACGTACATGAGAAAGATGGATGTGCATTGTCAGTTTTAGTACCGACACATGGCGATAAGCAGCATCCCTGTGCATATTTTTCAGCAGTACTTGACCCTGTTGCTCAAGCGTTGCCTGGGTGTTTTTGTTCAGTTGCCACAACAGCTGTGACAATACGTCAGAGTGAAGGGATAGTTTTGTCACATAAGCTGTTGGTGTTAGTACCCCATGCGGTTGATGCTCTCTTAAATCAAACAAAGACACAACATTTAACTAGCGCTCGCATGACAGGATATGAATTGACATTGCTGGCTCCTCACATTACACTGAAGAGATGAGCAACACTAAATCCAGCCACTTTGTTGCCATATCCGGTAACTCAGCCTCAGTCACAAGAAACACATGATTGTATATTCCTTACCAAAGAACAGACAAAGGGTCGTATTGATTTGCAAGATACACTCCTTCCAGATGTAGACGGGGAATTGTGGGTTGATGGGTCTTGTTTGAAGTTGCCAGACGGTATGACCTCAGCTGCATGTGCAAACACCACGATACACACGGTAGTGGAGACAGCTCATATACCACAGAAGTCAGCTCAAGCAGCTGAACTAATAGCTTTGACACGAGCATGTGAGCTTAGTACTGACTCATGTGTGAACATTTATACAGACAGCCGCTATGCTTTTGGAGTGGCTCATGTTTTTGGTTTGCTTTGGAAGGAGAGAGGCTTTCTCACATCCCACGGGATGCAGATAATGCACGGAGAATTAGTGCATAACCTCTTGACTGCATTGACATATCCAAAGAAACTAGCTATTGTGAAATGTAGTGCACATAAGAAAGTGACCGATAAGATAGGGCAAGGCAATGCTCTTGCGGACCGCATAGCACGTGAGACTGCGATGCAGCGAAGTACTACTTCTATGTATATAGTGAAGTCACAAGCTGAACGTTGGCATAATGCTAGAGAAGACGTATTAGATATACAGAAATCTGCTTCTGTGAAAGAACGTGAGCAATGGTCTGAAGAAGGAGAATTGGATGATGAGGGCTGTTGGCGGAATAAGAAGATGGATAAATGGAAATTGCCTATAGCTTTTGTACAACCTATGGTTCAGATGGCACATGGGCTGGCACATGTTGGAGCTTCAACAATAACGAAGTTGCTTACGCAAGTTTGGGAGCATCCAGAAATTTCCAGTACAGCTAAGTGAGTAGTACAGTCTTGTTTGATCTGTTTACAATACAATCCTGGAAAAGGGACACCTACTCCTGCGGGAGTGTTTGCTACACCAACAGCACCTTTTGAAGTTATACAAATGGATTATATTCAGCTTGAACGCTGCAACAATTTAAAGTATGTCTTGGTGGTGGTATGTGCCTTCAGTAAATGGATAGAGGCGTACCCCACAAAGGATAATATCGCCATTACCACAGCGAAGGTGCTTTTGAAAGACTTTTTCCCTAGGTTTGGTGTTTGCAGACTTTTATGGAATGAAAACGGACCCCATTTTGTTGGGGAAGTTATTAAGTATGTCCTGAAAGGATTAGGGATCAAACAGAAGTTCCATGCGGTTTTCCACCCACAATCAGCAGGGTTGGTGGAAAGGTATAATGCTAATTTGAAGATGAAGTTAGCGAAGATACAGGCTTCCACATCCTTAACTTAGCCGGATGCATTACCATTGGCATTATTGTCTATTAGGTCAGTGCCACACTCTCGAATTGGCCTTACTCCCTAAGAAGTGGTGTTTGGAAGGCCAATGAACATTTGGGGAGATCCTAAGCCAAATTCTGTATATGATATACCTTGTGTCCTGATGAATGATTATTTGGCACAGTTAACCGACAATTTGGTTTCTATTCATCAACAGGTTCGAGAAGCACTTCCTGACAGATCTACAGGTGAAGGCCATGAACTCCGACCTGGTGACCAGGTGATGATTAAGTCCTTTGAAAGATCAAACAGCTTGGAACCAAGGTGGCGAGGCACAGAACAGGTGCTCAGTAGAGGTTGGGGACCCTTAAAAATAGCCATCCCAGATACATTGATTAGAATAAGAAAATATTAAAATATGGCCGCCACAGAGGTTTGTGATAGTTCCAATACGTACAAAAATCAACCTGTGGAGATTCAAAGGGCTCTGGAGATTTTTGTTTGTTTATTATGCAGTTATGCTAAAAAAACAAATTGAAATCATTATCATGCCTAAGATAACAACCGATGTACAAATCTACTTTGGGTAAACAAACGATTTAATCAATGTAACTACCACTCCAAAATGGCCGCCGTAAATACACAAACTATAATGAGGTCCAATATGAACATCCCAGGTGTGAGCTGGTAATTAAAAAAGGATATAAGCGGCATGGAGATACAAGATAAGATTTGGAAGAACGCCGTCAAATGGAGTTTCGTTATGGAGCATGTCACACGTCTTTACTGAGAGCCCTGAAGAAGTCTGTTAGGACGAAACGCGTTGGCTATGAATCATCAATCTTCTACATGAATCAATAAAAAACAACTTTTTTAACAAGACCTAAATATGGAATTATGTGATCTATGACTCATATTGCAAGTATGGGAAGATAAATCTTTTGGACACTGTCAAATACAATTGGGTGCTGGGTCCTCTACGTCAATGTTTTAAACCTGTTTTTCTGGTTCTCTGATACCTAGGGGGTTGGTCTCAAGACCCGAGCACCAATAGTGTCAGTAACTATATATCTAATTAAACACAAAGGTGCGGCAATAATCGCATTGACCCCCATCCTGCATTTAGAGAATGTTTCCATTGTGTGTAATTAAAAATAGTCTTTGGGGAACTAGCTCTGTGAATGAAATTGTGCCCATAATAATTATAGCAAAACATATCACCATAATTCTCTTTAGACTGATAAACATCCTCACTTTCAAATACAGTAAATATGACTTTATTCCAAACACTCCCATCAGGAATTGGTATGGCGGAAATGTTCACGAAAGACAAGCCTCTGCGGACCTTGTGAGAAGAAAAATTGGGTTTAGGATCTCATCCACAAGTTCAACTGTTGATCTTTCAGGAAGAAAATGACCATGTATTAATAAAAAGAATGTTATGACAAAGCCAATCCAAAGGAGGAAAGCTAATACAGTCAAGAAAGCCACAGATAGTTCCATGGGAAAATAAAGTAATTTGTTTTAACCCAGTTTATCAGCTTACGTGTTTTTGGCAGTTCAGATGTAGAAGAGGCAAATGAGTCAGAGAAAGTGTCATTGATGTTGGTACTTTATCTATAAGAAGTTCATGCAAAACCTGGAGCTGTATTTGTAGGAGGAGAACTGGTAGGGGTTTCTTGCTGTGGTTCACAGTAAATGACCCCATCCGTCTGTGTTGATGTTGTGTCAAATCGATCAGTAATTTCTATGTCGTTTGTTGTAACAGATGTTAGTGGAACTAATGCAAGATCATTTTCCACCCTCCCCAAGCTCGGAGAGGTGTCAGTGTTGCTGCTCAGAACTTGTAGAGGGATGTCCTGACCAATAGTGAGAGAGATTCGGGAACTACTGGCTGCTCCTCTTCATCTGCTCTGCAGGATCGGCCACATGGTGTAACTTGACATTGTCGATTGATACAAAGCGGTTTTCTTTAGCACCAGCCAACAGTTGTAGAATTACAGTTCTGGTACCGTGTATTCCCAAGACTGGGACCGGTGCACGATAAGAAGGACTGAACTACTTTTTCACAGCAACTATTTCACATGCTAGCTTTCCAACTTTTGGAATCCAGCTGGTAGATGTTGTTGGTACATCCTTAATTCCTGCGGAGGCAGCACTGGCATAAGCGTCATCACAGAACTGTTGGAATTCCTGCAAGACAGTGACACGTTCATTTATGTCAAAAGGTGTTTCTGCCACCTCCATGCCAGGACCATCATGATCTGGAACATACCTATCTTACAGCAGCCTTGAGAAAAGCACAGAGTGAAGGAAATATCTTGTTTAAGAACACAGTGCTGACCTAGGCAAAGAACAGCTAGATAGAGAGAAATAAAACAAGGCAGCAAAATGTGGCTATTGTCAAAATAATAAACAAAGCTGAATAAAATATCTAGGTTAAAGTACACAGCTAGATATGGATTTTGCATGTGGTCCATCCCTTTGTGATACATCTGATGCTCCACATCTAAACACATTGGGAGGGAAGGATAGATTGTCAAAGAATTCCCAAGCCAGGATTTTATTCAATTTAGATATCTTATCTTGGGATGTTGCAGGGCTATATTCTAAGCTGGGCGATGAAGGTTGGGATTTTTTATGCACCAATTTGACATCTGTCTCCTTCAAGAGAAATAGAGCACGGATCCCATCCACAAGCCTGGCTATGTTAACTTCTTTGTGCCATTGAACTCCACTGAGAAGGAGCCCCTTTTGGGCAACTTGATGGTATGGATTTGCATCTCTTTGAATGCAGTTTTGAGTCCCATATATCTCCTGTTAGACCTGACAGCCTTAGGGTGGTCACCCCTAACTTTTTGCCTGCCTCTCTCCACTTACTGGATACTGTTTTTGCTGGTTTTTAGACTCTGCACACTTTACCACTGCTAACCAGTGCTAAAGTGCATATGCTCTCTCCCTTTAAACATGGTAACATTGGATCATACCCAATTGGACTATTTAATTTACTTATAAGTCCCTAATAGAGTGCACTATGTGTGCCTGTAGATTCAATGCTACTAGTGGGCCTGAAGCACTGATTGTGCCACCCACTTAAGTAGCCCCTTAACCTCATCTCAGGCCTGCCACTGCAAGGCCTGTGTGTGCAATTTCACTGCCAATTCGACTTGGCATTTAAAAGTGCTTGCCAAGCCTAAAACTCCCCTTTTTCTACATATAAGACACCCCTACGGTATACCCTAGGTAACCCATAGGGCAGGGAGCTGTGTAGGCAAAAGGCAGGACATGTACCTATTTAGTTTACATGTTCTGGTAGTGTAAAACTCCTAAATTCGTTTTTACACTGCTGTGAGGCCTGCTCCCTTCATAGGCTAACATTGGGGCTGCCCTCATACATACTTTACTGGTCCATTAGTCTGATTGATGCTATTCATAAAGTTTTCTGCAAGCAGATTTTAGATAGACTTAAGGGTTGGATAAATGAGACCGAAGTCTTATCTAACCTGCAAGCTGGCTTCCGGGTTGACATCAATACTATTGACCAAGGGGGTTATTCTAACTTTGGAGGAGGTGTTAATCCGTCCCAAAAGTGACGGAAAAGTGACGGATTTACCACCAGCCGTATTACGAGTCCATTATATCCTATGGAACTCGTAATACGGCTGGTGGTATATCCGTCACTTTACCGTCACTTTTGGGACGGATTAACACTCCTCCACAGTTAGAATAACCCCCCAAGTCTTTAAACTCATGACCATTTACCAGAAGATTGTAATTTTGCAAAAATCTTACCTGTATTTGGTCTTTGTGGACCTGAAGTACGTGTTTGATCTGATCCCGCGGTCCAAACTTTGGACAGTAGTAAAGAACAACGGGGTCCCCGAAGCTATAACAAGTATCCTGATGAGGTTACATCAGGACCCTTATGCACAGGTCCGTTGGGATCCTTCAGGGTAACTTACAAGACCCATAGCGACATTGAAAGGGGTCTGGCAGGGTTGTGTCCTTGCCCCTACCTTGTTTTCCCTCTATATGAATGACACAGTGACCTACTTGTACAATATTTCATTGATGCCTCTATAATTGCAGGGCAAAAAATGTCATTGTCTTCTGTTTGCTGACAACACTTTACTGGTGTCTAAAGCCCCTATGGATCTGCAGAAACTGACTGACCGATTTGTGGGCTTCTGTACGGAGAGGGAATTGACTCTAAATCATGCTAAAACCAAATTGGTCCTCAATCCGCACAAGTCCTTTATGGGAACTATTATACTTGAGGGAGAGGACCTCAAAAGAGTGACTGAATTTGATTACCTTGGAATTAGGCTGACAAGTAGTATGCAGGTGTCACCCCAGGTAAAGAAGTGCAGCCTGAACCTGTGCCAACACGCATCAGGGATTCAGATGATGTACCATGCTTCAAAAACCAGGCAGATTTCCCCTGCACTCTAACTTTATGGTGTTAAGGCTGAAGGTAGTACCCTATATGGAGCAGAACTGTGGGGTTTTGCAGAGCTATCATGCTTGGACCAACATGAAAATACCTTTTTAAGATCCTTGATAGGCCTACCCAAGAGTATACCGCTATTACCCCTGCAATGGGATTTGGGTGTTAAGTCAATTACTCTCAATGCCCAATTAAGACCATAAATGTTCTGGAGGCGATTGAAATCCAAGCCTGCCTTAGCAGCTTATAATGATGCCCTTCAGAACACAGGACACTTTGCTCCAAATTGGTTTGGAAGACCACTGGAATGATCTAGGTCACCCTATAAACCTTTCTAAGAATACAATTAAGGAAGCCTGTTGGGCACATAACTGGATACTACAGGTGGGTAGAAGTAACTATAACTCTCTCACTACAGCCTTCTTGATCTAAAACTGCACACTGATTGTGAGACTTTTTTAAATTACATCACGGACCCAGCAGCAAGGTTATTGTATGTCAAATTTAGGCATGGCAACCTTCCTTTGAAATCCTTTGTGTAAACTTTGTGTTGCTTTGCTGTGCTTGGCTTCTGCTTGCTGCTTCTGTCCTGGGACTGAAAGGAGAACTTTACTTTTTACACCATACTTCCAAAGGATCTCCAAGGGCTTGGACTGAGCTTGCCTCCAGCTAAGAAGTCTCAGGGACATCAAAGACTTCATCTGCCAGCACGTGGACTCTCTTTCTGAGAGTCCTGACTTCCCACGTGGAGCGAAACCCAGTTTCTGGTCCCTTGGGAGTGAGTTCTGGTGCAACCAAGATGAAACCAAGATGAAACCAAGCACACCGGCTCCAGAACGACTTCAGAGGTAGTGCAGTTATCCTACTCTGTGCCACAGTCTGCAGTGGAGCAGTGGTCCCTGCTGAGTGCAATGACCGTGACCGATGCCACAGACCCAATGCCATTGCAGTGACTATGAAGTCCCTCCACAACATGAGTCCAGAGCGATGTGTCACCGACATCCATGGCACCCAGCTCCGACTCCGTCTCTGCACCTGTGGCCCCGTGGTGTGATCGGACACCGCAAAGTCAACGCCTTGTGTCTTGACCTGCTTTATTCATCGACCCCATCTTGTTGTAAGAAACGGACACCTTGCCACCGATGCCATATCACCTCCTCTGCAACCCAAAGGAGTTGTCCCCTGTCTAGCAGTAAGGAACCGACACCTCACCAACACTGCATTGGCTCCAGTGACCCCTCACCTCCCAACTCTGTGCAACATGTTTGTTTCCTCATCGTTTTCCAAGGTACTGTACCTGTACCTGCGGTCCATGAGACTCCATGCCCAGCCCGCACTCCCTAGCAAGTGGCGTCACGCTGTTGATGCCATGATAGTCCGAGTTGAAGCTATTGTGTTCGTAAGCACTACACTAAGATTTAGGGCCTCATTACAACATTGCGGTCAGACCAGCTGACCGCCAATGCCGCAGTTAGTACGCGACATTCATTCCGGTGGCGCCCCCCACCTTTCTACAACATTCCCGCCGGGCTGACTGTCAGCGTTACCGCTGGTCAGTCCGGCGGGAACAATGTTAAAATATAGGACTCTGCTTTCTTGTCCGATACCATAGCACAGAGGGGGCCAACCAGCACCCTCGGAATGTGCACTGTCAACAAAGCAGACAGTGGGCCTGATTCTAACTCTGGAGGACGGTGTTAAACCGTCCCAAAAGTGGCGGATATACCACCTACCGTATTACGAGTTCCATAGGATATAATGGACTCGTAATACGGTAGGTGGTATATCCGCCACTTTTGGGACGGTTTAACACCATCCTCCAAAGTTAGAATCAGGCCCAGTGTGTATTCCGACAGTACTGAGGAGGGGGGCCCCTGCACCGCACACGCCATGGGCATGGGTGGTGCAAGAACCCCTCTGTGGCCCCCAGCATTGGCTTTCTGCCAGCCTTTTCATGGTGGGGTCCCTGCCATGAAAAGGCTGGCAGAAAGTGGGGTAGTAATCAGCCAGGCGGTGCTGACTTCAGCGCCGTCCTGGCTGGTAACAACTCCGACCACCATCACTCCATAGAGAACCTTATTCTTTGCAGAGACGGTGATCCCCTGGCTGTACGATCGTAAGGGTCATAGTCTGAAGGTCGGATCGCCAGGATTGCAGCGGTCCAACTGCTGCCGTAAGTCTGGCAGTCCTAGGACCACCAGACTCATGATCAGAACCTAAATCTTTACAAATTGTGACTTTACTTGTGTATGTTGGATTTTTTGTTGTTTTGGTCTTGTTTTAAATATTGGTGATTTTTCTAAACTGGTGTGGAGTACTTTTGTGGTGTTTTCACTGTGTTACTGGGTGTGTGTGTATACAAATACTTTTACACTGTCCCTCAGATAAGCCTGACTGCTTCAGCCAAGCTACCATGCGGGTGAGCAGGTGTTATCTTAGCTGTGTGACTCCCTTACCCTGACTAGAGTGAGGGTCCCTACTTGGACTGGGTGCAAACCACTGCAAACTAGAGACCCTTTTTCTAAGAGTTACACTGCCACGTCCACTTGGCATTTAAAACCCCTTGCCAAGCCTTAAACTCCATATTATTACATATGTCACCCCTAAGGTAGGCCCTAGATATCCCACGGGGCAGGGTGCTATGTAATTAAAAGACAGGACATATACTTTTAAAGTTTTATATGTCCTGGTACTGGAAAACTCTCAAATTCGTTTTTCACTACTGTGAGATTCCTTATTACATTTAATAAGCTGTAATTTCTGACTGGGGAGGGGTAGATCTTTCATGTTTAGTACCTATGGAATTGTAATGATAAATCCTCTTTAACAGTAAAGTCTGATTTATTGTTACAATTTTGAAAATGCCACTTTTAGAAAGTTGGCATTTTCCTCCTCTTAGCCATGTGTGCCTGCAGCTATTCTCCAATACACACCTGGGGTGGGGTGACAGCTGGGCTTTGTGTATTCCCTCCAGACAATCAAACACAAAGGGAGCTTAGGTGTGACTGATGGCCATCAACATCCTAATGGGCCATCGTGGGCAGAATGGGAGAGAGGAGCTGAATAAGCTGTATCCTGTCCCCACACAAAGGGTTGTTAACCCCTAGTAGTGAGTCTGGACCCAGGGTAGGAAGGGAGGACCTGTGTGTACTTCAAAGCCATTCTATGAAGTCTCCTTCACTTCAAAGGCACTTCTGGGTATTAGAAATGGACTTCTGACTTTACCAACTCAACACACTTCTAGACTTGTGGATACAAGGAGGAAGGACTGTTGTGCTTCTATAAGGGTGGCTACTATGCTGGACTGCTGCTCTGGAAGAACTGCTGTCTTGCTGTGCTAACCTGCTATTTGCTGTCCTCCTTGCCTGGGTGACAAGGACTGGACCCACAACTCTTGACCCCAGAACCAGAGTGACTCCATGGGCTTGCTGGCTTGCCTCCTGTTCTTCTGAAGTCTCAGGGACACAAAATATGTCCAAGTCATCACCTACAGCACCTGGACTCTGCCATCTGTGAGTCTTTCCCTGCCATGTGGTGCCAATCCAGTCCTGTATCCTTGTAAGTGGGTTTAAAGTTTGGCTTCAGTCCACAATCAATACATGGACGCTGTTGTGTTGCTACAAATCGGTGCATGTCCATCAATGCTGATGCACCACCTCTGCTGCACGGATCGGGGACATTGCATCACCGTCGGAGTAGCACATCACTTCCAGTTCCGATGCCTCTTCGACCTTGGCGGCTCGGAACTGACACATCTCCTACATCCGAAAGATCGATGGCAACGCATTGCCTTCCCTGCTCTTTGCATCTTCCTTGCCATTGACACAACCAAGGTTTTTCAGCGGGCCAAGGCTAGTCCCTGTATCTGACCTGCGCTCCATCGGTCTAACTTTTCAGATTTGACCCGGTCCAGCGTGACAAGATAGCCCCGGTTGACGGGTTATTCTTTTAAGCACTACAATTCAGTTTATTCTTTCAAAATTCCTGTCTCAAGTTCTACTTGTTGGATGTTTGTCATCGTGGTCTTGTTTTGTTCATAAACTTAAACCCTATTGTCCTAACCAGGTGTGGTATCTTTTTGTGTGGTGTTTTCACTGTTTTATTGTTTGAAGTTTTGCACAAAAACTTTACACTTTGCCTCTTAAGGCCTGACTACTCTGTGCCAAGATACCAGGGGGTGAGGGTATGTTTGTGACTTACCCTGACTAGGATTGTGGTTTCTGCTTGGACAGGGTGTATACCTCTGCCAACAAGAAACCCAAATTCTAACACCTACTAGTTCAGCTAATACAAACACTGTTTTTTAATCAGCTAGAAATACACTAATAGGAACCTGAGCAAACCAATGCAAACACTGATTCTTCATTTGAATAGAAGTACAATAATGGAAACTTAAGTTTCTCAAGCTTAAGAACATTGTTTCCTTATTGGACTTGAAGTACACCAATGAGTACCTGAGTTTCTTTTGTCCCAATAAAAGATACCTATAGGGACCTACGTTTCTTAAGCTCATCAGGGAGAGCACAATTGGCCAATAACAACAGTGTTTACTAATTCATCTTGAAATAAACCAATGAGAACCTAAGTTTCTTTCATCCAATCACTTAACAAGCCTCCGCCCATTGCAGTTCCTCTACTTCACCTATTTCAATTACTTTTGTTACGACTCGGTCGTCCCATTTCCAGTGGGCGCTGTAAGGGGACTGTCAGAAGCCTGGGAATCACCTTGAACACCTATCTAGAGTCCCTTGCTGACTCCTGTTTGTTTCTCTTTTCTCTATGGTACACTTGTATAGTACTACATTTGCTTCCTCGGACTGCAAATCCCATAATGCACAGCCTGCTAGTCAGGAAAGCCCGGATTCTGTTTCCCATTGTTTTCAATGGGAGAAGTCCAGTTGCTCCTTTTCACTGGA
Source organism: Pleurodeles waltl (assembly GCF_031143425.1). NCBI lineage: Eukaryota > Metazoa > Chordata > Amphibia > Caudata > Salamandridae > Pleurodeles > Pleurodeles waltl. The sequence goes on along the minus strand of NC_090436.1, from coordinate 327,888,041 downwards.
TCCTCTCCTCCATGACTTGCAAGTGTCCGAAACTACACACACCTGAAACCTCTCCTGTGCAGCCCAGCTTGGAACTGCTTATAAGCAGCCATTTCCTCAAGCTCCCTGTCGTGCATTGGACTTCAGTTCCTTTGTGTTACAGACCCTTTGTCAGATGGTGTTCCAGTTTTGTTCCTGTTCCTGTTCTGTTCCAGCTTGATCCTGTTTCCTGTTTCTCTGCCCTGTTCCTGATTGTTCCAGCCAGAGTCTGCTCCCTACTTCTTAGCCTTGTATCTGTTTGTTTCTTCCAAAGCCTGCTCCCTGTTTCTCTGCCCTGCTCCTGCCTTGTTTCAGCCTGAAACTTCTCTCTGTTTCCCAGTCCTGTTTACTGCTCATTTCCTACTCCCTGTATTCCAGTCCTGTCCTTGCCTGTTCCAGCCAGAGCCTGTTCTCAGTTTCCCAGTCCTGTCTCTGTTTGTCCCAGCCAGAAGTTTGTGCCCTGTTTTCAAGTCCTAGTCCCGCCTTTGCTTCAGCCTGAGCCTGTTCCTAGTTCTTGCCTCTGCCTCTTTGTTTGTTCCCTTCTGTTTCTTCTAGGTTCTTTGTGTCTGGTAAGTGTTCTATCAGTCTTCACCAGCGTATACGTGTCCTCCTGTGTACTGGGGTTGGCTCCTGGTTTCCAGGAGGCAATTCCAGCCCCCATCCTTGTCCAGTGTGATACGTTGTATTTCGTGCCTAACAGTGACAGTGTGCTATTGCTGTTTTCTCAGGAATCGCCACTGTGTTTCCAGCTGGACCCACAAGAGCGTGTCCTGTGTATGTAAGTACTATCCTTGTTTGTGCTCTAGGGTCCAGAGACAGAATCACTTCTGCTGCCTCCTTTCTATGGGGCTGGCAGGGTGACTATCTGTAAGAGCAAACTGCACAGAGGCATTGAGATTCCCTGTCACTGTGGGAGGTTCTGCGCCTTACTCTGTGTACAACCCCAGCGTGTTTGTCCCTTAGTAATCTGTTTCCTGTTTGTTCACACAAGGGTTGCTTTGCTTTTACTTTCCTGTGCCTATCCATAGCTGTCCTTTCTGTGTATGCCTTTAGCTGCTCCTCTGCCCCAGTGTACTACCTCTTTAGGATAGTCGGTGACCTCAAGGGGTGTCCCAACCAAAGTCCTGATCAGACCCGCCCGAAACCGTAACAACTTTACTTTAAAAGAATTACAGCTGGTCTGTGAAATTATTTAAATGATACTCAATAACAAATAATTATCACTTGCAGAATAAATATGAAACATTCAATAGCAAACATCACAATAGAACACAATAAATTATCTGGATTACTGGGGAATCAAACTCCCTGCTCATTCAGTTAGAAGTATTTTTCTGAGTATTAAGCATTGCGCTACTCGTTCAAATGTATCTCTGCTAATGAAATGATTCCTCTACATCACCTATTTCAATTCCCTACTGTTTTTTTTTTAATAATTGCAAAATAAAAGAAGTATTACTTACTTACCAAACAAACAAAAATCAATAATAAATATCACAGTAGAAAACAATTTGTTACATGGATTATTGGTGAATCAAACTCCCTGTTTGTTCAGTTCAAAGTACTTTCCTGTGTATTAACTATTCACCTATTTGCTCAAATACATTTCTACTAACAAATAATAACTATAAGTGTGTTATTGTTATATTACTACCCACTAAAAAGTACGACTATAGATGTAAATGCATGAGTCCAAAAAAGCTCAAAATTTGGCTCAACAATATCCACTTCAAATGTTCACAATTTAACAACTCCTACCCGGGAAGATCAACACTTTCTCAATCTAAAAGTCACAGTATTGTAAAATACTTCTTTAATATTACACATGATTTAATGAAATTACATATATTCTTACACAATTGCCAAAATACGTAAATTCCAATTATTCCTTTACAGAAACCTGCAAAATTAATTTGAAATATTTAGATCATATTCAAAAGCATCTAATTTATCAGTCCACCAAACTTCCCTTGGGCAGTGAGCTCTTGATCTATCCCCCCCCTTCTGTTGCCTAGAACATGCTCAATAAGCCAAAATTTGATGTCTTTTAGATAAGCTATATCATATTCTGCATTGAAATGTTCTGTAATGGATGACTTTTTGTCTTTATTTTTAATTGATCTTTATGTTCTTCCCACCTGATTTTCAACATTCTAACTGTGGAGCCAATGTAACATTGATCACAAACGCACTGAAATAAATAAACACAAAATGTTGTTTTACAATTTATAAATGCCTTCATCCTATATACCTCCGAAGAATTTGAAAAACAGAAAACCTAAATTTCATTCAGAATGTATTTATAGCAAATACTACTTTGACATCTATAGCACCCTTCTGGTTCATTTGGCAGCCACATTTTCCGTTTTTCCTTGTTGCCATATTTTATGGCGTGTCTTGGAGATAACAAGATCTGTAAAGTTCTTCTTTCACGATAATTAATCAACAGGTAATCAATAATATACTGATTGATGTCCTTATCATTTTTAAAAATATTCCAATGCCTTATAAAAATTCTTGCTATTTCCCTAGATACACTATTTAAAGTGGTTATAAACCTTATTTTTCAACAGATTATCCTAGCTTTCGGCTCTGTTTGTCTTTCAATAGGGTTTCTCTTTCAACTTTTTCAACTTTCTATTTGGCTTCTCTCAAGAGTCTCCTCGGATAATATCTATGAACAAAACAATTCATTGCTTGACTCTCTTCTTCCTTATTATATTTTGACTTTACTACATTTCCCTTTCAACCATAATAATTTCCAATATGGTATATTACTTTATTGATTGTCTGGATGCCCTGAATCAAAAAGAAGAAGGCAGCTGCTCAATGTTAGTTTCCTATAAGATCTCCACATCAATTCAGTTTTTTCAATATGTAGTTCAAAGTCCAAAAAGTGTAGAAAAGCACTGTGGAATCCAACTGTCAATTCAATGTTAAATTGTTTCCTGTTCAAGAAATTGGCATAATTCAAAAGAGAATGCTCAGCCCATTGTCATATCATAAAAATGCCATCTATAAATCTATTTCATAATATACTGGAATTGTACTGATTTGTTATATTTATGTTTCAGCCATGCTCCCTCTCATATCAATCAATAAAGAGATTGGCATAAGAGGGAGCAAAGCTGAAACCCATCACTGTACTCCTAATCTGCTGATATAATTCTGGCTGATAATAAAACAAAATGGTTATTCAAAGTAAATTCTGTCAATCCAATCAACATGTTTACCTGTTGTAAGTTACTACGGACATTTTCAGAGGAAAAACTTTTTTAGAGCATAAATTCTCTTCTTGTGTTCAATAATAGTATATAGACTGTTTATGGCCAAAGTCACAAAAAGGTAGTCTTTTCCCATATAACATCATACAATCTTCGAAGAACACCTTTCATATCTTTTTCATAAGATGATAATTCCATAACCATTGGTGCCAAGTAGATCTCTATATATTCAGAAACCCTTTCTGATAGAGAACCAATTCCTGAAATTATGAGTCTACATGAAGGAAGTTTCCCCCCTTTAGGTACTTTCAGTAGAAAGTAAATCAACGGGATCTTGGGCATTTTCACATTAATGTGTTTGTATTCATCATCATGGAGTACATCTGTTAAACCACTATGTTAATAATGCATGTAATGCCACTTGTGCATTCTTTGATTCCTGAATGTTAGAGTTACAGTATTCAGACTTGTTTAATTGTCTCAAAGCTTCATCATTGTAATCTACAAAATTCATAATAACTACTTTGCCCTCTTTGTCCCCTTTTCTGATGAATATGGTCGAGTCATTTTCAAGGCTTTCAATCCCAATTTCTTGTTATTCAAAATGTGTTTAACATCTGATTTTTCTTATATCTTGTAACGCTAACTTATGAAATACATCAATCAAATTGTCATCAGCAGGTCGAGGCAATTGTGTTGATTTCTCCTTTAAACCATTATCCATGGTGTTGGATTAATCCACATTCAAAGAAAAAGCTACATTTTGCAAAGAAAGATAATTTCCTCCTTCAAGACTACAAAGAACTTTTATATTCACTGATTAATCTATTGTTACAGTCGAAATATTTGGCACATAAAATATGAATGTGTGTTTGCAAGGTCCATTAAAAGAAAAAAATAGGTTTACCTTTTTGAGTGAATTTGAAAATGTCCACCTTAACCTCCAAAATATCTGTGTGTCTACTTGGTAAAGATAACCCTTAAGAGAGAAGATTAATTTCTGAAACATTTAGCTCTCTGTAAGACAAGTTAATTATAAGGCTTTCATTCATCTCTGCATCTGTTTCTTTTGTGATCTTGCAAACCCCACTCTCTACTTCTCCTATGTCTTCTGTTCTTTTCTTTCTCCCTCTCTTTCTTGTTCTTGTGTATCCATTTTGGTGTTTAATCTTATTTGGTCATTTTCTTTCCTCTCTACAAAATGCATTAGTTTGAGTTCCTCTAAAAAAGTTTAATTTGCTTGGGGTTCAGGGATGTCATCTAAGCTGCTAGCTGTAGTTGAAAGACTTTATGAGGTACTCAAAACAGTGGTATTGGCAGTAGTAAGTTCTACCTAACGGCGTTTACTCACTTTATTCATTTGAACAAAATCACCATATTTTTTAGCATAAGAATAAATTCTACCCATTTGATTATCTTGTTCATCCCTCAAAACAAGTATTTCTTTCCTTTTCTGTATTTCTTCCTGGTGTTTAGTCAATTCTTCTTCCAATATGGCAAAATCATTTTCTGTACCGTTCGGTAAATTTAACAACTTGATTTCCTCTTTTACATCATCAGTTTCCTTCTGTAACATTGCTGCTTTTTCTTCTGCTTGTTCAATTAACATTCCATCGGGTCTCTAGAGCCTAGTTCTGATTTTTGTTCCTATATCTTGGAATGATGCTCTGTAAAATCCTCTATTGGGCCATTTTGAAAGGATTAATGTGATGATGGAACTAATAGAGAACGTTTGCAGTTTTTGGAAGGATAATCCTAATTTACTAGCTCATGGGGAGATTTGATTAAGGTAAATTGATACACTGTGAGTGGTCAGAAAATATGTTATTATCTTAAACCCAGAATTTGGTGACTTAGACACAGTCATTTTGTGTTAGCGGAAATGCACTTGAGCAAACAGTGAAATGGTTAAACACAGGAAGGTACTCCCGATTGAATGAATAAGGAGTTTGATTCCCTATCAATCCAAGTAACCTATTTGAGGACATTTGATCAAGACAAGCGAAAACACTTAGAGTAGTCAGGGAGCATGTACGCACTGTAAACCCAGAATTCAGAAAATCTTTTAAAAAATACATTCAGACAAAATGGAGGGTTCTTCAGCTAAAATGATAATTAACTGAATGTCTATTTGTTTTTGCTTTTATCATCTCCTTTCATTCTGAATATTATTGAAATAAATAAATGTACAAGAATTTGAGAACATTACTGTCTATTTTTGAGATTGTGTGTTTTTTTTATTTTCTCAGTTAATGTGAGTTTTCTAATTATTTTGCAAATATTAATTCATAACAGTCCTGAAGAGCTGGCAGTTCACTGTAAGCTGCAAAACGTGTTGGCTGTACAACATCAAAGAAACCAATTATTGCACAATATGAATGGAAAGTGACTGTATTGAAATTTGAAAGTGTTTGGCTGGACTACATAAATAACATTTAAACAAGCAACAATGCATTTTGGAAGTAATGATAAGTATGTAAATTTTCGAACTTACAAAATTAAAATGAACAACTAATGAAATTAGTATTGATATGTTCAAGAAATAATTCTAATTGTTCTTTAATTCAAAAAGTGTTATGTTTTTTCTTTTTTGGACTCAATTTGTAACATTTATTGTTACAAATTGGTTCATGAAATTTGAGTACTGATTCTTTTCCTGAGTTTGGGGCTTACTGGCTTCACTTCTGCTTCGCTTAGGTTCACTGTAATCCGCCTTAACGAAACTGGTAAGCACATATGTTTATTATATGTTTATATTGAATATCATGTATCTTTTCTTTGATTAATGTGAAAATGCTGCATGTACCTTTGCTGATTAGTAGGTCACTGTACCTCTTGAGAGTCTCCGTGAACACCTGTAAAATGACCAGAGATGTACCACCAGACAGAGCTGTACTAAAGAAGACTTGGGCATACTGCTTCTCTCTCTCTCTCTCTCTCTCTCTTTCTCTCTCTCTCGCTCTCTCACCCTTTCTCTCTTACACACTTACCCATTCCTCTACCCCTCCATTATTTGACCCTGTCTCTTGCATCCATTTTTTAATGGACAGGGACACACTCTGGGGAGTGAGAAAAATTGACATAAGAACTCATTGGGCCAAACTCTCAAATCCTGACATCAAGCGACTCCATTTGAAAGTACACGAGGAAAGTCACAACTCCTGTACAAGATGAAATAATGTTGTCTCTATTGTCAACAAATCAGGAATCTCAGTGGAACAAGAGGACCGAAGTCAAAAAGGAGCAGTTTGCGTAACTCTACAGACTATAAACATATTACAGAAAAATAGTACACTTCCTACATGATTGTTAAAACAGCTTTAAGCAACACATTCATAGCCAGAAGGCCATTCCCTCCAGATTGCTCCAATGAAATCTAATTCCAACTGAGGAAACAGAGACACAAATATTTTTTGAAAAGCTCTGTGACTCCCAAGAAGATCCATTAATTTTAAAGTAATACTTGAAGCAAGGAGATACTTCCTTTAAGCTTTTCTCTTTCAGACTTGTGTGCGGATATGTAGGATCCTAAGATAATAGTTACTTTCTTTGTTCTAGTCCTGAATTGCATGACCAATACAGAGTCCTAGTTTGATTCCAGAACACAACGCTTTACATAAAAGAATGTGTGTCTAAACATGATGACGTTATATAGTCTTTGATACTGCATTCATGACATTTGTAAATGCTGCAAATAAAAGGTGCTATTTTTGCGCTATTCAGTTACAGAACTTGGAAGGAGGACAGGCTGAGTCACTCTGCTAGGATTCAAATTCATAGCATGCAGATAACAGCAAAGCCAGAAGCAAACATTTACTACGTCTATTGCAAGATCAGTTTATATCAACCAAAAATATTGTGGGCTCGAGTTTCAACAAAAAATATGTTTCCTCTCTTCTATGGGGATACAAATGTTGACTCCTATTGCCTCCCAAAGTTGACAACTGACCAAGATGAAATTCTAATAATTGGCTACAAGAAATATGTTGGGGCATGTCTTCCTTCTCTAGCATGTTGGAACATCACCCTGAGAGCCTCCCATTAGGCTTGCCAAATTCCGTCCTTTTACCATCTGGTGAAAATCATCATGCACATCTGTGTTGTTTGCTACATCTGCCATTTTCCACATGGAAGGTGCTAAATTCAGATACACAATGAATGCAGACTACTAGAGATCCTGTACACCAATCTATGTCATAGCTGACAAAGTATAGATGTCAACAAAACATTTCCTAATTGCTGCTCATGTAAGTTAATTCCAGATTTGTTGGTCCATTTCTCATCAGTAGTGGCCTAAATCCTGCTGCTGGATGTTTATCTCTACAAACATCAATTCACATACATCAGTATTCTCCACAAGTCTCAAAAAGGTTTTGCTCCAAACACCACTCCTGTGCAAGTAAAGAGAATATTGATAATGAAAATATGTAAGATCCTTGACTTCAAAAGAATAGGTGACATTGTCCATTGTATGATACATTGGAAGGGCACTGCCCAGAGAAATAGTCGCCCCCCCCAACCTTTGAGTTGGAGGGGCGACTATACGGACTGTGGCAACGCTGGCCCAAAGTATGGGCCCCTCCCTTTAAACTGACCATGAACCCTGCAGGCCCTGGGCTGCAGATGACTGGGTGGATTGGTTCCCCCTTACCCAACGGAACCCTAGCTCTACAGGGTTCTATATGGGTTGTCATTGCAACGCGGGTCTAGTGAAGAGGCGCTTTTTTAAAATGACTATAATCCTGCTGTGTGGATGGGGGAAGCCTGACTCCATTCCCCAGCATTCAGCACGGCAGGAGCCATCCATGCTGCCCTAAACGCAACAAGAGGTACATAAACATGGCACGGAGCAATGAAGAGCAAGATTCTGGGGCCAGCAGGGTCAAGGTTCATCAGCACTGGAATTAGCGGTCATAAAGGAGTCTTGTTTATTAGACCCACCTGTTTCGCTAGAGCAGGCACCACCAGTGAAAAACCTAAAGAAAAAGTCATCCAAGCCAAAGGAAGCCCAGAGAGGGGGCCCTGTCCCCTTAGCAGGCAATCAATCAGACATTAATTGCCTGCGTACTGACAAGTTGACTGATCTTATCTGCCCACCCGTTGTGCATAGTCTTGTTGTAAGAGTCACCAGATCCTCGGGGTCTGTGCACGTTCCCAACACGTCCACCACTGAACACCTCCAAGACTCTGATAGATAAATCACAGAGACTGAGAGGGTTAAAGAGGGGAAGAGGGGATTAGGAAGGGAACAGCTGGGAAGGAGACCTGTTGTAAGAAAAAGGTTAGAACACATAACATGAAAATTATATCTCCTGAAAACAATACTAGACTATGATTCTAAGCCTAGTCACTCTGAAAACATGAACAATCTAAGAGTTAAGTTTAAAATGACTAAGTTTCAAAATGGCCGGATACCTGTAGGGGAATCAAGATTAATTAAATGAAAACTTTCTTATTCAAGTACTTTCCTTTACATGAGAATCAGAAAAAACATTCTGACTAAATTATAAACCAGTCATATAAATCCTGCTTTGAGAATGTATACTAGGACCATACAATATTGCATCTAGAAACTCTGGCCTTCTGTGTACTCTTAAAATGTTTCAACACAAATTGTGCATATTGCAGATATATATATATATATATTAAACACCATAAAAGGATTGTGCACCATGAATAACACAATATGGATTCAGGAAACAAATCACATAACTTGTCAACTCAAATATTACATAATAAATATCTTAGAATAGTAGCATACAATAAACAACATGAATTAAACTTGAGGAGAGAATTGTGCGTCTTGCCAATTCGAGTGTTACCATGTAAAATACCAAGAAATGGTAGCACGCAATGAATATCAAAGTCAAATCATCATTAATCGAATCGAGCGTCTTGCCGATTCGTAAAACACGATGTAAATGTCAAGGAATAACAGCTCACAATAAATAACAAGATCAAAGTACAATGAAACAAATCGCGCTTCTTTTGCCGATTCTTAAGCCACCATGTAAAATGTCAAGAAATGGTAGCGCGCAATGAACAACAAAGCTAAATGCTCATGAAACGAGTTGTGTGTCTTGCCAATTCATAAAACATCATGTTAATGTCAAGAAATGGTAGCACGCAATGAATAACAAAGTCAAACCTTTATGAAATAAATCGTGCGTCTTGCCTATTTGTAAACTACCATATAAATGTCAATAAATGGTAGCGCGCAAGTAATCTGTTACTCATTTAGGAATTTAAACCAAGAATATGAAAATTCTAAATAACGGTGTCGGGACAGTCCAACCACCGTCTTACCGCCTGGAACAATGATCACCAATGAAGGATTAGGGCAGAAGACTGAAAGATCCAAATAGGCCGCCGGGACAGGAGCTCAGGAAGAAGCTGCTGCTCTGCACCGGGACCTCTGAATAGTGAGCACTGGGAGTTGGGCTGGCTCTCTTTTATAGAGTCTTGGCCCAGCCCAGAACCACGCCCAGGCATGTTGCAGGGAAAGTCTCTGGAAGGCCCTGGAAAGGGGCCACATCCTAACACACTCTGAAAACCTGCAGCAATACATTGCAAAGTAACAGTATTTGTAAGCATATTAAAAATACGTTTTCAGGATTGAACTCTGCAATGCAAAAGGTTAAACCACAACATATCAGCACAATGCATAAATTACTTTGTTTTGAGAGTGCTGGGTTTTTGCATTTTTGTCGCCAATAGAGCGTGCACTGCTCTGGTGTTGACAATACTCCCCTCTGCCAGACGCTCTCTAGGGCCTGGTTTGCTTGGATTAAGACGATGAAAGCATCTCACAAGTACTGGAGCATGAACATCAGATGCGGAAACCCATGAGTTACTTTCAGGACCATCATCTTTCCATGAGATTAAGTAGCATAGATTACGCCCTCTCAGTTTAGAATCCAACACTTTCTTGACTTCGTATTCTTCTTCCCCTTGTACTAGAACAGGAGCTGGATGAGGGTGGACCTTTTGGACTGCCTTTTTCAAGAGTGAAGTGTGGAACACTGGATGAATCCGTAAGGATCTGGGCAATTGTAGTTTATAGGTCACCGGATTGATTTGCTGAAGGACGGTATAAGGACCTATGAACTTAGGGTTAAACATGTGCTTCTTCTTGAAGTCTATATGTTTTGTGGAAAGCCACACTTTGTCACCTGGTTGATATTGCGGTCCCTCACAATGTTTCTTGTCATAATGCCTTTCATATTTTTGTTTGGCTTTTTCTAAATGCTGTTGAATCAGTTTCTGGGTTTGATGTAAATGCTGAATGGTTTCTGACACAGTTGGAGTAAGAGAACTTTCTTGAGGAATTGTGATGGGCAAGGGGTCAGGATGATAGCCAAATAAGCCAAAAAAGGGTGTAACACCAATAGAAGTGTGGAATGAGTTAGTGTAAGCTAACCTGTGTTTACTAACCAGAGCATAGATGTCCAAGAATGAAGTGCCTTTTTAGCGTAGGCACGTAGGTATTGTTTCAAAGTCTGATTTAGTGTCTCCGTTTGACCATCTGTTTGAGGATGGTGACTAGTAGATAGCGTAGATGTCACTTGGAGTGTTTTACACCATGTCTTTCAGAAATTGGAGGTAAATTGTGACCCCCCCGATCGGAGAGGATAACCTTTGGCAGTCCATGATAACGAACCACTCTGTTCAGTAAAATAGTTGCCAATTCACTAGAAGTGGGCACTTTTTTACAGGCGATGAAATGTCCATATTTCGTGAGACTATCTACTACCACCAGATTTACTGAATGCTGTTGAACCACTGGCAGACCGGTAATAAAGTCTAAAGAAATGTGCTCCCATGGACGACTTGGGGTTGGAAGTGGGTGTGACAACCCTTTTGGTTTTGAATGACTTGTTTTAATGCGAGCACAAACTTCACAGTTGTTTACCATTGCTTTTACATCTTTTGTTAGGGTAGGCCACCAAAAATAGCATTGGATCAGTTCAAGAGTTTTAGGAGTACCTGGGTGACCTGCCGTAGGTATAACATGCAACCAATGAAACACTATCTTGCGAAGTTTGGTAGTGGGTACGAACAAACGAGCATCATGAAAGGGTAAACCTTGCTTGATTGACCTTTTGGGATCTGTTTGCCATTTTTCAACAGTGAAAGAGTTGCGAATCTCTTCAAAGAAATTTTCAGTTTTTATGATACATAGAACCTTGTCAGGAGCAATGATAGCTCTGGAGGCTTGAAATGCAGGCAACGTGGTAGACTCTTGACGGGACAAGGCGTGCGATTGTCTTTACCAGGCCGGAAGGTTACTACAAAATCAAATTCGGCAAAAAAAAACATCCAGCGTAATTGCCGAGGGGTCAAAAGTCTGGCGGAACTCATGAATTGAAGATTACGATGATCAGTATATACTGTAACAGTGTATTTTGCACCCAACAAATGATGTCTCCATTCTTTAAAGGTGCCACAAATCGCCAGAAGCTCTTTTTCAGCAATGACATAGTTCTGTTCGGCTTCGTTCAACTTCCGAGACATATAAGCTACAGGATGAAGTTGACCAGTGTCTTTATTTTGTTGTGATAAGACGGCTCCTATTGCTACATCTGAAGCATCAGCTTCCACTATGAAAGGTTGATTCACATCAGGATTAGTCAAGACTGGGGCAGTGTAGAAAGCTTCCTTCAAAGTCGAGAAGGCTTGATCAGCTTCTGGGGACCATACAAACTTTTCTTTCTTTCTTAGTAGCTTAGTGATTGCAGCCAATGTCTGGGAGAAATGATTTATGAACCTCCGGTAAAAATTTGCAAACCCCAGGAAACATTGTACATCACGAACAGTCTTTGGGGTGGGCCAATCAGATACGGCTTTTACTTTCTTTTCTGCCATCACCATACCTTGAGGGGTAAGAATAACCCCTAAAAACTCAACTGTGGTAACATGAAACTCACACTTGGTTAGTTTGCAATATAAATGGTGTTTTCGAAGGGCTGCACGAATTTTCTTGACATGTTGGACATGTTCATTTTCATTGTCTGAGTAGATCAAAATGTCATCGATGTAGACTATGGCAAAAATGTCAAGGTACTCTCTAAAAACGTCATTCAAGAAAAATTGAAATGTTGCTGGAGCATTACACAGACCAAAAGGCATGACGGTGTCTTCAAAAAGGCCATATCTTGTCTTGAACGCTGTTTTCCATTCATCACCCTCCCTCATTCTGACCAAATGATAAGCACCTCGAAGGTCAAGCTTCGTGTAGATTTTTGCTTTCTTTACTTGTTCCAATAAGACCAGAATTAGGGGCAAAGGATATTTATTCTTGATGGTGACTTTGTTCAAACCCCTATAGTCGATGCAAGTTTGAAGTTCTCCATTAGCTTTTGGAACAAAAAACAAAGGCGAAGCTGCAGGAGACTTAGAGGGGCGAATGAAGCCATTCTCCAAAAATTGATCTAGGTATTTTCGTAAATGTTGATTTTCATGTTCTGACAGGGCATATACACGACAGTTGGGAAGTATCTGACCTGGGGCTAGATCAATTTGACAGTCATAAGATCTATGAGGAGGTAGAGTCTCTGCTCCTTTCTCATCAAATACATCTTTGTAAGATGAATACTGTTTGGGCAGCTGAATTTCTTTCTCCGCGGCAGTAGCTATGTAAGAGTTGCAAACTTTTGGTACTTGAATCTTTTGGAGACATTGTTTGTTACATAGCGCAGATGAGAACACGATTTTTCGTTCTGCCCAATTGATCTCCGGATTGTGATGAGTTAACCATGGCAAGCCGAGGATAATCCCAAATTGGGGAGCATGGATCACGTCAAAGATGATTTTCTCTTTATGTTTCTTTCTTTGAATCTTATCTTCACAAATCATCGACAAGGGGATAGTCTGAAGAGTTACCGGACCTCCAGTTAAGAGTTTTCCATCGACTGCCTGGATGATTTCTGGGGTCTTCTTTTCAATACATGGGATCCCCCATGCACGAACCAATTGGACATCAACAAAATTCCCAGTAGCCCCAGAATCTTGACCTGAACTCTTATTTCCAGTTTAAGACATCTAGATTGTGAAGGGTCCACGGTGACACCCAAGAGCAAACCTTCTCTGCATCTCGGGTGTTTTAGTTTTCCAACTCGACTGGTGCATTGGCTGCGACCTTCTGAACTGGACCTTGCTTGTTCTTTGGTTTGATTGGACAATCTTTGGCAAAATGACCTTTTCACCCACAGTAAAGACATTGTCAATTTTTTCTGCGGAGGTCTTTTTCATCTTTGGTCAAAGGTCTTCTTATGGTTCCAATTTCCATTGGTTCCGGGGTTCTTTCTTTCGGAGTTCTTGAGTCTCTGTTATCATGAACGCGCCATGAATATTTTTCAATTTTTTTGCGCATTCCTTTACGTTCTGCTAAACGATGATCAAGTCTCAAGACAAGATTTATTAATTCTTCACAGTCTGTAGGTTGGGGATCGATTTGCGGTAAGATATCTTTTAATTCCTCTTTGAGTCCCTTGTAAAACAAGACCGCTTGTTTTTCTTCAGGCCAGGATGTCTCAGCAACCAGCCGGTTAAAGTTGGCTAAATACGACACTAGGTATTTATTTCCTTGGCGTACATCTAATAATTCACGATCTGCTGACTGTGTTACAGTTCTACGATCAAAAACTCTCTCAAATTCACAAACAAAATTTCTCCAGTTATACAACAAGGGACTATTTTTACGCACAAGAGGAATTGCCCAAGTAGCTGCATCCCCAGACAGATATGATAACAAGAAAGCTACTTTGGACTGGGCATTGGGAAAAGTATTTGGTCTGCAGGTGAAGTGTAGTTCCACTTGAACCAGGAAAGATTGCGCTTTCAAAGGGTCACCTGAGAAACGTTCTGGGGGAGCTAAAGGAATTGCAGAAGGAACATTTAGGGATATTGGATTACTTCCAGAAGCCTGAGAAGAAGTACCTGGCCAAGACACACCTGTGGGACTTTGTTCCTTCTTCTCTACCTTATCTTGCAACTGACTCGCTCTCTCTGCTAAGCTAGTTGTCAATTCTTTGGATGATACCACCTCTGCTTGGAGCTGGGTGATAGCCTTGACTAACTTGTCTAGCGTGGCCATGCTGAGAACATACACAAGCCAGGAGGATAATAATTTGTGGGCTCACTATTCTGTCAGAGTCACCAGATCCTCGGGGTCTGTGCACGTTCCCAACACGCCCACCACTGAACACCTCCAAGACTCTGATAGATAAATCACAGAGACTAAGAGAGTTCAAGAGGGGAAGAGGGGATTAGGAAGGGAACAGCTGGGAAGGTGACCTGTAGTAAGAAAAAGGTTAGAACACACAATATGAAAATGATATCTCCTGAAATCAATACTAGACTATGATTCTAAGCCTAGTCACTCTGAAAACATGAACAATCTAAGAGTTAAGTTTAAAATGACTACGTTTCAAAATGGCCGGATAACTGTAGGGGAATCAATATGAATTAAATGAAAACTTTCTTATTCAAGTACTTTCCTTTACATGAGAATCAGAAAAAACATTCTGACTAAATTTTAAACCAGTCATATAAATCCTGTTTTGAGAATGTATACTAGGACCATACAATATTGCATCTAGAAACTCTGGCCTTCTGTGTACTCTACAGGAAACAAAGCACATAACTTGTCAACTCGAATATTGCATAATAAATATCTTAGAATAGTAGCATACAATAAACAACATGAATTAAACTCGAGGTGAGAATCGTGCGTCTTGCCAATTCGATTGTTACCATGTAAAATACCAAGAAATGGTAGCACGCAATGAATATCAAAGTCAAAGCATCATTAATTGAATCGAGCGTCTTGCCGATTCGTAAAACACAATGTAAATGTCAAGGAATAACAGCTCACAATAATTAACAAGATCAAAGTACAATGAAACAAATCGCGCTTCTTTTGCCGATTCTTAAGCCACCATGTAAAATGTCAAGAAATGGTAGCGCGCAATGAACAACAAAGTTAAATGCTCATGAAACGAGTTGTGCGTCTTGCCAATTCATAAAACATCATGTAAATGTCAAGAAATGGTAGCGCGCAATGAATAACAAAGTCAAACCTTTATGAAATAAATCGTGCATCTTGCCTATTTGTAAACTACCATATAAATGTCAAGAAATGGTAGCGCGCAAGTAATCTGTTACTCATTTAGGAATTTAAACCAAGAATATGAAAATTCTAAATAACGGTGTCAGGACAGTCCAACCAGTGTCTTACCGCCTGGAACAATGATCACCAATGAAGGATTAGGGCAGAAGACCAGAAGACTGAAAGATCCAAATAGGCCGCCGGGACAGGAGCTCAGGAAGAAGCTGCTGCTCTGCACCGGGACCTCTGAATAGTAAGCACTGGGAGTTGGGCTGGCTCTCTTTTATAGAGTCTTGTCCCAGCCCAGAACCACGCCCAGGCATGTTGCAGGGAAAGTCTCTGGAAGGCCCTGGAAAGGGGCCACATTCTAACACACTCTGAAAACCTGCAGCAATACATTGCAAAGGAACAGTATTTGTAAGCATATTAAAAATAGGTTTTCAGGATTGAACTCTGCAATGCAAAAGGTTAAACCACAACATATCAGCACAATGCATAAATTACTTTGTTTTGAGAGTGCTGGGTTTTTGCATTTTTGTCGCCAATAGAGCGCGCACTGCTCTTGTGTTGACACTTGTCTAACCATCAAATATTTGAATCAATAGGCAGAGTTTTAACCAAGACCATGGCATGGATTTTCCAGACCTCTTTTGAAGACTTTAGCATTAAGCTGGGGGTTATAAAATCGCTGCTGTCTGAATTCATTGCTGTGGCCAGGGTGAATGCAACCATAGGGGGAGACCAATTGTGCTGTGACTCTAATACCCATTATAAGGGTGCTCAGGTTGATAAGGCAGGCCCAGAGTCGGCTGTAGGTGCTGCATCGGCACAAATATCAGCACAAGTTTGTCCACTTTACAGTAGTGCTGTTTGCACGCCTCGCTTGGGCACAGAGGTTTCTTCTATTCCCTGAGGTTTCTCAGCCGACGCAGCCCAGGTGGTTAACTCTCCCCTGCAGTCTAACAGGGGTTCTTTCCCTCCCACAAGGGCGAGAAGAGGGGGCGCAAGGAGGGTGGCTGATGTGTCGGCTCCACCCTGAGGGGCCAGTAGGTATAAAAAGGGCATGTGCAGGTTGCATCTTCCCCCAGAAGCAACTCCTTTTTTTCTGGTGGTATTGGTGGGGGTTCCCCAGTTGAAATCAGGGATGATTGAGACCACACTGGAGCTTTTGCAAAAGGCTAGGTTCAGGTGTCCTAATGCGATGGGTGCAAGTGTTAGGTTGACTTCCCATATTATTATAGTGAGGAGGGTGGACTGGGTGGGCCCCACTGAAAAAGGGGCAGATGGGTTTGTGTAGTCTTGAATTTTGATTAGGTGGAGGCAGCAGGAGCCTTGTTGAATGGTACAGCTTATGTTCAGGAGAAGGGACTTAGGACACTCCCCTAGGTTATTTCTATCCACCCATGTTTTCAGAGAGACAGTAGGGCCTTGGCCCTATTGGGCTAACTGGGAAGCATAAATCATCACAGGCTTGTGCCCTCCTGTTGTACAGTCTAATAAATGTTTGTCACTGAGCTACTTCGACTCTGGTGTCTGGTTAAGACCCCAAAAAGGTCCAGCCTTGGCAAAATCTAGAGAGAGAGAAGGTTTCTCATAAGAAGCCACCTAGACTTGGTGCCCGTTAATGCTAATGTTTTCAATGTGCTTAGCTGGAACACTGCAGGAGTATGGGGAAACTGGAGGATCATAGGTGGATCAGTGTGCTGCAGGGCCAGCACATTATTGGATACAAGAAACCTGGGATGTGAATTCCACATTTCATCTGGATGGGTTCACCTCTTTTGCTGAACCGGCCCTCCTCAGTCGGTAGAGCTGAAGGGGGTCCCCTAACATTTATCTCCCTAAAGCTTCCTTGCACTCCGTAAAAGTTGGCATCTGAGTCAGTCAACCTCCTGGTGGTGCTGTTGGTTTTTGGTAAGCCCAGGATATAATTTTTTCGAACTTTTGGAATTATTTTGAGAGGGTTACCCCCAAGTAGCATCTGGAATGTCTTAACCTATTTTTAGATTCTTTTAGTGAAAAGAAGAATTCCCCATATTGGATTTTGCTTGCTCAGGATTTTAACCTGCACCTCTGTGATAGTGGGTGTAAGGTGTATGATCCCTGGACATGGCTAGTGCTGGAGGGGGCATTTTGAACACTCACCTCAGGGGTTGCTGTTAGAAGAAGTTCCCTCAGAATTTAAATTACAAGTTGTAGGGGGGTAGGCCAGTAAGGGGTATCTCAACTTTCTTAGGGAGAGGGACTATAACTATAATTGACTATATCTTTATCTCTTCCTTAGTGGGTGAGCTTGTACTTTCATATGATTTCATATGGAGTCACTATAGTGACCACAATCCCCTATTTGTTTTAGCAGGATAGGGGGACGAATGGAGAATCTACCTTTAGGGCCTTCAAATTCTGATATTGCCCAACAAGACCAAGCCCGCAGGCAGGAGTGGCTAAGATTGCCCCGGAGCAGTTAATAAAGAGTCTTCTCTCCACATGTAGTATTGAGTTATCCGTTTGTCTGGATAAAGACTCGCAGGATGAGGCCCTTATGAGTTCTTTTCTGATGATCTGTTGGCATGTTGCAGCTAGCCTTACAAGGCCACCCAGCAGATCTTTGTAGAGGGAGGACAGATGGTTCGATCAAGAATGTTCTGCAGCATCCAGATTGCTGCTAGAGGCTCTGAAACAAGTGCCCCGAGATATCAATTTTCGTTCTCTGGGTAACAACATTTCTAAGCTCACCTTGCCAGCCCATAAAAAGGAAATTAAAGAAAGCGCCTGGTCTGAGCTTTTGGAGGTGGATGTTTTAAAAAACAGCACCCGCTTCTGGGAAGTACTAAATTGACCTTATTTTTCAGGGATACCCAACTCCCCCATTGACTGTATTATCCCTGCAGAGACCTGGATCACCCACTTCAAGAGTATGTACAATTCCCCAGCAGCAGTTCAAACTAGCCAGATTGAGACAAAGAGGGAAGGCTATGCATATTTACTCTTTCCGGGGGAGGAAGTTCATCTGGCCTTTTTATCCTTGTCTAAGGACAAGGCTCCTGGCCCAGACGGGGTCCCGGCAGACTTGTTCAGATCTAACCTCCCTTTTGTGGGCAAAAATTTTAACTCATGTTTTTAAGGTAGTCTGTAAAACTGGGTTCCCTTTTTCCAGGTCTCAGTCTATTATTTTGCTGGTTTTCAAGAAGTGGGCCATGGATGATCCAAGGTGCTATAGGCCGATCCCCCTTATTGACTCAACTGTGAAGGTGCTCGAGTGAGTAGTTTTAGTGAATCTGACTGACTGAGCTGAGTAACACAATATAATTTTGATTCTACAATATGGATTTAAGGAAGGAAGAGGGACCATCGACCAATGTCTTAATCCACCTTCTTATAGAAAAATATACAGTGGTGAAGGGTGGGTCCATGCACCTTGCTTTTATGGACCTAACGGTGGGGTTTGATAGAGTAAATAGGTCGAAATTAAGGTCCCTCATGATTACTAAGGGGTGGAGCATTGCCTAGTTAATTTTCTCAATGATTGAGACCTGGATTCAAGTGTGGCGGGAAGATGTAATCAAAATGGGAGTTTTTCATCAGCATTCAGTGTGCAGCAGGGAGTGAGGCAAAGTTGTATCTTCGCCCCCTTTTCATTTACGCTTATATTAATAATTTGGGCCTCGCTATGAGCACTACGTGTAAGGATGTCTCTGGGGTGGGTGCCCAATTCATTTCTGTGCTCTTGTATACAGACGATGCCGTCCTACTGGCCAGGACAGCTGTTGGGCTGCAACGCTTACTCAATGGATTTATAGAGTTCATGGAAAAACTGGTCTGAGAGCTAATTTTACTAAGTCACACACAATGGTCGGAGATACCAGAAAAACTTATTTGAGGGTAACAATAAGATTGTGAGAGTCCCAAGTTTTTCGTACCTGGACATCTTATATGACGAGAATAGGTCATTAGTGCCTGCGCGGAAAGTGAAAGGATTTGCACTGACCAGAGCTGTGGGGGCAGTTTTCGATTTTGCCAAAAGGCTGAGGGCAAGAACAATGTAGTCCCTGTTAAAAGTTTACAAAGCTAAATGTGTTCCAATTGCATGTTATGGCAGTGAGATCTGGGGATACAAGGGCTACAGGGCAATACAAATTGTTGAAAATAAATGTTTGCGCCAGCTGTTATTAGTACCCCACTCAGTGTCTGCTTACATGGTGCACAAGGAATTAGGGATGGAGTTTCTTTCTTAACACATAGCCATATCTTTTGGCTCTCTGGATCAGGATCTGTACAACTCCTGCCCTTGAACTAAATCTGAATATTGTCAAGGAGTGTTTGTCCCTGGAGAAGGCAAGTAGCATTAGTTGGTTTAAACATATAAAAAGCCTTTCTCAGAAACTTGGACGTCCTGAGATGTTTGACTGTCCAACTGAACTCACCAGAAAGGATCTTATCTGGGTGTGAAGGCACTTCATGCTAGTGGCAGATATGGACCATGAAGCCAGAGAGCTAGTTAAACCCTCTGTTCAATCTTACATTCTGTTTAAAACTGGATTTACAATTGATCCTTATTTAGTTGTGTCAGGAAACCTTACCATAGATTTATCCTGACCAGGTTTAGGCTAACCCTCTTGCATTGGCTGATAGCTGGACCCTCAGGGGATTTATAACCTGGTGGAGGTGGGCCCATGCTCATGTGACAACCTTTCACTCCAAGATACTCTTCCTTTACTGTTGTTGTGCAGGCACTTTCAGGCTCCACGCCAAAGGTTTTTTGTTTCTCTACTGAAGGGGGGGGGCATTTGTTCATGAAAGACCAGCACTGATGTACCTGAAGTTGCTTGGCAGTGTTCAGGAAATATGGTACTTGCAATCTTTATAGTGGTCATGATGTGATGCAGGAAAGGGCCAGGTTTTTAAGACTTCTTGACACAGTGCTTTTATGGGGGATTTGTTTTTTAACTGGGATGTGGTTGTAGGGTTAAGGGTATTACCGTTTTTATTGGAAAGATGTTTTTATGTTGTAACTCTATTATTCTGTTTATTTATTTAAAGTATATTATTGTGGTGTATTGTATATTGTCTTTGCTTGTATGGTTTAAGTAATTGAATAAAGATGATTTGACTTGCTGATGATTCACAACATGTGAACAGAGGAGGACACTCAAGGAAACTGAACAGAAACTGCCTGGGATTAGTCATGCAAGAAAAGAGAGGAAGTTTTCAACTCCTGCAAACATGGCAACCACTCTGACTTCATAGAAACATCTGTAATAAAGTAAAGTAAATATAATTCAGAATCTAAAGTTGACCTTAAGGACAGCAATGTCCTGAGAGTGCTGTATAACCAATTAGAGTACTGAACTTTCATTTGAAGACACACCTGAAAGAATACTTTTGCTTGAACATTGCATTGCTATTAAGAGTTAAATCGGGAATGTTTATTCACACACACCAAAGGGGCTATTCAGCTGCCAGGTGACAGATAGAGTTCATGCAAAAGGGCCTCCAGAAGCTTTAGGCTTGGAAAAGGTAGCTTTCTAAAAGTGTATTCTCCAGTATACTTATTAGAAATCCAACATCAGCAGTGAATTGGCTTGTAATGAATATTTCACAGTGTCCAAGAATGGATTTTGCAGGTGTTTCCTAGCTGAAGATAACATTATTAATTTTCATATTGCATCTGAATGCTTTCCTATGGAACAGCCAATGCTACTACAGTGAAACAGCTTTTAAAGCATGTTCCTCTATTAAGACATGTATAACATTAAACTTGTACATGCCCTACTTTTAAATACCTAATGCCCTTATGTGTGGGCAATAAGGCCTACATGTAGGTAACTTATTAATTAATATTTAAAATGAGGATTTTGACCTGTCAAATTGAGTTATTTTGGCAGGTTACATTTGCAGTTTAAAAAACTGCACAGCCAGACTACAGATGGTATGCTAGCATTCATGTTTGCATTGTCACTGTAGTGGGTGGTACAGTGGGTGCTGTAGCCCAAAAGTGTTATTTAACTTACTGGCTCTCAGTACAGTTTCTAGGGACTGACAGGTAATTTAAACATTCCAATTAGGATAATGCAAATTCTATCATGCTGAAAATGTGAGCATGGGGACTTTACCACTGTTCGGCAGGACTAAATTGTGCAGAGTCTACAGCCAGCACAAACAATCAAGGCAAACCTCTGGGGGTACACTATGCAAAAGATGGTAATTCCCAACATCCATCACCTCCACATTCACTCCAGTGCTCTTTGGAGCAGGCCTGGTGCTGAAAATATTAAGGGATTGAGATCAGTCATTGGTGTTACCCCCTTGGTGATCATAGATCTAATTGGATCCTGCAATGGTCCTAACCACTACCCAGGACAAAATGCCAACAGACACAATCACATATCATAATCACATCCAACCCATACAAAGGGATGCATGATGAAGTAAAGTGGTCCATAACTCCCTATGCAGCTGAACATAAAAACAACTGATAGTCGTGCACACTACGCTTACCACCCAAACATTAGAGTTACCTCTATAAGCCCCAAGTGCACTGATAGTGGCAGTGTGATGTAGGATGCAGCCGACAAAAACACTGTGCAGCCCCTGGGTGGGACAAACCCTTTTGGCACCTACTGAACCGCACAACAGAGCAAGATCTGTTCACCAGGGCCCTTTGTTCATGTGCCTTTCAAGAAGAATGTCTACTAGAATCAGGCATGGGGAACACTGTCCTGTGGCCCAAGAAATACAATCACAACAGCACATGCAAGAACACCACTGCCTGCACAAACATGGTAGCCGTCTAATATCTTTTGGAATGTCACAGTGCCAGACAGGTTCACGCTTGAGACCAAAGTGTCAGGCCGCCTGCATGAAGAAAGCACAAAGAGGTTCAGGGGTCCACTCTTCATCCATTGATGATGCGGACACCTGCCTCTGCGGCAATCATATGGTGACCTTGTTCGCTTGTCATCCGATCTCCAAACATCTACAGTCCAGGTCTTTACCTCAGTGCCACTAGTCTGTCGGATAGTGCAGACTGTAAGTGAGGACAGACGACAAGCTGGGCTTATTTATTTCAGTTACTCCTGACTTCCAAGTTTATACAAAGTCTCTCACCAGGAGCCCCTTGGTCTTTTTAACCTTCCCTTCCGACTCTTGCAGAACGCTCACAGCGTCATACACTGCAGTTAGCAGCCAGAGAAAAACAACCATATAGATATGGCAGAGGAGACATAGCACATCACAAGACACAAAAAAAACTACCACGCAGAAATAGCATCTCCCTTCTAGAAATGGGTGCACTGAGTAGCTTTGACAGTAACTTAAAATAAGGACTCCAGGTTTAATACACATTCAGTGAGTAAAAGGGCCATCCCAAATTTACCGAGGAAACTCTATTACAACACATTACATCGTTTTTCTGCATCTGCGTAACAGAAGCAAGGGGTGGTGAGTCACTTCTATCTAAGAGGATCTCAAAAGGTTTGAACAGCTGAAAACAAGAGAAGAATCTCTTATCTATCCCACATGCTCCTGCCACTGGTATCTTCTGATCTAACCATCATCGAAGGTCCTCGAACTGTCTCCAGGGGCACGGGTAACCTACAATACTTGCATTGTTCACGTGCTGCACTAACACTTAGACAACATTATGTGCAGGCAGTGTTGCACCTCCACTAACTGGAATAACTCTGGCTGCAATAAGTGGGACAAGCTAAGAAACTGGAAGAAAGTGTCAGAAGACGACATTTTAACAAATAAACTTCATTTGCACCAGAAACAATACCTTCGGGCTCACAGGGTTCAGGGGCAGAGAAGTGTCTTCCTGTGGTATTAACATCATCCCTTGTTTGGTTAATCTGGAGTCCCCTTGAAGAGGATGCACGCGGCACAAGAATGATAGATGCTCGACTCACCTTGAATCAGACTAACACACTAATCATTACTCTGTTACCAATCCATTCTTTCTCGTTTAGCTTGTCTGTGGCAGTAGTACGAGGGGGTACCGTATGCAAATACGTCTTGGCCCCTGCCCTGCCAAAGTGGAGAATCCAACAGTTACTATTTGTGACGTAGATATTGATTAGCTATCAACGTCATTAGAGGGAAAGGAGTGCCACGGGCCTCGCCTCCCTGTTGCTTGGGCACCACACCTGGCCTAGCAGTCTCCACCCCTTGCCCAGCCCCTGCTTGGGGACGTTGGTTGCCGCAGAGTCTGACACCAGCCCAGCAGGCAGGAAGGGCGGAGCCGGTCTGGGGGAGGAGGGGCAGTGACACAAATTCCTCCACTTCACTCTCGCTCCTCTTCCTGCGTGCGTGCCCTTACGGGAGGAGGAGCGGCACGGTGCGCTACCTGTTACCCGGACTGCGCTTCTGCCTCCTCCGCCGCACCGGTGACTGTTCAGGACCAGCCGCCCCCAGGTACGTGCTCTCGCCGCCCTGCGTTTACCGCTCCTGGGAGCGCCTAGCGACCCCGAACTCAGGATGTGCCCTAAAGCTCGGTACCTTATTCTGGTGTCGGGACTTCCTTGTTAACCATTTTGTGTGCTTTCGGAATCTATCTGCAGGTGAAGCTGTCTTGTGTGCTTTTGTGAGTAAGACTAGGAAACGTACTTTGGAAACTAGAGGAGGGATTAGACACCTGTGCAAGAGGCGTCTGCGCACCGGCTGCCCTTCCCAACTTTTAAACTCAGTAGCTAACCAGTTTTCTGTGAGACCACCCTTTTTATGTCTTCATCTTATTTTGTCTCCATTGATACTACTCACATCCTAGACAGCCCCCCTTCTTCGGTGGTAGGAGGCTCGGAAATACTCCTGACTGGGGCGTGAAGTTTGCTGGTTTTTCTGTGAGGGAGGCTGGAGTAGGCGGCCGCGTGCACCCTGCCTCTTTCACGGTTGCTGTTTCCGTGATGCTGCTGCTCGGTGCATTCACCGCCTTCCCTGATTTCCGTGAGTGTCCTCGGTGTCTCCCTGGAGAGCTCTGGCTTCAGAGGCGGCTTGGCGAAACACTCCGCCCGGCGCGGTGTGAAGGTGACCTAGCGCCGTGTGCCAGCTGGGCTGTAGAGCTTGTGTGAATTCCTGCACTGATGTTGGGCTGGCATCGTAGGAGCAAGGACGCCCCAGGCCTGGGAAGGGAGGAGGCGCTGGGATCTTGTTGCCAGTTACTTGTCGTTAAGTCTTCCCTGCTGGGTGTGTTCTTAATGTTGCAAAACCCGTGTTTCCACCCGCACTTAACTTGATATGTTACTGGTTTTGGGAGGTGCTCGGGGCTGGTGACTTTCTGAGCTGCTGCATCAGTCAGTACACAATCCCGCAGCACCGGGAAAGGATTTGAAGCCTATAGGTATAATTTAGATGAGGTAGCATAAGTGTCGATGTTAACTTACACAGTCAAACCTGTGCATTTAAGAAAATGAGTACGGCCCGCAGTGCACGACGTGCGCCGTTTCTCGAAGGCTCCGAAGCAGTCTAGGCTGAATTCTTCACTACAGCGATTATTACCTGAATCCCATTTATCTTCCCGATTTGCGTCTTTTTCAGTGGGAGAGAGCATGTGTCTTAACGGTCAGAGCTAACTACTTAGGAACTAAAGAACCAGGTTTGAGTCTCTTCGTCGGCTCAACGCTCTGATTCTGGGTAAATCACGTGATCTTCCAGTGCCTAAAAAAACGAATACTCGTGTAAAGCTCTGCCGTACCCAACTGTAAAGTGCTATATATATATATATATATCAATTTCAAGTGCTTCATTTAATAGCGTGGGCCAGAAACAAACTGTCCACATTAGTTGGAGCCCACAAATCTCACTTTCTTCGACGCGGTTTTCATGCTTCTTCAACATATAAACATCACATGTACAGTTAGTTCATTTTGGCACTCGCAGTCCGTAAAGCAAACTAGGCAGAAGTACGAGTTGTAAATGATAGAGTGCGACAGGTCGCCAATCTGTCCAGGAATTTGCCTGCTCTGCTGGGTGGAGTAAGGCGCCCGAGGATTCCCGCACTCCATTTGCTTCACGCTCCACCAGCGGAACCGGTTTGTGAACTCGAGGTCTGGTCTGACTGCATTCCTTTCCGGACATTGGGTCAGCACTGTTAGTGAGATTCAAGTTCATGTGCACCAGAGCTCGCTTTTGATTGGCCACCAGGCAAAGCATTTCAGAGTAAAACAAGAATTCCTACTGTGCCCGCTTCTAAAGATAATTGGAACATGTAGGTAGCTAGTCTCACACCTCAGTGTGCTCCCACGTAGCAGCAATGTCTACACCTGCTACACAGACGCTGCGCTGCCACCTCTCTCGTGATCTCTAACGTTTCACCCAAATGTTAGAGACCCAGTCAGTTGAAAAGCAGTGTCTGCCTCTAACCAACCACGTGAAAACCTTGGAGGGAATGGCTAACTTCCCAATTTTGGCCAGATTTGTGCTCAGAGTGCCACCTGACAGCCCCTCCACACTTCAAAGACCTCAACTGGCTCCCTGTCCACAAATGTGCACTCGTCAAGCTCCTCGCACACATACAGACATGTACAGAACCCTACGCAATCTAGACTTCACATACCTTAACATCAGCTTCGGTTTGCCCACCCTGACCAAAAAACACCTGGATACCCTCCTGGGTGAGATGCAGACTCTACAAAAATATTTGCTTGACTATTTTATCTCTTACTGATCTAATTCTAGGTGTATTATTGTCATTGTATTGTATAGGGCTGGCTTGTGACTAAAAGCCTCCTCACAGCACAGCACCTAGTTTTTTGACAGATATTCAGCCCATAATCCAAATTCCTCTTTTGCAAATTGAAGGTTGTAGGTAGCTTTGGGAAGACACGCATATATTGTAATTTGAGGAAGGTCTACATTGAGGTGAGAGTCCTGCCCACTTGGGTGCAGAATTGGCAATTGGTATTGGCAAGGAGTGTGAGGGTAAGCCTCTGAGTAGGTATGCCTTCAGATTTCTTTTAGGAGCTTTCATATTTGTTTGATTCCTAAGAGCTGATTGGTGCAATTTCTATAGCTGAGTGCCTATGACACACATTGTTTTGCCTCCAGGTGACTTTAAGTTGAATTGTGCAATCAAGTTTGACCTACTTGATCATAGGTCTTGGTGGGTTTATAGTATGGTGCTAGCTTCTTTAACTAGTTTGGGCCACGTTTGAGCTGCAGTATTTGTGCCAATGTGGCTCTTTAAGGGCCTGGTAGATCTCTTTTCATATGAGGCTTTTTCAGTGAAAGTGTGACCAGGCAAGATTTCAGTGATGAGTTGGAGCATATAGTGTGAGATTTCCGAACAATTTAGGATTCTAATTGGCACACTGGGACACCCGTATAATTCCCTAGTATATGGTACTTAGGTACCCAGGGTATTGGGGTTCTAGGAGATCCCTATGGGCTGCATCATTTCTTTTGCCACCCATAGGGACCTCAGACAATTCATACACAGGTCTGCCACTGCAGCCTGAGTGAAATAAAGTCCACGTTATTTCACAGCCATTTTACACTGCACTTAAGTAATTTATAAGTCACCTATATGTCTAACTCTCACTTAGTGAAGGTTAGGTGCAAAGTTACTAAGTGTGAGGGCACCCTGGCACTAGCCAAGGTGTCCCCACATTGTTCAGGGCAATTTCCCCGGATGTTGTGAGTGCGGGGATACCAATACACACATGCACTACATATAGGTCAATACCTATATGTAGCTTCACAATGGTAACTCTGAACATGACCATGTAACATGTCTAAGATCATGGAATTGTCTGCCCATGCCAGAACTGGTATTGGGGTGCCAATCCCATGCATCCCTGGGGCTCCAGCATGGACCCCGGTGTAGGAGGCTGGCCTGTCTTGTAGTGGGTACCAAGGGGTACTTAAACTCTGTACCAGGTCCAGTTATCCCTTATTAGTGTAGAAGAGGTGTTTCTAGCAGCTTAGGCTGATAGAAGGTAGCTATAGCAGAGCAGCTTAGGCTGAACTAGGAGACTTGCAAAGCTCCTACTATACCACTGGTACAATATTATAAGAAAACACAATACACAGATATACTAAAAATAAAGGTACTTTATTTTTATGACAATATGCCAAAAGTATCTCAGTGAGTACCCTCAGTATGAGGATGCCAAATATACACAAGATATATGTACACAATACCAAAAATATGCAGTAATAGCAAAAGGAAGTAATGCAAGCAATGTAAAGTTACAGTAGATTGCAATAGGAGTAAATAGGTATAGGGTCAACAAAAACCATATACTCCAAAAGTGGAATGCGAACCACGAATTGGCCCCAAACCTATGTGAGCTTGTAGAGGGTCGCTGGGACTGTAAGAAAACAGTGAGGGTTAGAAAAATAGCCCAGCCCAAGACCCTGAAAAGTAAGTGTAAAGTGCACCTACAACCACCATAGAGCACAAAAGTCGTGATAGTGGGTTTCTGCAAGGAAGACCAACACCAGCAAAGCAACCAAAGTGGATTTCCGGACCTGAGTACCTGTGAAACAAGGGGACCAAGTCCAAGACTCGCGACAATATCGAGAGGGCAGATGCCCAGGAAATGCCAGCTGAGGGTGCAAAGAAGCTGCCACCGGATGGTAGAAGCTGTGGATTCTGCAAGAACGAAGAGGGCTAGAAACTTCCCCTTTGGAGGATGGATGTCCCACGTCGTGAAGAAGCTTGCAGAGGTGTTCCCACGCAGAAAGACCGCATACAACAAACAAGCCTTGCTAGCTGCAAGGGATGCGGTTAGGGTTTTTGGATGCTGCTGTGGCCCAGGAGGGACCAGGATGTCGCCACTTGGATGAGGAGACAGAGGGGACGCCCAGCAAGTCAGGGAGCCCTCACAGAAGCAGGCATAACCCACAGAAGTACCGGAACAGGCACTTGGAAGAGGAGTGAACCGAAGACACAAAAGGGAGTCCCACGACGCCGGAAGACAACTCAGAAGGTTGTGCACTGCAGGTTAGAGTGCCGGGGACCCAGGCTTGGCTGTGCATGAAGGAAATCCTGGAAGAGTGCTCAGGAGCCGGAGCAGCTGCAAATCACGCGGTACCCAGCAATGCAGTCTAGCGTGGGGAGGCAAGGACTTACCTCCACCAAACTTGGACTGAAGAGTCACTGGACTGTGGGAGTCACTTGGACAGAGTTGCTGAGTTCCATGGACCATGCTCATTGTGCTGAGGGGACCCAGAGGACCGGTGATGCAGTCTTTTGTTGCCTGCGGTTGCAGGGGGAGGATTCCGTCGTCCCACAGGAGATTTCTTCAGAGCTCCTGGTGCAGAAAGGAGGCAGGCTACCCCCAGAGCATGCACCACCAGGAAACAGTCGAGAAGGCGGCAGGATCAGAGATACAAGGTTGCAGTAGTCGTCTTTGCTACTTTGTTTCGGTTTTGCAGGCGCCCTGATCAGTCAGCGGTCGATCCTTTGGCAGAAGGTGAAGAGAGAGATGCAGAGGAACTCTGGTGAGCTCTTGCATTCAGTATCTGAAGAATTCCCCAAAGCAGAGACCCTAAATAGCCAGAAAAGGAGGTTTGGCTACCTAGGAAGGAGGATTGTATTGTAATCGTATTTATATAGCGCTTACTACCCCTGACGAGGCGTCGAAGCGCTTTTCGATGAGTAGCACGCTACTCCGGTACCCAACAAGAATTAGTGATGGATTAGTATAATTTAATAAGGAGTACAGTTTTAGTATTATTATGAGTTGCGGATATGAGAGTTTGTTAGTTAGATTGACTGGAGTAATGGAGGGGTGGAGGAGGAAAGAAATCCAGAAGTGTTAATTGGGAGTTTATCCTTCATTTACTCAATCCAAAGGCTTGAGATTAATAAAAGGGGGGCAGAGGGGAAAGAGGATGTGGAAGGGTTAGGGAGAGCATAGTAGCAGGGTGAGATGAATGCAGGAGAATTTAGTAGGGTTGTGTGGGAGGTCACAGAGGTAGAGTGAGGTTTGGTGAGTTAGATGTGGAGGTGGAGGGAAGAGCTTAGGCAGAGATATTTAGGAGATGAAAGTGGTCGAAGGGATTTGGGATGAGTCCGAGTGAGAATGGAGGATAGTTTGATAGAGACATGACATAAGAGTGATGAGTAGATAAGTATGATAAAAAGAGAGCAGAAATTCATAGATATCTAGTATAACAACCCAAAAAAAAAAAAACAGGAGCCATGCAATGATCCACAAACATGCCAGGCACAGAAACAACATATATATATATATATATATATATATATATATTTATACACACACACACATGACTACAAACACATATGCACATACAATACATAATTAGAATCATGGGTAAAAAGTACTTAGTCATCCATCCATCATCCTGGTAAAAGGCGGGAATTCCTTTACCTACTTCGAGGGTGGACGGGGTGTGGCTCAGCGGGCGGAGCTTACAGGTGCTTTATAAAGGGAGAACCTTCTACTCTGTGTCTCCAGCAGAGGAAGATAGAACCCGCGCGTCTCAGTCAGATACAGATTATGCTCCAGTACATCATCAGTTCACCTCCAGGCAGGATTCTAGATCTTTTCTGCTATGGGATCTCTGAGCGCACAGCCTTGCTTTATCTTTGCCAAGCCCAAGAGTTAGAGTGGCTTGTCCTTTCCAGAAGGTGAGCTTCAACTGCGGTATCTAAGCTAGTAACACAGGTAAGAGCCTATCAGAAGGAGTCTCTGACGTCACCTGCTGGCCGGAGCAGTCCAGTGTGCCAGCACACCTCTGAATCCAAGATGGCAGAGGTCTGGGGCACGCTGGAGGAGCTCTGAGGAGCTCTGAGCTTCCTTTGTCCAGTTTCGCGCCAGAGCAGGGCTGGGGGATCCCTGAACCG
The DNA here is from genome assembly GCF_031143425.1 of Pleurodeles waltl. Taxonomy (NCBI): domain Eukaryota; kingdom Metazoa; phylum Chordata; class Amphibia; order Caudata; family Salamandridae; genus Pleurodeles; species Pleurodeles waltl. Next base: position 327,857,881 of record NC_090436.1, on the reverse strand, counting down.
GTGTAGACTGGCTTATGCAGCGATGGGCACCATCTGTGCCCATCAAAGCATTTCCAGAGGCTGGGGGAGGCTACTCCTCCCCAGCCCTGACACCTTTTTCCAAAGGGAGAGGGTGTAACACCCTCTCTCTGAGGAAGTCCTTTGTTCTGCCTTCCTTGGCCAGGCCTGGCTGGACCCCAGGAGGGCAGACACTTGTCTGAGGGGTTGGCAGCAGCTGCAGTGAAACCCCGGGAAAGGCAGTTTGGCAGTACCCCGGTCTGTGCTAGAGACTCGGGGGATCACGGAATTGTCTCCCCAATGCCAGAATGGCATTGGGGCGACAATTCCATGATCTTAGACATGTTACATGGCCATGTTCGGAGTTACCATTGTGACACTATACATAGGTAGTGACCTATGTATAGTGCATGCGTGAAATGGTGTCCCCGCACTCACAAAGTCCGGGGAATTTGCCCTGAACGATGTGGGGGCACCTTGGCTAGTGCCAGGGTGCCCACACACTAAGTAACTTACCACCCAACCTTCACCAGGTGAAGGTTAGACATATAAGTGACTTATAAGTTATTTAAGTGCAGTGGTAAATGGCTGTGAAATAACTTGGACGTTATTTCACTCAGGCTGCAGTGGCAGGCCTGTGTAAGAATTGTCAGAGCTCCCTATGGGTGGCAAAAGAAATGCTGCAGCCCATGGGGATCTCCTCAAACCCCAATACCCTGGGTACCTCAGTACCATATACTAGGGAATTATAAGGGTGTTCCAGTATGCCAATGTGAATTGGTGAAATTGGTCACTAGCCTGTTAGTGACAATTTAGAAAGCAGAGAGAGCATAACCACTGAGGTTCTGGTTAGCAGAGCCTCAGTGAGACAGTTAGTCATCACACAGGGAACATATACAGGGCACACGTATGAGCACTGGGGCCCTGGCTGGCAGGGTCCCAGTGACACATACACTAAAACAACATATATACAGTAAAATATGGGGGTAACATGCCAGGCAAGATGGTACTTTCCTACACCCGGGTACTGCCAAACTAGCTCTCTGGGGTTTTCACTGCAGCTACTGCTGCTGCCAACCCTCAGACAGGTTTCTGCCCTGCTGAGGTCTGGGCAGCCCAGTCCCAGGAAGGCAGAACAAAGGATTTCCTCTGAGAGACGGTGTTACACCCTCTCCCTTTGGAAATAGGTGTTAAGGGCCTGAGAGGAGTAGCCTCTCCTGGCCTCTGGGAATGCTTTGAAGGGCACAGATGGTGCCCTCCTTGCATAAACCAGTCTACACTGGTTCAGGGATCCCCCAGCCCCTGCTCTGGTGTGAAACTGGACAAAGGAAAGGGAAGTGACCACTCCCCTGTCCATCACCACCCCAGGGGTGGTGCCCAGAGCTCCTCCAGTGTGTCCCAGACCTCTGCCATCTTGAATGCAGAGGTGTGAGGGCACAATGGAGGCCTCTGAGTGGCCAGTGCCAGAAGGTGACATTAGAGACCCCTCCTGATAGATGCTTACCTGGTTAGGTGGCCAACCCTCCTCTGAGGGTTATTTAGGATCTCTCCTGTGGGTGTCTCGTCAAATAACAAATGCAAGAGCTCACCAGAGTTCCTCTGCATCTCTCTCTTTGACTTCTGCCAAGGATCGACCGCTGACTGCTCCAGGATGCTTGCAAAACTGCAACAAAGTAGCAAGATGACTACCAGCAACATTGTAGCACCTAATCCTGCCGGCTTTCTCGACTGTTTCCTGGTGGTGCATGCTCTGAGGGCTGTCTGCCTTCACCCTGCACTGGAAGCCAAGAAGAAATCTCCTGTGGGTCGACGGAATCTTCCCCCTGCTAACGCAGGCACCAAACTTCTGCATCACTGGTCCTCTGGGTCCCCTCTCATCTTGATGAGCGTGATCCCTGGAACACAGGAGCTGGATCCAAGTGACCCCGACAGTCCAGAGGTCCTTCTGTCTAAATTTGGTGGTGGTAAGTCCTTGCCTCCCCACGCCAGACAGTAATCCTGTGTACTGCGTGAACTGCAGCTGCTAGGGCTTCTGTGCACTTTTGCAAGGAATCCTTCGTGCACAGCATAGCCCAGGTCCCCAGCACTCTGTCCTGCATTGCTCAACTCGCTGAGTTGACCACCGGTTTCGTGGGACCCTCCTTTTTAGTGTTGAGATGACCGCCTTGCTCAGATTTCTTGAACTACTGTTCAAGTGCTTCTGCGGGTGCTGCCTGCTTCTGCGTGGGCTTTCTGTGCTGCTGAGTGCCCCATCTGTCTCCTCCTCCAAGGGGGCGACCTCCTGGTCCTTCCTGGGCCCGGGCAGCACCCATTTTCTTCAACCGTGACTCTTGTAGCTAGCAAGGCTTGTTTGCAGTCTTTGTGCGCGGAAACAACTCTGCATCCTCCAGCACGCCGCGGGACATCTTCTATGCAAAGGAGAAGATCTTGGCATCTTCAGCTTCTTCCACCTGGAGGCAGCCCTTTTGCACCTTCAGCCGGAGTTTAGTGGGCTCCTGCCCCCACTGGACACTTGCGTGATTCTTGGGCTTGGTCCCCTTCCTTTACAGGTCCTCAGGTCCAGGAATCCATCTTCAGTGCTTTGCAGTCACTTGTTGTTCTTGCAGAATCTCCTATCATGACTTTCGTGTGTTTCTGGGGTAGTAGGGTAACTTTACTAATACTTTCCAGGGTCTTGGGGTGGGGTATCTTGGACAACCTTATTGTTTTCTTACGCTCCTAGCGACCCTCTACACACTACACTAGGCCTGGGGTCCATTTGTGGTTCGCATTCCACTTTAGGAGTATATGGTTTGTGTTGCCACTAGGCCTATTGCATCCTATTGTATTCTACAGTGTTTGCACTCCTTTTCTAACTGTTTACTTACCTGATTTTGGTTTGTGTGTATATTTTGTGTATTTTACTTACCTTCTAAGGGAGTATATCCTCTGAGATATTTTTGGCACATTGTCACTAAAATAAAATACCTTTATTTTTAGTAACTCTGAGTATTGTGTTTCTGTATGATATAAGTGGTATAATAGGAGCTTTGCATGTCTCCTAGTTCAGCCTAAGCTACTCTGCTATAGCTACCTCTATCAGCCTAAGCTGCTAGAACACTACTAATCAGGGATAACTGGACCTGGTACAAGGTGTAAGTACCATCAGGTACCCACTATAAGCAAGGCCAGCCTCATACAACAAGGCATTGAAAGGACTCTGGGCATGACCCATAAACCAGATATGTCACATCTAAGTTAGGGCATTGTTCCTTCGCTGACATGGTATGGATCTGCAGGGAATGTTTAGCATAGAGCTATTAATTAGGCCAGTTTTGAGTGTCTCAGACCTAGATTTCTTTAGACTGGTATTGGGGGAAGAGTTGTTCAGGAGCAGCTCTGCAGGGAGTGTAGAAGGGCAGGGTCAGACTGGCCTGTTTCAAGCAACCCCATGTAAAGGTTTACAATGGTTCCCTCAGATCATTTTGGAAGAAAAACTGTCACTTTAGGAGGTGCCTAACCATGCATTAAATCCCAGAAATAAGGCGAACATGTAGGTGTAAGTGACTTTCAAACATCATAAATCTAATCTTCTACAATAGATTTAAATCAAACAAGTAGTTACTCTGTGTGATGGTGCTGTGAAAATGATCAGTGAAATAAGTGTACAACCGGACATTAGAAATGAGGGAAAACAAAGTATTGGTTATAACATGTTCCTTTCTGAAGCACTGACCACTGTGTTCGTTAAGGCTCTTGAATTAAACATTGAATGTCCAGCCAACAAGTTAAATACTCTGACATTTTGACCCAAACAGTTAATTTAATGGAGGATGACCTTAAGGACAACATGATGATGGTAGCATCCTACAGTGTAACAAAGCAAATATTAACCCTTTTGCAATCAGATTATGATGATGTCCTTGAGTGGTAAGTTTAAGTTCTTACCTTCTTTATGTAGAATTTTTGTATCATACACATTCGAGCAAAAGCAGAGACATCAGAAATAAGGATATACAAATCATTGTTTAGTGTTATACATTAATGGATGGAGATCATTAGTAAGAAGCGTTAGTAAATAGGATTCATGTTAAGAATATTGGGAGAGATACTGTCTTTTCCTTTCAGAAATCATTATTTATAAATAAAACTATCAATCACTCTTTATGTGGCCCAAGATAATCGTATTTGAATAACATGCCAATATGTCAGCAATGCTATACCACATTATTTTAAAGAAACAGTGTGCCTAATGAAGGTGCCCTCAACTATAAATTGTCAAAATAAAATTAGACCAATCATATTTCAAATTCTGCAGCAAACATTAACTTGAAAAATGGTTTACTTTTACTAATTCTCATACTCTGGTTCCCTTAAATCACAGAGACGTTGTTCATTCCCTGGCCACACCTTCAGGTGGGCACTAAGGCTCTAGAAAGGGGAAGAAAAGTTTAGCATTTTTTATTTAGGCTGAGGGGGGCAATGTGGGATTGTTTGCTGTAGGGCACACAGGAAGTGCTGCAAAAGTGAGTAGGGTTACCCATGGAAACTTTCTCCCTATTAGTTATTGAGGGGCTAGGAATTAAACTCACCCATGGGTTGGTTTCAGGCTTAAATGTGGCACCCATGGTACAGTCTTCAGAACATTATTAGACCTGTAAGCTAAGAAGATTAAACATGCTGTCTCAGCACTGAAAAGAGCCATAAAGAACTGGACATACTTTCCCTCTTGTATACAGGACAAAGAAGTTGACTCTAAGTCATAAGGCTGATCTCTTGTTCAAGCTACAGGGATACAAGAAGCTACAAGAGTCTCTTCCTGCAGCTGCCCAGTTGACCGCTTCCAACTGGACGTACACCGAACCCTGCAAGTGACTTTTGCTGGAGTGAGTCTTCTCTCCTGAATGCTGTTCCTAAGGTCCTGGAACCTGGGCTGTGGCAAAGAGCACTCCTGCTGCTATCCTGAGAAACATGGGACTAGGAAAAAAATTTTTGTTGTTGTTTTTTTGGGTTCCAATGTCCTCTGGAGACTGGGGCTAACCTTCCAGGCCGATCAGCACAACAGCCACATACTTTCGTCAGAAGATTGAGCTTTCTCTGCTCAGTGCTTTTCTGCAGTAGCAAATCATATTCAGTGGGACCTGTGGAAAAGGTATCTGACCTGGAACCCTCTTTGGCTACAGTCTGCAGCCTTGCCCGGCTGGAGGAAACAGAGCTCCAAGACATTGATTAAATCAGAACCTAAAAGTCTTCACCGGGCGAAGGTGCCAAAAGCATCCAGCAGCAGGGGATATTCCTAGGACTAAAAATGCAGATTTTTTTTTCATGCTCTGAGCTTTTCTGCCCCATGTCAACGACTTCCTGGGACCACGTCCAATGGCTGTCTGACCATGTGGGATGCTTTTCAGCCACAGCCTGCTGCCTTGTCCAAATAAAGATTTTGGACTTCCATTTCAGAGAATATCAGAAGATGAAACTTCTTCAAACGGGCTGAACCTGGTTTCTGTAGCCAACTTGCACCCCATTGAGGCTGCCTCAAATTGCACATAGGTCCCAGTCTACTGTGACCAGTTGACAGTGAATGGTGCGTAACACTTCTTGGCAGTAACTTTGAACTTGACATTTAAAGAATCTGATCTATGGCGCCCCTTATTGAATTGTTGCCGTTTTTTGTCATTTTATGTAATGTACTCTATTTTTCTAAATTGTTTTTTCCTTTTGACTTTATTATTGTTTTGGTACTCCATAAATGCACATTACCTCTCTGCTTTGTGCCAGGGGGTTGAGCGCAGGTTCATTTAGTGACTCAAGTGATTCACCCTAAAAAGGACTATGGTTATTACTTAAGTTGGGTTATTACCATTCCCTCCTAACTAGTACCTCCAATTTCTTACAACTATGAATTCAGTGGATGCATCATTTCCCAATTTCAAGCACTGTGCAAGTATACAAGTTGGCTGTGTGGCTCTGGTGATCTTGTTGCAGGAGGCTATGGCATGTTGAGTACATGAATGTGTGCCTTATAGTAACCCCATCAATCCTTCCTGATTCAAGTAATTCTTCTCCACACTGGGAAAGATGAAAAAATAAGCAGCTAATATGAGGAGGAAAGTTCCTCTCTGCCTAGGAAGTAATATTAGAATGTTCATGTTTTAAATAGATCTGATTTGCAGCAAATAAGCATGTTCGTTTATGAGAAAATCTAGAGGGGAATCTTTGTGTGAGATCTGTCTGTATTGTATACATATGTGTGGTGTGGCCTATCTTGTGTTGTATGCGTGTATCTGGTGTGTTAGTGAATGGGTATGTATGTCTGCGCATCTGTTTGTGCGTGCATGTGTTAGTGGCATGCTCGGAGCAAGAACTAATGACCTAATACAGAATCATGTGCTGGATGCCAGATCTTGACAAACCACGCATTTCTGTTCTCTTTGTATATGGAGAAAATCGTATATAGGTTGGTAAAGGTGTGTTTATTATTATTATTTTTTTTGTGTGGGTGACATCTTTTTGTAGCTCCTTTTTGATAAGCGTCTGTTTAAATACCTATTTGAAGGGTTTGCCTTTCAACTGCGAATGCAAACACTTTGAGATTTACCAGTTCGGGAAATCGTTTTATACTTCTTTTTTAAGTACGACAGGATTTTGAAAATACACAGATAATAGACTTGTGCTTTCCTCATAGCTGCTGGTATTTGCGTGATTAAACAGCAGCGCATCTCTGCGGGGTTCAACAATTGCTTTCTGAAATAACTAAATTTTAGATTTCAGTTCAGTTACTTGTAGGACTCCACATTCAATCCGTCTGCACCCCACACATGGACATAGGCACCTGCCACCTTATGCACGGAGAAAGCTATGCTAAAGCGGGTAAGGTTTAAAGGGACCCAGGGATCGGAAAAGTACAACTTGAGAGAAAGATGAGACCAGTGCATTCCTGGAATGAGGTGGAAGTGAGAGAGCTGGCACTGAAAAGGTAGATAGTCAGATTCCTTTTATCTGAAAGTGCTTTTTTATTGAATAGACAGTTTGTGTCTGTAGTTTTGTGGATGGGTCTAGGAATGAATAAATGAGTAGAGGCGTGATGGGGCAGTGCTTGGGTGAATAGAGGATGCGTGAGTAGCACAATGGAGATTGGCCACTAATGAGACCACAGCCACAACACCCTATCCCATGTGACTCGAGCACTTGCCCCTCATCCTATTCATTCATTCATCCATCTATCCATTCCCTCGCCCATTCGTGCACTCATCTATCCATCCATTTAATCTGTTCATGTATTTACTCAGCAGTTCATCTTTTTACTATAATCCTTGATGCACGTTCTCATACATTTACTCACTCAACGATCCATTATTTCACTCTCACTCATTCTTGCTTTTATCCTCTCCTTAATGCAGAAACCACACACAGAAAATCACTAGTTCAAAATCAAGAGCACCTTCGTGAAAAAAGAGACCTACTGACCTTGATACTCATCAAAAGGATACCTGGTCTAAGCTTTGGTGTACTTTGTTGGAGACTTGGGAATCTGGGTATTTTTTTAGCAAAGGGGCGGAAGAGATTAGTAATCCATCTGCTAAAAAGGTTTGGATGTTCAGAAATGAAACTTTGGTTGAAAGAAATATGGAAGTCTACTGTGATTGGCACGATAGGACAGGCTTTGTTTCTTTTTCTGCCCTATAAATGGTTCACAGTAAAGAATGTAAACATCTTTACATTTTGTTGTGATGTCGTACTTGTATTTATCTTCTTATGTACTGGAGATGTGTCTATGTAAGGCCTGATTTGGGTTAGGCCTGGAACCTCACTGCCTTGCATGTTCTAGGACTTAATTCTAGAGCCTGGAGAATCTAGGGGTTCCAGGAAGGACAGTTGAGGGAAGACGGTGGAGAGACGTGGCGACACTGATCCTGTTGGGTTGGCTGTTCTCTAAATAAATCTTACTGAACTTCTATTGTGTGCATCTCATCATAACACATTTCTTTGCACACCCCTCGGCATTGTAATAGTACACTGCTTTGTGAAATATTGGAATGACTCGTTTTTCTAAAAAGTCTCTACGGGGACATAATAGTGGTAATGTACACCATAAGTCTCAACACACAAATGGAGACAGATAAGTCTCAGAGCTTTCTATCAAACAATAGGGATACAGGTTTTCCATATGGCACTGAGTCAAGCACATGTTAAGAAAATACGCCTCAATGGTAGCAACACTGAGTGTTTACTTGCTGTCAGAGTTTAGAAACAGAAGCTGGTAACCAAAGATAAATGAAACATTGTACTTGAGTTTAGGAACCACAGACCAAAATCAGCTTTTAAAATCTCAACCATGCATCGCACCACAGCTAAACTACTAGAATTAATACTTTTGGGGCCTGGGCATATTTTCTTACATCGGACTTTGACAAAGAAAGGCTGAAAAGAGAAGGAAGCTAAATATAGGAAAGCAGAGGTGAATGGAGAAAGCATGTGTTGCGTAAACTGACTGGCGCTGAATGTGAAAGGCAGGTTATTGTAGCTCTGCAGAACCCCACCCATTACATTGTTGAAGTGGAATCATTGCTTTTGGGTTGCTAACAATCCCTAAACCAGGATCTGGGGCATTATGGTAATAGAAATAGACCTATCTTGCGCTTTACAATACCACACACACTAAACGTACCAAGAAAAATAGACCCTTTTAGCTAAAAGCATTTATTGCAACAGGACGATCCTGTTTATCAGCATATCTAAATCAGCCACACAGAACATCATAAAAACAGAAATAGGTATGTTCTGAACAGCGAAACTAAAAAAAAGATTTCTAACATGGGTAAAATGTCATTTAACATCTGACACTCTAAATCCCACTCCTATGCAGTATGCTAGGAAAGCATGGAAAGTAGATCTTGCAATCTAGACTTTCTTAGAGAGAAGCGGCACATTACATACCTTGTTGAAAGCCAAAGATGGCTGTCAAAGAGGTGTGAAAGCAGTGTTCCCTTCGAAAGGCAAACGCATCCCACTGCAAAGTATTTTTTCCTGGACTAAGCTCATTATCTGTATCTGGTGCAATGTAGCATCATCTTGGTCCTCTGGCAGTATCTTGTATGATAATCTGGGGAAAGGAACTCTCCTGACAAGTGGTCAAGGGGCAGTCCCTGTATATTAAATGTTATCTGAGATTGGAAATTCTGACAAGTTTAGGAATATCAGACATTGTTTATATGCATCACAGTGTGCTTCCCAGAGGTATCCTCATCAACATATAAGGTAAATGGACGTCAATTCATACTACACTGTTTGGGCTATGTGTCTGTGGGCTCTTTTGACATCGATATTGTGATAACGAGACACTTTTCCGAGATGTGATGTCGCATGAGGTGTGATCTGTCATTGTCTTAATGACTTGACGCTTTCACAGTTCTTAGAATAACAAGGTCAGGTGACATCTGCATCAATGGCAGACACAACAATGATTCTGCATAAATTGAGGAAAATTGTGACTCTCGTTACTTAAAATTGAGAAAATGGCAACTCATTATTTAAGATGGAGTTGGGCCTACTTAAAATGGAGTCATGCTTTAGGGCCTTTGTCACAAGGACTAAAAAGAGCAAGTGCAATAAAGAGCCAGAGTGCAGGGCAGCAGAAGTGTGAAGTGGAATGAAGGCTAGCCAGCCATGGAATTTGGCAGAGCTGGCAATGGGTTCTTAAGAAAAACTCTGGGCCTCTGCACTTATTTTGTTTCAGATGTAGTGCTCTTTGAAATTGCCCATATTAACAGAACTTGGAGTAAAAGTGTATTCTACTAGTTGCAATTGGTGTGCATCTTTTCCTCTGCTGCACTAGACTGACTTTAAGGCTGTACTAACTGAAATCCACCTACACCATGGCACTTGTGAAAACTATCTTTGAAATACAAGGAGCACTGAGCTGTGCAGCATGGACTATGATGTTCCCTCATTTAAATCTCAAAATTGTCAGCGCTCCAGATGAGGGAGCCATAACTAGAAGCCTGGACTCTCTTCCAATGCTTTAGGACAGTGTTTGCTTTTCTGATGCCTTTCGTTAACTTCCCATAATCTGCTTGCCATTTTAGGTGTGCTTTGGAGATTGCTTTATCTGTATTACCAGCCCATTGTAAGCTCGAAAATTAATATATCCTATTCTTGGTAATAATACATACAGAATGGGGTTTTTGTTTTGCTCTTGTCATTTCTGTTAGGAGTCATTCACAGTTTAGTTCAGCATCTAGTGCAGCGTACACAGTGTGGGAGACTGGGTTATCCTCCTTTAGCCACTGGCTTGTGCACAATGTCAGTTCATTTTATATTGGTCTTCAAGACATATGTTGCTCGGCCATAGCAGTGATCTCATATGGTGGGAGGGAAGCCTTTGAGGTTCCTGGGGGTAAGTGGTTGCCACCTCCTCTCATTGACTAACCTTGGGCCAGCCAGTGACCAGGCAGCAGTCCCCCATTTGTCAGAGTGGCATGGGGGGGTGGTCAGTGAGACTGCTGATCCCACCCCACTTGGTGACAAGATATCATTGACGTACACTCAGCCCTGGTGATTCAGGGCTTAAAACTGAAGCTCCCAGGTCTGAGTCTGTCTGACTCGTCATGAGGTGGTAGGACCTTTCATGGTTGAGGGCAGTAAAATCCTACGTATGGCAAAGCACCCAGGTGCCTGCACATTTATAGTACCTAGCTGCTTAACCTGACTTTTGCTCAGCCTGACGAAACACTTCTTGTCTGCAAAAAGGTGAGGGGAGGCCCCCTCCACCCAGGGCTTGCTTTAGGGTGGTGCGACCGCACCCGTGCTGCCCTGAGTTGGGGGCGCAGACCTCGGGGGCAGGGGGTGCTGTGTTTAGCAATAACCTATAAAACTTGGGACTTACAGCACCTGTTGAAAAGATCCTTGTGGGTCTAGCCTTCAGGAAGCAATTAAAATGTCAATATTCCTCTTGTGATTAATGTTCCTGCTAGGGAGAGAGATGGGAGTTTTGCCTATTGGCAGCTTTGACTCACCATAAAGTAGTGTAGAGGGTTAAAATGTCTGCTGCAAATAAAAGAACTATATTTTATGTGGACTGCTGAGTGGATTAATAAAGCCATCCTTTAAAAGCACTTTAAAACAAATTAATGTATGCGAAAGGGGGATATGGAGACATGAGGGGCACATTTGCCGGGTGGTAGTGAGGGAATCCGAGGAGGTGGTCATGGGGTGGAGGATAGGGGGCACCAAAAAAGACTGTCGCACAGGGCACCACCAATGCTAAAGCCGGCCCCCTCCATCCTTAAGGACAACTGTGCCTGCTATTGGGGTATCTAGTCATGGTATGCTTGGAAGGTGACACTGATTGCAAAAACGTGGACTTGTTAAACGCTTTAAAATGACACAACTTTAAAGTCATGTGCTGTTTTTGACTAGAAGTTGGGCTGTTAACCTATATAGGGTAAATAAGGGAACATACCACAATAAAATACACAGGGCAAAATAAGTTATGTTAACATTTTTATGTTTTGAACTTGGAGGAGCAAAAAGCGTCATAGACTGAAAGTTTCTGGAGCACATTGTCTCAAGGACGTTTGGAGATACAATTAGTCTTGCAGCAAGGAAGTAGCCAGAAAACTAACCCCCTCCCCTCCAACATCCCAATGGCACAGGGTGAGCAATTGGACAAATAAGCTTGGGGCTCGTCTTGTTTTTCCTTCTTTCTCTGTTTGTTCAACATTTTTATCTCTTTCCAACTTTCATAGCTACTTTTTTCTTACTTTTTTGTTTACACCTTAGCTTCATCCTTTGTTCTTTTTTTTTTTTTCTTTGTTTCCTTTTTTCTTTCAGCATTCCTTTGTTCCATCTTTCCATCCTTTTTCCCTTTGTCTTTCCTCGTTCCTTTTCTCAATCAACTTTTCATTTCCTTCTCACATTCATACTTTCATTTTTCTTTCCTTCATTCTTTCCTGCTGATGATCTTTGTCTTTTTCTTTCTTTTCTGCCTTTACTCTCGCCTTCCTTCCTCCATAATCATTCTTTTTGCCCTTTTCAATCTCTCTTGATCCATGTGCTACTCTTAACCACAGCTCCATCAGACTGTTTCCTTGCAGTGGAATTACTGAGCTTCTGTTTTTGCCAGTGTTTCCAACACAGTTCAAAGTGGCCATAAAAAAAAAAAAAACATGTAAAGGATTTATGTAGCCCCAGCTTCCCGATTCTTCTTCCCTTCCCCACTCAAGCTGCTAAAGTGGGGTGTTCATTACACCCCTCTCTAATTGTAAAGCAAACGATGAACTATGCAGTGTTCTAAATATAAGTTCATTGATGGGACACTAATGTAGTGATGGTGGAATCGAAGAAGCTGAACTACCGCAAGTGGTTCTTGGATGACCAGTCTAGCTGCCTGGTACTCTGTGGCAGCCAGTAATTTTAGGAGGGAGGGGGCGGGTGGGAAGCACACTCTCATTCATTCATTCATACACACACACACACGCACACGCATGCACCAAACACACACGCATGCACCAAACACACACGCATGCACCAAACACTCAAACACACACGCATGCACCAAACACTCAAACATACACGCATGCACCAAACATTCATCTAAAAAACACACACACTTACCTTGAGCTCGGAGGTTCCAGGAGGGTTGGGACTGCTGCCTTCCCTCTCTGGCTGACCTTGGGTCAGCCAATGAGGGAATGCAGCAGTCCCAATTTAGTCACAGAGCGGGATGGGGTCAGTGAGACTAACCCAACCCCACTCTGTGACGAGGAGTCACTGATTGACACTTGCCCTGGGCACTTCAGGGCTTAAACCTGAAGCGCCCAGGTCGGAGTCAATGGGTAATGCTTCCCCTCGTCACTGAGAAGGGCCTCGAGGCACCTTTGCAGAGCGGAGGAGTTCACACCCATAGGAGCTGTGACCTCACCTTCAGCCCAGCAAAGTTCAGCTCGGGTAGCCAGGAGTCTGTGTAAATTGCACATGTCTCGCTCCTGGCTGCCTGATCTGAACATGAAGAGTGTCTGTCAGGCTGACCTTCGCTCAGCCTGACTGGCACCATTCATGAGGGACAAAAGGTGGGGGGTGTGGCCCCTTCGCCGTAAAGGACGGGATGCGGCTGCAATATACCAATAAAAGGCTAGGTGTAACCGACTGCCAATACCTGAGCGTCCGACTGAAGTGCCAAGTCATTTCTCACACTGAGACTTTCAGCAATTTCGACAGAGGCCGGAATAGACAGACCAAAAAGTAGATTGACTTGCCTGAGATTCTTCGGGTCCTGATCCTGAAATGAGGATTTCTGTTTTAGCAGCATTTAATTTAACCCTATATAGGCACATCCATTGATGTACACCATCAAGATAGTTATCGATGTTGGAGGTTATCAGTAGTGTAACATCTCAATTTAAATATTCACAGGGTGTCATTTGCACAATAATATAATTGTAAGTCCTTAAAACTGAACAGCGGCCGCCAGAGGTCTTTGGGTGTGTAATAATTAATGACCACTGTACAACCCATCACATTACAATAATCAGCACACACAAAAAATAGAATGCATCATAATCCGAACCAAATGACAGCGAACAAATACGTATAAAGATTCTTGTCCCACATTACCACCTCCAGAAACCTGCTTTATTAAGGGCATGGAATACAGGCAGTCCAGAATGTGTTATGATCCGTTCCTTGGATTCTGCAGTGATTCTGAATGTGTTTGGTTTTGCTTGTTTTGAAAAAACAGGCGGCTGTGATTTTGCTACTGTCTGCACTTATTTGCATGTTCTGTATAGGGAGCTGATATCCCTTTTAAAGGATTTGAGGGTTGAGACCAGAGTGTTGAACACATTTTGTTTACTTATCAAGGGCCGTCCCTTATTAGTGTTTTGTGCTCCTTTGTGAGCCACTCAATAGTGGCTCTGAATGAAAACGTTCTGGCGTGGCTGTGAGGCGTAATGTTTTCAGAGGGGCGGGAGTCTTGGAGATGGCTTTGGGTAACCACTCTTCCACAGCGACTGTGTACCTCCTTAACGTCTCTAACGAAATGTATTCATACAGGCAAGGAGCCCTTACACGTCGACCTGCTGCACTAACTAAAAGCCTATGTAAAACTACTGTGTGCACTTAGGATGTACAGGTGTATGTTTAGGTCGAAATACGGTTTTGCAATGATTTGGATTTTTTTAAAATATGAATTGGTATCGTGGATACCATTCTTCCAAGTCTAGTTTAAATGTGTTCGAGGATTTTGAAACTTTCACTTGCCTCACGAAACAGAAGTCATTACTTAAAAGAAAGTTAATTCCTCAAACGTTTGTTATACCATAAGGGGAAATAGGGCACATAAAGCCTTCGAATACAATGCTGTAGCAAAGAGTTATTTATGGTGGCGTGCTCGTGGTTGGATGCTAGAAAAACGTGGTCCCGATCAAATGTGGGAATATTAATTTGGTTTCTTTTCATTTTTTAACCAACTGGATGGATTATGAATATTTTTTTTAAAAAGTTGTTTGTTTTAAATATGACAAGCTGTTAATAGTTTATATTGAATTAATAAACAACTATTGACGGTTTATTAAATTTAAAACTAATTATTTTATATATATATATATATATATTCCAGTAAAATAGAATGCAAAAGAAAAAAACAAGGGAAAACCTATTGGTTTTGCCAATGCCTGTTTTCTCTGCAGTTGTATATAGCGTGAACTCAACCCGAAAGCAACAAAGAGCTTTACAAGAGCAGTTAAATGACACATTCATTCATTTTTGGTAGGAACAGGGAGATTAGATGATGTGTCCAGAATCCCAGGATGTTTTGCTGACTGCAGCGATTCGAACCTGGTTCCCCAGTGCCAAAGTCGGCAGCTCTGACAGCTAAGCTAGTTCCTTTTCTTGGCTCGGTTGGCTGCTTTACCCTGTCCTGGAGTGTACAGAAGGAACAGCGTGACCAAGGGTTCGCTGTGTTAATGCTGAGACTACTGTGCGATAAAAATCCCCTAGTACCATTACTTAACGGTTTCTCTTTCTGTATTATGTTGATCTGTTCCTACCATTGATGTGGTCAATTAAATCGGCACCATTGAGTTTAACACGGGCAGGCCTGCTCTTATCGCGGTATGCTTCTTTTACGTTTGTCATTTCATGACAATCCATAACGCAGGGAGAGACACTAAAGCCTGCAATTCACTAGTAATATTGGGCTTCTAACGATTGCGTAAATTATATTGGACACCCGACTGGTGCATCTGTGTTTTCAGGTGTCCCCTTGTTCTGTGACGGTGTGTTGCTGAGGAGAGAGACATTAGGCTGTGAAGCAGCGAGGTAAGACTTTGGTTGTTTTGTTTCACAGAGGGGACTTTTAATGGCCGTTTGGGTTAGTTGGCTCTCTGTTGTGGTTTAATTTCCGCAGTTTCTTTGACTTGCTTGGAGACCTTTCTCACGCTACACATCTGGAGCACACCCAAAGAATCCTGTTTATGCTGTTGGACCAACAGTGGGCAGCCGTTCTATGAGATGGTTTCTGTAGAGGCAGGTCTGAGAATAGTACCAGAAACATGGTGGACATGTGACCCATGAAATAACCTTGTGGCGACCTTAGCAGGACAGGAGGGTGAGGCGGGTGTTGCTTCTTCTAGGGTGACAAATGTTTGTCCCAAAAGTATATGGAATGGATGGGACCCAATCACTTAACGTTAAGGAGGAAGTGGATGATAACCTTTGTAGATGGAGAAAACGAGCAATAGCAGAGCCAGTAGGTTTGGCGCTAGAGCCTCCGATTACAAACCTGGGGAACCGGGTTAGAGTCGGAGACTCAACGTTTTGTGATTCTCTGCAAATCCCTAAATCTATTGTAATGTAACTGGGGCCTGTGCAAAGTGCTCGGATACCTTTGGCGCTACGTAAAATTTTATAACTAAATAAAGAAACTGAAGAACAGAGAGAGGAGTTGTAAAAAAAGAAAAGAAAAACACCCCAAGGGAGTGTGTTGGGAGGAGAAGGTGAGAGGCAGCACACTGTGCAGTGGAAAGATGAAACACATCCACTGGTATGGTTTGATGACAAAAAAAAAAAAAAAAAGGTACCTCAGAAAGAGTGTTGCCAGTTGAAAGATACTGGTCGCCAGCCACTGACTGTCAGCTCAAAAGGGTACTTGGTCCAAAAGCCACCAAACAGCAGCCGAAGCCAGGTAAAGAGAGGAAGTGCAACCTGATCATGTCTGGAAATGGTTGGTGACCAGTGAGAATCAAGAAAACTTGAGTGACTGATGGAGCCTACCAATCGTAAGTAACGTGGCTGGGCTCTTAGCCCCTTTTTAAGAATTATTATTATTATTATATATTTTTTTTTAATCTCAAAAGACTTTGCAAACACTATGCAGGAGAAACCTAAAATGAGGATGACTGTAGCAAGTGACCTCGGAGGCCCTTATTGTTTTTGGTGTGGACACTCACCCTAAATGATACACTGCATTGTGTGATTTCTAAAAGGGACAAAAGCTGGCATCTCCGCAGGCCCTTCTCCAGCAGTAGGATGCAGTGATAATGTTGGTCCTTTAAGAGTGGGACGCAATTGTGATTGCTGGAATTTGGCCCAGGAGGCAGGAGCAGGATGAGATAGGTGGACTGTTCGACTTTGCAGGACTAAAAATGAGGGGAGGTAGGTCTTTAACCAAGTTTTTTTTCTTGATGGAGGACTTGTAGAATCTTGTGCCCATCAAGGATGGCGATTTTAATTGTTGTACTTACAAACATTTCTGAGAGCCTAAATCACTGGAGTACCAGTGTTGGTACATGTAGTTACAAATAAAACCCAGTCCAATATTTTCCCTTTGCTGACCACAGAGCGACAATTTTTCATTGCTCTTCTAGATGGTACTGCCTTTTACCCTTCATCAGCTACCGTTTTGCTTTTTTTCAGAGTTTAAAACAAGCTGTTTTCAAGAAATTTAAGAGCAGTTCATTACCAGCATCTAAAATGTCTCATGGTAGACTTGACTGCCTGCCCCTACTAGTTATGGGGTCTCCCCGACTTAGAGGTGGAAGACAAAAAAGTTGATGTTATTAATCAACTTGTAGGTCCTTAATGCTAATCGCATTTGCTGACAACGGTTGCTCCGTGTCACTTTAGATGTCAGTTGTTTTGTGCGTGTCAGAGAAGATGGATATCCACATCTTTTAGAGCAGATTGCCTTCCCACCCACAGCATTCCAACAAATGCACCAGTTTAAAACCCTAACGTTATGCTTACTGCAGAGTCGACTGGAGAAGATGTTCAGTGGTTAGTTTTAACCTCTCTGCGCATCCTGGTGGTGGATGAGAAGAGCATGGTGTGTTGAACAGTCTGGGTTAGCTAAGGGTTTTCCCATTTGTGTGACCAGAGGCATCCTGTCTATACCAAACACAACAAATGTGGTGAGGTTTTTTTTGTTTTCCTCTTTAAAATTCGTGCATATTGAAAAGCTTCATTGAGCTACAGAGCTGAGGTAAAAAGAATGATTGAAACCAGAATGACAAGTAACTATTGCTTTGTAACGGGAAGTCGGGTTTCGTAGTTCAAGCAAAAGAGTAGTGAAAAGAGTTGCAGCTTAATGGCTGAACCACGGGGCAAGAGCAAGTTGGGCAAGATACGGTGGCAGCAGAACAGATTCACCTATCATTCATGAGGCGAGCAGACTTCTCTCAATATTGAGCGTGTTGAGGTAGTAAACATGTCGAATTGTACAAATAATGGAGCATATATAATATATATAATAAAAGGGGATATAGAGTATCTCGATGGTTTAGACATTAATTCAGTGACTAGTACGGATTTTTGCTCCCTGCTTTTTGTGTCGATTAGACGCTTTCTACTAACAGCAACATCAATTGTACATAGTGTTTGGAAACTGCATAGATGTGAATGCGGTGTTAGTAGCCAAGGTTAGTATGAAAACTGAATAAACTATATAAGCAGAGGAATAATTACAGAATTTAAATGTGTGCTCGAGAATTAAATAGCAATAAGACAATGCAGCGATTGAAGCGGGCGGCTGAGAGGGGCTCATTGTTTGAGAGTTCTCAGTGCTGCTGCTGACACGCTGGAAACAGAAGTTAGAATGTGCTGTGGGTGAGAGCAGAGGCTGCCTGTTTGAGAAAGTCACTCTTATGTGAAATAACTGCTCGCCCCCAGCACTGTCTGAATGCTATTGATGTTGAGAATCTCATTCATCTGGAGGAATCGGTGATAATGCCCATTTCTTGTACAGGAGTCTTAGATCATGGCCTCTCAACAAATGAAATGATCGTGTGCACTTGGAGGTTATAGTTCAACATGTGACTATACGTTTGGTACATGCGTGATTGGCGGCAGGAAGCACTAATGAATAGGCTAAGTTCCATGTGTCTCCATTTTCATGGTGCTTTCAAATAATAGGTATCCCCCTGAAGTGGAAGGTGTAGTACTGTTTCGGCAGTGTGTTGATCAAAGACTGACAAAATGCCAGTGGCAATGAAAGTGACATCACTTGCCCTTTGTCAATATGGAAGTGACAATCTGAGACCTTTTGTTCCTGAAGACCTCACATCAAGTGATGCCATGGTACATTTGACCATTGAGGCCATCACAGGAAGAGAAGCTGTGTAACCTTTCCAAAAAGCATCCAGTGAGGGGGGGGGGGGGGGGGGGTGTGGGTGTGTGTGTGTGTGTGTGTGTGTGTGTGTGTGTGTGTGTTTTTTTTTTTTTTTTTGTCTCCCTCCCCCTTTCCCCACTATTTTAGGTATACTTCTGTCTACTGAAAAGAAACATCTGTATCTGAATCTCGTTCACATATGTGGTAGGACAGAATTTTGTTTAGGAAAAAAAACACATCACTAACCTTTACAAACAGAGCTACTTGGAGGTATTACCATTGCTGAGCTACCCCAAAAATAGTTATTATACACTATAAAATGGTCCAATCAGTGTATTTGCGAGAGGAACATTCTTGGACAATTACAAACCCTTTACCTTAAATGGAGTCCGTTCCTCCTATACCGAAGGCTGCCAGAGATACTTGGAACTCATTCCCTGATGATCCCAAAGTATCCAATGTCTTGGTAGCCTGGCATCTTTTAAACTTTTACTAGTATATAAAGCTGTTAATTTGGATGTTGGGGGGGGGGAAAAAGGCTTTTGAAGACTAAGAATAGGTCAGGGCATGTCCCTTAGTTTTGCTAGAGACGTATTTAAACAAAGTTTAAAACCGCTCATTTCAGTGAGCTCCACTGAGCATTTTTTTTTTCTCTTACCCCTGCCATGCTTCATAGTTCAACCAACTAGGAGTTTTGGGTGTTCTTCCTAAATCTGAATTCCAAAGAGCTAAAATCGTAATTGTTGTGGAACTGCTCGAGGAGCTGTGAATACTGGAGGCTGTTGGTTGACAGACTAGAGGTGGCAATAAGTGTAATGATCTGCCTGATGCTGAACTGTAGTCCCAAAAGAAACCAGACTAGGAAGAAATTGGAAGCATTGGTGTAACAAGGTTTAAAACTAAGAGATTGATTCTCAAAGAGGCTACTAAAGTGCAGGAATGGCTACGATTGTGTTGCAAAGCGGTGAAGCAGAGACTGTACATATGTCTAAACTAGGTGTAGTGTTAAATTTGAAAACTAGTGGGGTGTGGCTTCGGAAGCAGTTTAGCAGGGCTTTGCGGGCTGTCTGGAATCCAGCACCATCCTACCTGACCTTGCTGGCCCGGACGGCACTGAGGCCGTCGAACAGGTCATGCAGGGAGCTGGTGGACTGGATCTGGTCTGGGTCTGTGACTGAGGAGCTGGATCGCCGCACCTGGGCAGCGCGACGAGCCAGCAGAGGGCCTGTCTGACTTAAAGATGGCAGGTGCCGCATGTGGGCCTGGTGAGCATTGGACTGGGGACTGGAGCCTCTCTTACCTTCCCAAGCCCCCCCCCCCTCGAAACCCCCTTCCCAAAAAAGAATACAGCAGTGGAGGACCCCCCCCCCCCCCCAATCGGGGACCAAGTAAGCTACGTCTGCCATGAGCCACCTGCCACGAACCTCCTGCCCCAGTTGGGGTGGGTGTCAAAAGAGGGGCCCTAGTGCTGTGGGCCTAGTAGCAGCTGGAGCGGCAGAAGAGGCGGATCGGGCCGGTGGGCCCGGGGACTGACAGAGGAGGCTGGAACTTGCAGGGAAGCACGGTGCCGCCCGAGGTGATTGGTGGGTGCTGTGCAACGAAGGAGACGTTGAAACTGGAGCAGTGGAGATCTGATGTCTTTGTGCCTCCCTCCCTTTTCTTCCTTTTTGCTCCCCAACACAGTTGGGTGGTGATGATTCGAAGCATGGTGGTATCTCTCCTCTCTCTCCCCTCCCCCAATCCAGTGCTGAAAGGCCACAAGAGGCTGAGAACTAGGCTCCCTCCGGTGGGGTGGGGGGGAGGAGAGAGGAGAGAGAGAACGCAAACCGCCATGCGCGGCACCAAGCAGCAGGCTATGCAAGCCCAGATGAACATGGACCAATATACCCTCCCAGCCCCCAGCGAAGGGGGGGGGGGAGGGGAGGGGGAGGGGAGAGAGAGGTTAGGGCAACCCCCTCCATTTCCGGCCCCCCCGTCCGGACCTTGAGGCGATTCTTAAGGCAATCCAGGTCTCGAGTGTAGCTGTGGAGCATAAGGTGGGTGAGCTGTGTGTAGATCTTTTGCTGATCCACCAGGACGTGCGAGGTGTGACCAGGAGGGTGAACGAGGCGGAAAAACTTATTTCAACAGCGGAAAACAATCCTGCCCTCCTTTAAACACCAGGTTTCGACCCTTGTGGCGGACCTACAGGAGAGGCTGGAAGATGCAGAGAACCGCGCTTGGGGCAAACATCTGCGGCTGGTCGGCCTGCCGGAGGCCCTCAGCACACCTGATTTGGCTGTGGCACTGGAGGAGTGCTTCTGCACATGGATGCTGACGGGAAAGCTCTCCGCCAACTTTGTTATAGAGCAAGTTCGCTGGCACCTCGGTCAGTGCACCCTCCCACCCCTGTGTAACCACGGCTCTTGAATTTCAGGGACAGAAATGCAATCCTGTGGGAGGCCAGGACCCAGACAGATCTACAACAATAAAACTCTTAAGGTCATTTTTCCTGTACTACTCCAGGGTGGTGCAATTGGAGCGCGGATCCTCTGAGGCGGTTAAAAAGAAACTTCGTATGTTAATTTTCCAATATATGATAATTTTTCCTGCCAGCCTCAAAGTGATATTTCAATCCACTACCTATTAGACACCCCGGAGCATGTCTGAGACTGTGCGGTGGAGAGACGAGAATTGTGATGGGAGATGAGAGGGGGGGGGGCTGAAACAAAGGACCCTGGTGGTGTTTCCCCTGTCCGCTCGGAGGCGTAGGAAGTTCAGTGGCCCTGATGGGGACCCAATGGGCCGCTACTAAACCCTCCCTGAGGGGTGTCATTAAGGGATACATTGGACAGCAGGAGGGCCGACAATTGCAGAGGTTGACTGACCTGGAGGGTGAATTGATGAACCTGGAGCATCAGACTCTGCCGCCTGGGGACCGGGAGACAGAGGAGCGGTTGGTGCTGTTGCGAGCAGAGATTCAACAAGTATCACTTGCAGAGGTCAGACAGTGGTGGCAGGCCTCAACCCAGAGGGAGTATGAATCCGGGGATAAGATGGGGAAACTGCTGTATTGGTTGGCGACCCGAGCTATTTCGTCACAGGCGGCGCCCCTTATTAGGGACCGGCACTGCACGGGAGGGCCTAGAGGAGATAGGGTGCACCTTTGCCTCCTATTACGAGGACCTCTACTCCAGAGTACCCCAACTTTCAGCAGAATGGGAAAACCCCATTTAGAAAGACATTTCACTCCCCTCTATTCTGGTGTCTCTAGCCATGGAGTTAGACCTTCCTCTGACAGAGGACGAGGTAGACTGTGCTATATTGGCCCTTTAGGCAGGGAGGACCCTGGGCCCGGACAGCTACCCCATGGAATACTATCAAGACGTTTTGTCAATGCCTCGTTCCCCATCTTGTGAGCACCTATCTGGTAGCTGTGCGAAAGGGTGCTTAGTCCTGCTTCCCCCCGCCCACCCTCCCCAGGTCTGGACTGCAGTACCATTGTGGTCATACCAATGAGTGACACTCCATGGACACCAGTGCTCCTCGTACTGCCCCCATCTCGCTGATAAATGCGGACATTAGGATATTTGCAAAGGTGCTGGCCACTCGATTGGCCCATACTCTGCCTTTCCTTGTTCATCCAGACCAGTGTGGCTTCATGCCGGGGAGGAGCATTTGTCGTTGCTTGAGACTGGTCCAGGTGGCGCTCTCCCAGACTGGGGTACTGGAGGGGGATTTGGCGCTCCTACTAGTGGATTTCCACAAGGCCTTCGATACACTGGTGTGGAACTTCCTGGAAGAGGTGTTGACCTGCATGGGACTTGGCCCAGTATTTAGAGGGATGGTACACCTCCTCCATCATGACCCATCTTCACATGTGTGGGTCAATGGCATCTTGTCGGACCCCTTCCCGATCAGAATGGGAACGCACAAGAGCTGGTCATCGAGCCGCTGGCCCGCCTTCTTCGGGGAGACCCGCTTATGAGAGGCTGGAGTTGGAAGAGAGGACCACGTGTCTTTGTACGTAGATGATGTCCTGGTGTTTCTGGGGAGGCCTCAAGACTCTGGCCCCCAGTTCCTTGAGCACATGATGCTATATGGCGAGGCATCAGGCCTGCGCATGAACCCAGGGAAATCTGTGCTGGTGGAGTTGCGGGGACAGGTGGGGCGGGGGATGGGAACGAATAGTGTCCCACAATCCCAGTGAGGCGTAATGCCTTCAAGTACCTGGGAATCCACATCTCGACCATTCCAGAGTTGGCTTGGGAATTAAACTTTAATCCCCCTGTGTGGACCTTGTCAACAGATCTAGGCAGGTGACGACACCTCCCCCTAAATCCCTTGGGCCACACCACACTTTTGAAGATGGTCTGTCTCCCCCGATACTTACACATCTTGTAAAATTTCCCATACTTGGTCCCGCGGGCCTGGTTCTGATCCCTTACTTCTAAGCTTACCTCCTTTTGCATATCAACACTGGGTGGCCTTCAGCTCAGCGCGGAACTCTCCATACGAAGGGGGATGGGGATCCTGGACTTGTACATCTACTATCTGGCGGCTCAGACGGTCCCGATTAATGAATGGCTGGTTATTGGGCAGGCAGGTTTTAAGGGTCTCCTGAGACTCCTATACAGGGGCCGCATTCCCTGTACTGCCCCTCACTGTACGCAGGTGCCGGTGAAGTGCTGGAGGGCGGTGCTGGGGTGTGATCGATGCCTCACTAAGTTGACACCCCTAGGGCCGGGCTCCTGGCTCCGGCAGGCTGCTGAGCTAGAAGGCTTTAAACAGGGGGTACAATATTGGAATTACTTACCTAGGTGATGTGACCAACACAGAAGGGTTTTTTTGTTCTTCCAACATGCCTGTTTTGAGCTCATTTAGTGCAAAGCGGAACGAGATATTTTCGCACTGTGCTGAACACCTTCCCTCTTTGTTACCCCTGGTTTTAGCGTTTTCAGAGATCAGTGACCACGGGCAGACGCCGAACAGAGTTAAACATCCTACGTGTTGGTTTACAGGTGATTTAAGAAGACATTTTGAATGGTTGGGGGAAATTCAGAAAAGGTCTCGGAAGTAGTGTTACTTTTTCAAGTCCCATTATCTGTCTGATTGTGCCAGGACTCTACCCATGCGGAGCACATAGAATTTCTGCAGATTTTATTTTTTTCCAGTAAACGTGGATTTGATGTAGGAGGCTCTAAAATGCACGTAAAAGCTACTCCCCCTCACCCCCTAAAAAAAAGGTCTACCATGCCAAAGGGACCAATTAGCAGAAAGCCCTCCTGTCCACCACACCACCAGCCAGCCACTCAGATTCCGCAGCTGCAGACCGTAGAGCTGTAAAATCGAGGAAAGATTACCATGACATAAGCCACAAAGGTTCACAATCAGGAACGTTGACCAGGTTGACCACCTTCAAGAACAATCAGCACAAATTGAGAAGGGCCGTTACATGCTATTGAGAAATGGAATGCCAGCCCCCAGAAAACTGTGGGCAATAGGTGCATTTTAATTTACAAGCTTCTGAATGGATGAAAACAAAAGTTATAGGCGGAAATCATCACTCTATATATAAAACGGATCTTCGTGAAAATCCAGTTGATTGATAGGTCTGCAATCATCTTGATAGCTCACAAAAGCTTTTTATAGAGTTTTATGTTAGGTAGACTGCAGGAATGGACGGCAGAAAACATTCTATCCCATTGCAGGTGGGTTTCGGGAGGCCACAGGCACGATTGATCAGGTATTTAGGCTCCAGATGTTATACTGTAAAGTAATTATTTTGAGAGATGGTCACCTGTATATCGTGTTTATGTACCTCCATTCCGCTTTTGACCTAGTACCGAGGCCGTCCCTATGGTGAGTCTTGCAATAAATGGGGGTACCTAGCTGTCTCCACGAGATCGTTGAGAAGTTGCATAGTAACTTTTCACAGGTCAGATGTGGACAGGCCGGCGATCTGACAGACCCGTTCCCTGTAGGCAGAGGGGTCAGGCAGGGGCGTGTACGGCCCCCACGTTATTTCCACTTTATGTTCACTCAAACTATGTTTTTAAGTCTTGTAAATATTATACTGGTGGAAATATAATTATAGTGTTCTGGCGATCTAAAAACAAACAAGCATAACATGTTTTTTTTCGTATGGGGACATTTCAATCTGCTGAATCCTCTTTAAGAAATTTGGTGTAGAGAGAATGTTTGTTTTTGCTTTACCATCTTTAAACCAACCCATAAGCACCTAGGGATTACTTTTTTCAGGTAGATCAAGATCAGAACTGCTCCGGATTCCAGGTAGCATGGCTTTCACGGAACTAACATCAAGGGCCGTGCTGCTGTATGATGAATGGATTAAGGATGCTGGTGAGTATAACAAATGGAGGCACCTATTAAACCATCCTGTAGATGGCACTACATATCAATAATCCTTGTTGGTTTTCAGTTACTAGACAGTCTACAAAAGAACGCCGAAATTGTCCTTGAAATGTGTTTGCAAATGTCTCTGCAGAACAGGTTTAAATCCGTGGGAGACAATAGTAATGCTGTCGAAAGTGTTTGTCGAAAGTGTTTGTATATTACTAGTATGACCTGCTGCAACTAGGTGATTCATGTCCCCACCTGTTCATGACGATGGTTCTAGGAAGTCATGCGCTGAGTCTTGCTGGAGAAGTCCCAGCATTAGCTGAAAGAAGTTCTTTATGAAAAGGATCATCATCAAATGCATGGAGACGCTGCAGCAGGAGTGGAGGGCAAAATAATATAAAATAAATAAGGAATTGAATTTAAAAACTGCTATGCTGACAAATGGAAATGTTATCAAAGTTTAGATGTAGAGTGGGAGCCTGTCTGTATTCTCTCTCTGTACCAAAGCTTCAGTTTAGATAATGTGGCTGTTAGACCTGACATCCTTGGAGTGGTATTCCTCACTCCAACTTTGCTTTTACCTACCCTAATTTTGCTGAGCTTATTTTTGTTGTCTTTAGGACAATTTACCCCTGCTAACACAGCGCTTGTGCTTTTTTTCCTTAAACTTGGCGGAATGGGTTTAACCCTAATTGGGAACTTTAGTTAAGCTATACACCCATGGGGTATGGTACTACCTGTAAATTAAATGCTACCAGTGGGCTGCAGTACTTAATGGTCCACCCCTGCAGCACTGCAATACGTCTCAGACCTGCCACTGCAGCCTTTAGTACAGTTTTAAACAAACTGACATTTCAACCTGGCAAAATAAACCTCTTACCAGGCAAACACCTTCCTTTTTAGGTTGATCATAAGCGTTCAACCTCGTGTATACTTCTTATGGCTTAAAGTGATTTTAATTTGTTGGTTGCAGTGTCCTTTAAAAATTCTTGCTCGCTATTGATCGGTTCTGCCTTTTTCTCCCTCCTTTTTCTGTTTCAGAGCAGTTTCCAATTTGGTTTCTTATCTATTGCTGTGCCGGACTATTTTTGTTATTTCTTTGGTGCTTCCCTTTCACTGTGGGTGTTTTAGGTTGGTAGCTGCCTGTGTTTTATTTCAGCATTCCGTTCATCCCATTTCGCTGACATTTGTTTTAGTTTTTCCCAGTGCTGTCCTTGCTTACTCCTGGCTCCCAAAATAAGCTTATTTTACAAAAGAAACACCCGGTCTTTTAGCTCACTGCTCACGAAAGCCACAATATGCCCTTTCTGGTAGAATACAGCTAAACCTAGAAGCATTGATGTGAAACTTGCTTAGCCTCTCATCGCCTCTCGAGTCCATCTCTCTCCAGGGCCCCTCCCTGCCAGCACTCATGACATCGCACACAGGGCATTGCTTACATCCTTTATTGGGGCCATAAATCCTCTCCGTCTGCTCTGCTTGTTAAAATGTGAGACAAGAATGCTTGTAAGACTTTTCATTCTATTAAAATAAAAAGAAAGTACTTTTCCGCCTTTCTTTTTTTTTTTTTTTTTTTCTTTTTTTTTTTTTATTTCTGTTCAGACATTTACACAGCACGAGGTAGTGCAGTCATCTCCTCGTCTGTCCTCAAGGGCTTGTGATTTCCAATGTCAGTAGCTGCCTTTGACCACAAAACATGGCAGGAAAATAAAAAATTATGAGACAGGGTTGACAAATTTATGTGTCAAGAAACGTTCAGTTCTGAATTTACTATGCCAATAGCTCTAACTTAAGAAAACACAAGACCTATTGCTTCACAAATACTTGCTAATACATATGTCACCCTAAGGTAGACTATAAAAGGCTAATGGGGCAAGGTTCATGGCATTTAAAAAGAAGGATATGTATATAGGTTTGACCTTTTCTGACAGTAAAAAACTAGTGCTAAAGTTGTTTTTCAGTGTAGTAGGGTTATCTCTTCCATAGACTAACCACGGGTTACCTTATTACGTTTAATAAGTGATAACCTCTGTTTGGGAAGATGCAGAGGCATGCTTCTTCCACTCATTCAAATTGGTATTTAAAAGGGTCTTTAACAGTAAAGTCAGAGATTAAGTTGCAATCTTGAAAATGCCACTTTCAGAAAGTTGGCACTTTTCTGCCTAAAGCAAATGTGCCTTTCTGCTAGTGTTCACATGACTGTGAATGGCTCTCCTGTGGTGTGTTGTGTATAGCTTCCAGACATGGGGACAAAAGGGCCTTGAGTGTGGGGCAGTGGGGCCCTCTCCTGATCATGATGTGCTAGAGGTTGTACGCAGCCTTCCTTGACTTCAAAGGGTACCCTGAGGGCTTCACCCAGTCCCCTTTCTGACTTCTGAGGCTGCGTGCCCTGTCACTGAACAATGCAGCTCACACTTGGGCCTACATGCATGTCCTTTGTTACCCTAGGCATTTTGTACCCAAACCAAGAAAAGGGAGATGATTAGACAAATGAGGAATCACCCACCAACAGGATGCCACTGGATATGATAGCTCCTTAAGAAAGTCATCAGAACAATCTTGGGCCTGTGGAAGATTCACATGGCAGACTGTCTTGCTGTCTGAAGAAGGCAAACTGGACCTGCTTGCCTTGAACATCGGATCCCCAGATGTGACTGCAAGGGTCAGTTGACTGACCTCCTTTCTGAGCTGTAGAGATGGAACAAGCTTCCAGAGGGGTCTCCCCTGCAGCTGCCCAGCTGACCAGCAGCACCTGGACATGCCAGAGCCCTGCTGCTGCAGTGAGTCCTGATCCCCAAGAGTTGCTCCCCAGGTCTTGGACCCTTGGCTGGCATAAGAGTGTACTGTTGCTTGAAAACAAAACTCCAGGTGAAAATGTAGAAATGTTGGGCTTCTTGTGAGTGGATTCTTCGGGCCAAGAAATGACCTTCCACAAAGCCTTCCAACGCGAAGCTCCAGTGACCACCTGCTCTTCACACCAAACAGTGACTGCCCCGTCTGCCACCAACTCAAATCTCCAGTGCCGACTGCTCCTTATGCCAAAAACAAACTTTTCACAGCTAACCCGAAGAACCTGCTGAGACTTTTCACGTGGATACGGACGCAAGTAAGATAGACTATTGACCGGGACAAACCTAGTCATTGTATCCAACCAATGCTCCATTGTGGTCAGTCTGAACTTGACTTTTACCCTGTTCAGAGACACTAGACAAATATGAGTGGCATGGTATGTTGTTTGGTGCTATTTCTACCTAGGACTTTAAAACTTCAT
Source organism: Pleurodeles waltl (assembly GCF_031143425.1). Lineage (NCBI taxonomy): Eukaryota > Metazoa > Chordata > Amphibia > Caudata > Salamandridae > Pleurodeles > Pleurodeles waltl. The sequence continues at coordinate 327,829,688 of NC_090436.1, read as the reverse complement.
GTTTCCGTTTCTACTGGGATTTTTGTGGTTGGTTTCAGTGTCGTCTTATTTATTCATTTTTATTCTTTTTCTAAACTTGTTATGGCTTTTTCTTGAGTTTTCACGTTTTTATTGTTTGAATGTTGCATAAATACTTTACACACCCTAACTGCTTTTGTGCCAGGCTACCAGTGAGTTAAGTACAGGTTTATTTAGTGACTTTCAGGGTTCACTTGACAAGGGTTGTGTTTATTATTTAAGTGGGGCTTTCCCCCCTCAACTAATTATTCAATTTCATGCAGTGGGAAGTTTTCCCCAAAATATGGGTATGAAGTATTTTCCTCCTTCATTCCTGAGGGTTTGAAATGTCTCCACTAGCAAGTAAGTGAGAATGGTTTAATTGCAAGAGTTGTGTCCTCTTGGTGATCGTGAAGAATCCTCAATAATGCCTGTTGTTGTCCAGTCTTTTCTGGGACTAAGTAGGTCTGATTGAACTCTTATTTCTCTTGCAGATCCCAGGGTTGAAGACTGGCTGTTCATGTCCTCCCCCATACCACAGACCATTATTGTTGCCTTTTACATATATTTTGTCACTTCCCTTGGACCAAAACTCATGGAAAACAGGAAACCCTTTGAACTGAAACAAATAATGATGATCTACAATTTTAGCATGGTCCTATTCTCACTGTACATGTGCTATGAAGTAAGCAATTTATATATCTCTGAATTTCAAATGCTTGCAGCATGAAAAAACACAATTTTAGGAAGTTGGATCTTAAAAGTAATGCATGTTTAGCTGATCATTTGGTGCTTTTAATCAAGTACATCAAATGCCTATCCCATAGGCCTGAAAAGGTTGGACAACGTGTTTATTGATAAATAGAACAAGTTAGAAGATGACTACAGCCGTGCAACAATAAGATTTTTACAAACCTTTAAATATTAGTCCCACGTTAGAATTGTAATTAGAGTAGCACTTCTGTTCAGCGTGAAAGTGTTAAAACAGTACATCTAACATGGGAAGCTAAACTCGTACAGCTCAGACTATATAACACTATACGTTTAAGGTGGAGTAATAAGCACATTTTGTGATATTAGTACAAGATATTCTGTACCTTCAAACTTCATAGAATATGAATAACAGAAGATAAATATGACATATTTTGCATTCAAATTCTACTTGTACTGGGTTTAAAATTAGACTACAAGAGTGTTTTGAAGTACTTCAACTTTGTTGGCTTTGGCTGTACATATATGATGTATGCAAATGATTCCCTGGTGTTCTGCCTGCCAGTGGGAGCTAGTGTCATTAAATTGAGCCAGTCACCTTCTATCCCTTACCGTTTTTAATCTGTAGAAATATCTGGGGGAACAAAAATTGGTTTTAAAATTACTTCAGTACCTGCAGTATTGAGCACAGATTGCCACTTGGATTGGTAGCCTGCATCACCCAGAAGTACATTTATTCTAAAATGTTACCAGAGTTCAAGGCCCGAGGTTTACAGGGAGTGCAGAATTATTAGGCAAATGAGTATTTTGACCACATCATCCTCTTTATGCATGTTGTCTTACTCCAAGCTGTATAGGCTCGAAAGCCTACTACCAATTAAGCATATTAGGTGATGTGCATCTCTGTAATGAGAAGGGGTGTGGTCTAATGACATCAACACCCTATATCAGGTGTGCATAATTATTAGGCAACTTCCTTTCCTTTGGCAAAATGGGTCAAAAGAAGGACTTGACAGGCTCAGAAAAGTCAAAAATAGTGAGATATCTTGCAGAGGGATGCAGCACTCTTAAAATTGCAAAGCTTCTGAAGCGTGATCATCGAACAATCAAGCGTTTCATTCAAAATAGTCAACAGGGTCGCAAGAAGCGTGTGGAAAAACCAAGGCGCAAAATAACTGCCCATGAACTGAGAAAAGTCAAGCGTGCAGCTGCCACGATGCCACTTGCCACCAGTTTGGCCATATTTCAGAGCTGCAACATCACTGGAGTGCCCAAAAGCACAAGGTGTGCAATACTCAGAGACATGGCCAAGGTAAGAAAGGCTGAAAGACGACCACCACTGAACAAAACACACAAGCTGAAATGTCAAGACTGGGTCAAGAAATATCTCAAGACTGATTTTTCTAAGGTTTTATGGACTGATGAAATGAGAGTGAGTCTTGATGGGCCAGATGGATGGGCCCGTGGCTGGATTGGTAAAGGGCAGAGAGCTCCAGTCCGACTCAGACGCCAGCAAGGTGGAGGTGGAGTACTGGTTTGGGCTGGTATCATCAAAGATGAGCTTGTGGGGCCTTTTCGGGTTGAGGATGGAGTCCAGCTCAACTCCCAGTCCTACTGCCAGTTCCTGGAAGACACCTTCTTCAAGCAGTGGTACAGGAAGAAGTCTGCATCCTTCAAGAAAAACATGATTTTTATGCAGGGCAATGCTCCATCACACACGTCCAAGTACTCCACAGCGTGGCTGGCAAGAAAGGGTATAAAAGAAGGAAATCTAATGACATGGCCTCCTTGTTCACCTGATCTGAACCCCATTGAGAACCTGTGGTCCATCATCAAATGTGAGATTTACAAGGAGGGAAAACAGTACACCTCTCTGAACAGTGTCTGGGAGGCTGTGGTTGCTGCTGCACGCAATGTTGATGGTGAACAGATCAAAACACTGACAGAATCCATGGATGGCAGGCTTTTGAGTGTCCTTGCAAAGAAAGGTGGCTATATTGGTCACTGATTTGTTTTTGTTTTGTTTTTGAATGTCAGAAATGTATATTTGTGAATGTTGAGATGTTATATTGGTTTCACTGGTAATAATAAATAATTGAAATGGCTATATATTAGTTTTTTGTTAAGTTGCCTAATAATTATGCACAGTAATAGTCACCTGCACACACAGATATCCCCCTAACATAGCTAAAACTAAAAACAAACTAAAAACTACTTCCAAAAATATTCAGCTTTGATATTAATGAGTTTTTTGGGTTCATTGAGAACATGGTTGTTGTTCAATAATAAAAATAATCCTCAAAAATACAACTTGCCTAATAATTCTGCACTCCCTGTATTTAACTCCAACCTCCCTCTGGAGCTGCAGTTGAGTACTCTAGTTGTATATTGTTTTTCCAGTCAAATTATTTGAACAATGGAATTCCCTATTATCAGATCCTCCTCTATAGGAAGTCCCTCCAGCCTTAGGAATACTGAGTTTCCAACTGACGTCTTGTGCCGAATACTGGATGGCAACAGATAAAGCACCAGATGACCGCATATGAATTGGTTTTTACATATTCAAGTAACCAATAGTAAGGTTATTTCACGCCAAGATACTCGTATTGAGTTTAAGGATATGAGAATAGAATAGGTCTTTGGTGCACAAATAACTTCTTAATAACTGTCCTGGTCTTCAAGTCCAGCGCAGGCTAGAAGTAGTGCAGGGCCCTCTGTTGGTAAACACCGGCGCCTGGCACCATCCAAGATATAAATAAGTGTTCAGTAGCACTCTAGTGCGGAAGACTTTGCAGATTATCGCCATTCCACCAACCAATGTCCCAACTGCATAACGTAATATTTTGTCACTTTATTTGTATGCATTGTGTGTTAATATGCATTTGTGTCAACACTTTAACTTGCAGTTCCTTATGTCTGGCTGGGCCACAGGATATTCATACAAGTGTGATATTGTGGACTATTCCAGATCCCCTCAAGCTGTAAGGGTAAGTGTTACTGCTACGAGGTCTGAGTATTACCCACACAGATTTGCAAGTTACAGTTACAATTGCTTTCATTCAAGGTCAGGTCATTGAGTGCATGCAGTGCAGAGATTAATGGATAATGCTCAACAAATTATGGGCTATTGTACTTGGTAAGATAGCAGTGTAACAGATGTAGATTTTTCAATTTTTTTAAAATGTTTTTTTTAAAAAGGTAGTTCAAACAACTCATTGAAGCCGAAGAGCTTGGGGTTTTATTCAGAAAGAATTTATCTTGTGGGTTTTCATGGGCAGGTCTCCTCTCTGTCCCTTTGTGTTAAAAGTATATTTTAAAGAGCATGTACTAACCAGTAGGTTTAGTAGTACTGACTGAGGGTGCAGTAACCGTGCTCCTTCAGGGAATATTCACGCAAGTGGCATTGGTGGTAAGAATGTTTTCATTTCTGAATGCCTGTTCAGGATCTCTAAAGTTAATATGGCAAAAGATGCCTCTCCCTATCCCTTAACCATGTCCAGTTCCAAAATCGTATTTGCTCACCAGACTGCTTGCCACCTGGTTATCGTTCTTCATTTGACAACTACTAATTGACCACATGTATATCACTAAGGCAGAGTTCTTTCTGGCTGGTGCTTGCAATACTTGAAGGACATGGTCTACAACTTCAGTGTGGAGAGATACTGTCCTTTTTGGAGGATTCTTTGGCAGCACAGTGTGTTTTTTAAACTGGGAGAGGGAGAACGCACACTTTGTTTCCATGTCCCATTCCGTGCACAGTGGGAGAGAGCTTTTGAACTGAAGTTCATTTGGCATTAAGTTCATTATTTAAGATCCGAATTGTCAGGTACATGGTGGAAAGTAACAAGGCCAAGATCATATGAGCAAGTTAGGCGTTGGTCGCTTCATACTTGGTCATGTAACATTGATATGACCCAAAACATGTTAAATCTATGTTTAATGCTAAAACATTTTTTGCCAAACATTGTCTCTATTCCTTCACAAGTTTATTGGTAAATGACTGCTTGAAATGTTGCATTGGCTTTAATATATTGTACAGACATGCATTAATTATTTCTTTTTTTTTATCTTAAAGATGGCCTGGACCTGCTGGTTGTATTATTTTTCAAAGTATATTGAATTGTTAGACACGGTAAGCATCCCTTAATATAATAAAAAAGCACTATTGACTTTCCTAAATATATGCCTATCACTGGTTGCTATTATCACTTTAACGTTGCCCGTCACATGTTGTAAATCAGATTGTTCAGAACTACCAAGAAACAAAATTAATGTTTACTGTATACATTTTTATTTCACTTTTTCATTTGGTTATTGGATGAAAATTCCTGTGGTATCTGGTATACTAAAAGAAGATACTATTTTTTGAGAAAGAAGATATAGCCATGTTCTCATCACTAAGTCACACCCATACAAGCATGCAGATCTAAGAAGAAAGCAAACGGAACTAAAAGACAGCGATGCTACTGGGTGATGGATGACTATTTTGCACAGGATTTGTTCACCTTGCACTCTGAACTGGAGACATGAGATCGGCATGACCTCCAATAAATTGCACTGCACGTAATCGGAGTGTGAGAAGTGGATTAGTAGTTTGGATCAATGGTAGGCCACTACAAGTAATACTGTCCCTATTCTTGTTAGGACCAGGAGAGGTTTCAATAATTTAAATCGGAGTTCAACCCCCTGACGGCTATGACACCGAGCGATCTGGCTCAACTTAAGAATGTGTAAAACATTTAGAAGTACCAAAACAGGCAAGTTGAAAACACAATAAAAAAATGCAACTCCAATTTATAAAAATATAAAATATTTTATGAACAAAATAACACCTAAATTACAAAAATCCAATGAAGTGAATTGGAGATATGAATTTGTAAAGTTTGAAATTAAAAAATAGTGCTGCAAAGCACCAACCACAGGCAACTGATCATGCTAGAATGGGACAAGGGTAAGGGTTGAGGCTGGCTGTAATGGAGTGTGGTTGGACCCGGTCAAAGAGTTACCTTCAGCCTTAGAAATGTTTCTGGAGAAAAGTTGGTCATTGGCAGGGCAAGCTGGATCCCAGTCAGGGTTCAACAATGGTGGATTGCTGAAGAGGGGGTCCCAGTGTGGTCTTCAATGAAAGCAGGCGCAGGCATCTGTGCCCAGGAAAGTTTTTACATCTCTTAGCTTTGGCTCAATGTCTCTCTTGGTGAAGCCTCTTACATTCGGACTTAGAAACGTTTCTCAAAGTTAGATCTCCTTCAATGGGGCAGACCAGCAAGTTCGACCTAGCCAGCAATTCGGCATAGACAGTGGTCCCAGTCTCCTGCCAGTTCTTCAGAGAAATAAGTTAACAAAAAAAATGTTAGTCCTAGCTTTTGAAGTTTGGCCAGGAGGAGTACAATCTAACACCAACTACAGGTCCAGGACCTTGTGGCGGGGGTTGGTAGCACTTGGTGTTAGGACTAACTCCAATAAAGGCCAGCACAACAGGGTCAAGGGCAAGTCCAGTTGGAACTGGTCAGCTCTGCTCTTCAAGAAAGTGGGCTTCTTGCAGCTTTTTTGTCCCTGGAGTTGCGAGGAAGTCAGCCAAATGACCTGGGTTGTGTTTAGCGAAATGAGGACCTTCCCTGAAAACCAGTTCTGGAGCAGGTTCCGCCTCCATTCCCCCCCCCCGTCCCCCTTCCCCCTCCAAAATGGGGTTGGTGCCACTCTGGCTACTTGGCCAATGGCACGGGCAGGCCTAGGTGTGAGTTACATCTCCCTGTGACTGTGTATATTCTCTTCTGAAGCTTGTGCAGTTGGTGGGCACATCCCTAAGGCCATCCTGTCAGGAGGTCACACCTTCTCCCAGCCAAGGCCTTTTTGTTACTGCTAACGCGTCCGTCTATGTCAATTTATACACATCAGGACTCGTTTTAGGTCGATGAACCTTTGGACCCAGTGGTGAGTCTCCGTAAGACGAGATTACCAAACATCAAATATATTTCACAATAATCATTAATGAATCTTCGACGCATTCATTAGTTCTCAAACTCAAATAACCACACCTTGAAGGAAGATTTGTGAATTTATTCCCTATTGATTACAATCTAATAATAGACGTATTAATCTCAAACCAAGAAACATTAGAGCATAATCACAAATTGGCAACTATAATGAACATTCAACAATGCGATGATCAGAATCATAGGATAGATACGTTAGCAGAGAATAGGTCATAGTGCATAATAAACCATAGAATATCAGTTCAGCATAGCTACATGTCAGTCACGTCAGGTCCGTCCGTCTAATGAATACCTCATCTAACCTCAAATTAGCATTAGCATGTTGGACTTCATACAAAACAATTTAGAACATCAATTTGGAAAACATCTAACTAAAGACACTTAATTAAACATACAGCAGTTGGTACCTAGAAAGAAAGGCATATAGATTCTGTTAGCATTAATAATTACCCTCCTCGAGTTAAGTCCGCATACAGGATCAGTCTTCGTCTTCAGGACATCAGACGGTTCACCGTCAATCTATCTAAATAGAAACAAGGGACACTTTCCTCTTAAGGAGGAAAGTGTAATAGGGCAGTCTATGGGCTAGGATAATTTTGTCTAAGTCACAAATCACCAAATAGAGTGACAGAGTTTCTGGAAGCAATCAATACCATTCCTACCTAATGTGTCTCGTCTCATGTGTCATGAGTTTTTATCCCCTTTTCGTAATACATTCCCCCAAAATTCTATTGGTTAGTAACTACACCCCATTATTGGTAACCAATCAAATTATACATTAAGTAATGCATTTGTCATTTCTTGATATCAGCTTGTCTTCCAATTGGTCTTCATAATCGGCATTTTCGTAGGTGGTACGTCCGGGGTTACTTCACCATCTTGGCACACGTCTCAGGTCAAAAGTTCTCTTCCCCTCGTCTCATTGTCCTTGAAAGTGTCCATGTTTATTTCTAATTACATAATTTTGAGCTAGAAACTACTAGCATACGAATGTGAAAATTCCTTCATGTTTCGAATTATTACAGAATGAACAATAGCTGGGTCATGGTCATTTGCAAGTCCGCACACAGAAGAAACCGAAAAAAAAGCTTTAAATGAGTTACACAGCTAGTTCGCGACTCATGCTAACTTAAGACATACGAGTTCTAATGAATACAGTTTTGATCGTAATAATGCGTATAACTGAAAGATTATTATTATTATTCAACATTAGTGTTCATAATTGAGAATCTTTACGTTTATTAATACATTTTAATTATTATTGATTAATATTGCTTTGTCAAATGTAAGCGTTTCGCGTCTATAATATATATTTAAACTACACTCTCTCAGTCCCTCCTCTGATGACGCTCGTCATCACATAATTCTTGATCTTCAATTTTTCACCTTGCGCATTTCAACATCTTGCCCTTTATGTGAACTTTCCCATATTTTATTGAACATTTTCTCTCTTTCACTTTCTTCATTCCGTTTGGCTCTTTTTGACAAGTTTCTCTTAATTTTGTCATTAATTTTGCATGCTCCCCATAATCCTAATAGACAAATCAAAACAATTAGTAGGCCCAGCATAATTTTTGCAAGAACTCCATTCCAAATGTTGGTAAACCAGTTTCCTACCCGGGCAATTCCTTTTCCAAATTTTTCCCAAACTCCAGGTTCTTTTAGATCCTTCAAATCTGTACTATCTCTAGTCAAGTTAGTAAGCATGTTTCTAATTTTCTTACTGTTATTAGGTATATATGAGCAGCAGTGACGCTCATTAAGCATTTTGCACACACCTCCATTCTTTGCTAAAAGAATGTCTAAAGCAAGCCGATTTTGAAGGGTCATAGCTCTTTCTGCAGCAAGTTCAGTATCCATTAATAATATTGCTCCTGTAAAATTTGTCAGCATGTTATCCACAATAGTAGACAACTTTTGAATTTTCATAGAATTTAAGATAACCCCAACTGATGGGATTATTGCTCCAAATATGTCACCAATGACAGCAGCCACTGATTCTCGTTTTTGTCTAGAATGATGTATTTCAGAAGATTTAGGTATTTGTTTTAAGTCATCAATCTGGTATATCTTTGGGAAAACTATTCCCAAATAACATGTCCCATACCATCCCTTTGGGAGACGGTAATATGCATTCAACCCACAGATGTAATAGATTCCAGGAATCGCTGGGTCTTGTCCATTTAACATGAAGGTCCATTTACTCTGAAACAAAAACACATGCCTACATTCACTCGTACCCACAAACAAATTGTCTTGATCGGATTTTGGTCTGTATATACATAGCCTACCTACGTGTAAAGCATCTATAGCTAATTTGCCTTGTGTTTTAATGGCAGTGTAAGCATAATCATTTGCATAAGTACGTTTTTCTAAGCCTTTTTCTAACTTCTCTTTTAATGCTTTGCGTCTATCATCTGTGTGATCTAAAAAGCTTTTCTCCACAGGAGACAATAAGCATGTTAAATTGTTGCGGTGTGCATAAGCAGTTCCAAATGTTAGTGTTGGCTCAAAGAATCCTCTAACTAATTTTATATCCTGCTCTTTAGCTAGCTTATTTAAGAATTCAATTACAAGCACAAAAGAAAACACAACATCCAGATTCGAATAGAAGTATTGTACATGCTCTTGATTATAGAATCTCGTTAGTAGCAAACTGCAGCTAATCCCATAAGTAAGAGGGAGGCTATGATAAGTAACCCCCTCCTGTTTTTAGTACACACAACAATCTTTTGTCTCCATAGTTTCCACATACTCATTTAATAAGCGATAGAAGATATTAGTAGAAAGTTCCCCCTTTGTATTAGTTCCCTCATGTAGATGTTTAGTATCTTGTTCAAATTTCTCCCACGGTGATAATTTTATTAGTTGTAGTCTCCGGTTTTGAAGTTGCATTAATAGTTTCACTCTCTTTCCACGGCATTCCCACAATCATTATTGCACATACAACACCTATCATAAGTCCTAACCAACCACACACCTTACTTCCTTTGTTGCTATAGGCCATATTTGTATAGAATCAGAATAGTAGATCGACAATCAACTTAAGATGGCAAACTCTTTCTGCGTATTTACAGCGTCTTCTCTCACTCCAGGACCCTTTTTGTCAGCTCAGGTTAGCAGCTTGTCGCAATCAGGTTTCTTATAAGTCAAATCCAGGTTTAATTGTCTCTTTCCGGTAGGTTTATAAAGTCTCTTTCCTTTTAATATATTTTCCCAAGATTTCCTGTTGTTGTTTTTCTTCAGGTACCGTAGTATTGGCCAGGCACTTCTCAATCAAAACAGAATGCTAAGAATTCTTGTTGCCATTCAGAGGTTGTAGCATATGCCCATTCAGGACCTGTGTACCTTCGGTTTGCTATTCTCTTTCTTTCTAATCTTCGCTCGCCTTGCTGTTCCCCTTCACTCAGATCATCTGCTTGTGAGGTATCGCTTTCTTCTATTATTGTCTCATTTGTTAATTCTCTTATTCTAAAAGGCGACTTTTCTGGCCATGTATCACCTCTATGTGTCTTGTTTCGGTGTCTTCCTTCAGGATGCTTGACAGCACCCTCCTCTTGTGATATGGTGTTTTCTCTTGATAGGCTTGGAGCTCGATCAGAGGAGTCTGATTCGTTCTGATTTAAATTTACCACTTCTCCGTCTCTCTCTCCTTCCGGTTCGATACTGTATTCGGGTTCTGAATTGTATTCGTCTGCTTCTGGGAGAACCTCTCCTTGTCTTTGTTCTCCTGCTGCCTCCACTGAGATTGGCACTCAGTCACCTCTCTCGAACTCTCTGATAGTGTGAGGGACGCGGCTGTTCTCAGCGGGCTTTCCTGTAGTCTCAGATCCTTCTTGACTGATCTCTGACTCTGAGACTTCTCCTCTCGAAGTTGCTGTACCGGAATTTTCAAGTTCCTCTTCAACAGGACATGTTACCTTTTTTGTATGGCTGGCATGTATCCAGTTGGGAACCCCGGCACACTTCACAGCAGTAGTGGTCGTCAATATCACTTGATATGGCCCTTTCCAACGCGGCTCAAGACACGATTTTCTTACGTGCTTCTTGACAACCACCCAATCTCCAGCTTGCAGAGAGTGTCCTGGTTCGCCGATTGGTGGTAACGTGTTAGCTTCCACCTGGTGAGAGAAAGAGCGTATCACGTCAGCCAAACTTTTGCAGTAATCCAACACCATATCATCTGTAATATTCACTAGTGCATTGGCAGGTACCGCTGGTAACCTCATTGCTCTACCCATGAGGATTTCATGGGGGGGACAATCCTGTTTTCTTATCTGGTGTGTTTCTCATGGACATCAATACTAGCGGTAATGCATCTGGCCACTTCATGTTTGTTGCTGCACACATTTTCGCTATTCTTGATTTTAAGGTACCGTTCATCTGTTCAACTAGTCCTGATGCTTCAGGGCGATAGCTACAGTGTAACTTCTGCTCGATGTTGAGTGCGGCACACAGAAGCTTGATCACCTCATTGTCGAAGTGTCTTCCCCTATCTGATTCTGTGGAAACCGGGAACCCGAATCGTGGTATTAATTCTCTCAGTAATAGTTTTGCGACTGTGAGACTGTCATTCCTACGTGTAGGGTATGCCTCAATCCAATGACTGAAAACACACACAATCACCAACACGTACTTCAATCCTCCACAAACAGGCATTTCAATGAAATCCATTTGTATTCTATTAAATGGACCCCTAGCTCTTCCAATGTGGCTCAGTTACCACTGTTCCTTTTCCAGCATTCATCTGTTGACAGATGATGCATCTGTGACAAGTAATTTCTGCGGCATGTCTGAATTTTGGATTAAACCAATCGACTTTAAAAGATCTGATCATGGCGTCTCTTCCTAAATGTGCTTGCCCATGATACAACCGGGCAAATTGTGACAGAAGACTATTAGGTAAGACCAACTTTCCATCATCTGAGACCCTTATATCATCTGCTCTTTGTACACATTGCATTTTCTGCCAGGAGCGTTTTTCTTCTTTGTTAGCACGGTTTTGTAGTGTCTTTAACTCATCTAAAGTATCGACCACTTGTAATGCTAGATTCAAAGTTGTGTCATTTTCAGGCTGAGGTAGCAATTCCCACTGCTCTTTGAATGATATACAATTTAATGCACAAAATCTTGCTACCTGATCTGCATAATCATTCCCCATTGACGCAAAATCTTGTGATCTGGTGTGGGCACTGCATTTTACCACGGCAATTTCAAGAGGTAACTGAATTGCATGTAACAAATCTCTTATCTGTTCTCCATTTTTCTCGGGTGAACCGGAGGAGGTCATAAAACCCCTTTGTGACCAGATCTGACCAAAATCATGTACAATTCCAAATCCGTACCTGCTGTCAGTATAGATTGTAACTTTCAAATTCACAGCAGCATGGCAGGCCTTTGTAAGAGCTATTAATTCTGCCACTTGTGCTGAAAATACCTTTTCAAGCCAAGAGGCTTCGACTATGCCAGACATTGTACATACTGCATAGCCAGCTCTCAATGTCCCTGTTGAATCTCTTAAACAGGACCCATCCACGAACATAATGCAATTGTTTTCTTTTAATTGGGTGTCGTGTATATCTGGGCGAGGTTTGGTACAAAGGTCAGTCACCTCGAGACAATCATGCTCAAATTCTTCCCCCTCTTTGATTTCTGTATTTTCATTGGGAAGCAGAGTTGCCGGGTTCAGTACTGTGCATCTTTTCAGTGTAACATTTGGTGACCCCAAAATAATCGTCTCATATTTGGTAAGTTGTGCATTTGTCATGTGTTGTGTTTTCATTCTTGTCAACAAGGTTTCAACAGAATGTGGAACCAAAACTGTCAAAGGGTATCCCATGACTATGCCCTCACATTGGGAAAGGCTTTGACCAACTGCTGCAACTGCTCGCAAACAACCCGGTAGAGCTGCTGTGACAGGGTCCAAAGTAGCCGAAAAATATGCTACAGGGCGATTTGCATCTCCGTGGACCTGTGTTAAAACAGACAAAGAACAAGCATCACGTTCATGACAAAACAACAGAAAAGGTTTCTCATAATCAGGCATTCCTAATACTGGGGCCCTGCACATGCATTCCTTCAGCTCTAAAAATGACTCAAGTTCTTCTTTTGTCAAAGTGATTGTATACGGTTCATCTTTGACATCCTTCCCTGTCAATTTTATGAGGGGTTTTGCAATGATTGAAAAATTGGGTATCCATTGGCGGCAATAACCCACCATTCCCAAAAACATCCTGACATCTTTTTGTTGTTGGGGGATTCATTTGTATGACAGCTGTTATTCTCTCCTTTGATATTCTTCGGGATCCTTTCTCAATTAGATGCCCCAAATATTTTACTTCTTTCTGACAGTATTGCAGTTTCTTAGGTGACACCTTGTGCCCGTTTCTTCTCAAATGATTCAATAATGCAATGGTATCATATTTGCAGCTGTCTCTGGTCTTGGATGCAATCAACAAGTCATCAATGTACTGCACAAGAGTTGAATTAAAAGGCAGCACAAGAGGTTCCAAAGCCTTCTTTAATATCTGATTAAAGATGGATGGTGACTCAGAAAACCCTTGAGGGATTCTGCCCCAACTGTACACCTTATCCAGGAATTTGAAACTGAACAAAAATTGGCTTTCCTCATGCAGCGGTATTGAGAAAAATGCCTGTGATAGGTCTACTACGGTAAACCATTCAGCATCGCAAGGAACTTGGAACATTATTACCGCTGGATTAGGAACCACAGGGCAGCATTTTATCACAATTTCATTTATTTTTCTCAAATCCTGCACAATCCGAATCTTCCCACAGGGCTTTTTCAAACCCATAATAGGTGAGTTACATGGACTGCTCAAAACTTCTTTCAAAACTCCTTGCCTGAGAAAATCTGCAATTATCTGTGTCACTTCAATGAGTACGTCTTGAGTCATGTGATATTGTGGTACTTGTGGGAATACTGCATTTGGTCTTATCTGCACCTTGACTGGTTTGACCCCTTTAATTAATCCAACCTCTTTTCCCGTCAAGTCCCACACACTCTCTGTTACGGACCCTTGTAGGTCAGCAGGTAAGTCAATTAGAGTGAACACTGGGAATAAGGTAATTCGAGGGTAATCTTCGCTCGTCTCCCCTCCTTCTATGAGCTGGTCCTCATCACCTTCATCATCACTGTTTGTCTGAACTTCTATCCCATCGTTGGAACAGGTAATTGAACGTTTAGTTTTACATAGTAAGTCCCTTCCCAGTAGGGATACTGGACTTGAGTCGCATACGACAAACCTATGCAGGCCTTGGAAATTTCCAATTTCAACCTGTACTGGGTCAGTAATTGGATTTGTCAAATACTGATTAACCACACCAACCACTCGTATAGTACGTCCCGATAAGGGTAACCTTGGTACTTCCACACTGCGGACTGTAGAGCGTGTAGCTCCAGTGTCAACCAAAAATGAAACTTTATAGCCCATTACTTTTCCCTCTACATATGGGCCTCTCTGATCTACTTCTAATGAGGCTGCGAGCCTGCACTCTTCACTTTCTGAACTGTCATCTGACCATTCGTCATTCATCTCATTTTCACCTCGTAATGGGAATTGTTGTACAGTATTGTTTTGACTCTTCACCTGACCTGTGACCTGCTGAGGAAGCATCACCTGTTGCTGACCCATCGGGGCTAGGGGTAACTGCATTTGCTGTCTAGGCACCATAGGAATCTGCTGTTGCATTGGTTGTACTGACACAGTTTGGAAACGTGGCATTTGCATTTGCTGCACGGGTTGCACCCCTGACATCTGCGCCAAATTATTCTGATAATTCTGATTTTGTTGTCTCATCCTTGGACCTCGTGGATTCTGCTGTGCACCGACACTCATGCTCTGCTGAACTGTACCATCATGCACCATATTTGGACAATCCCGCTTCCAATGTCCCATGCCCCCGCATGCGTGACATGGAGACATCCTCTTCACTACTTGCCCATCATTTTGCACGACAACATTATTCATGTCCAAACTACGATTCACAAAACCTCGGCTGTACCTGAAACCCACCGTTCATTTGCGGTTGCTGGTGCATCATTTGCTGAACACCATTTCCCTGAATTCCAGCCTGTGCAGCTCTTATCTGCATCACCATCACCTTTTCTTTCAGCTTTTTCTGTTTTAACTCAATTTCATCACTACAGTATTTCGCATACTGCAACACCTCATCAATCGGTTTAGCTTGCCAACAAATCAAATGGTTCTTAATCATCTGACCAACCTCTGGTCTCAGCCCTTCAACAAATCTGAACACAAGATGATTCATATCTTTCGGCTCGATTGTCTCAGTTCCACTGTAATGTTTAAATGCTTTTAATAATCTCTCATAATAGGCATGTATTGATTCCTTAACCTCTTGCGAAGTCCAGTCGATTTTCTGCCAATCGGTCACCTTTGGTGACACCTTTTGTTTCAAAAATTCAATGACTTTATGATAATATTTCATCACCTCTTCAGAAGGTGCTCCTGTCGCCTTATCCCTTGCCGGTTCCTTTGTGGGCCAATCTACTCCTCTTTTGCACTCAAGCCACAAATCCGGTGGAACAATAATCTCAAAGTATTTAAGTCCTCCCAAAGACGTTTTGCAAGCTTCACAAATCTATCTGCCTGTTGATACCACTCAATTGGTTTTCTCTCAGCCTTGGATAATCATTCGTAAAGGACAAATATCTCCCCTGGACCATGGCACATGGACTAAAACACCACCAGCTGTTTCTCTCATGGGCAGGATTTTTACTGAATCCAGATTGGGTGTAGTCGCTGTTTCAATAGACCCTGGACTATCCCTCTTCCCTTTGTCTTTTTTCTTTGCCCATCGGTTCTCCCATTTTTCTAATGCTCCCCAGATTTGCGCACTCTGCAGCAATTCTTTCAGGTGTGTCTTCATACCTGCGGATCTCATGTGTTCAAAATCTTTAGTGTCGAAGTCTAATCTGTAACTTCGTTTCAAATGTTTCGTGTTCCCAATGTCAATATTGTATTTGTCTGCCAAATTTGTTAATCTCTGGTGTATTTTCCCTACTTCTTTGGTAATTTTAGGGCATAAGTATCTCAGTTCTGCCTCAGTGTAGGATACTAACCTGTTCACCCCCATTGTTCCTTCCACCAACTCCGCAGCTTCTGCACCTAGCCGTACAAGATTCAGGTATTCATCTTGTTTTTCTTTTTCAGGATTGGCTTCGGTTACTGTAGTTTTTTGTGATGTGCAAGTTTTCTCTAACCATTCATTTAACTGTTGTACTGTAAAACCCTGCAGTGAAATGTTCCCTGCATGTATCATTGGAGTATATGAGGTGTTTGTACTCCTAGTTTGGGGAGTCAGGACTCCCAACCCTGCTTGTCGCATTGCCTCAAGAGGTGCCCCTATTGGACTGAGGTCCATTAAGGGTCTTGATTGTTCGGAAACCTGTCCTCCCTGGGCCATTATTTGTGGAGTTCTAATAGGCCCTCCTCTTATCAATTCACTAGTCATAACTCCCTGTTCACATGTCCTTGTTCTCTCTTGGGCATATAACGGTACTGGAGGACCAACAGTGATAGGTAGTGATATTGCGGCAGGTGTCTGACCTGATCCCAGACTTCTTGGAGCTTCAACACCATAGGTCTGCTCCAATAATCCTGGTGCAGGTTCTTTCAAAGGACCCGCTACTGGGTTATACCCCGGTATCAGTTGTGGCGGTTGTGACACTAACTGTGGGGTTGACTCCATCTGAACCAATCTTGGTTTTGTATATATCTGGTCTGGCGGCACCACCAAGTTCGTAGTAGTCTCAAGCACTGGAACATCGGGATACATTCTTTTTATCTGTGGTGGAGGTTGTAATTGTGTCGGCACGTCTGGAGCAGTAGGTACACTGTCACCATTCTGTATCAAAGCTGTATCACTAGTCTGTACCGTATCAGTAACTCCCTTCTCCCGTGTCTGGTTCCCAGGATCCAAGCTAGTGCTCGGAACATCATCACTCACCGCATAAGGTGGTGGTCGATCATGCAGCAATCTATCCATAAACTCCTCATCCTCTGAATCATCCTCTTCTTCCCAGGACCTTTTTTGTTCTTTAACTTTGCCTGAGTCTCTGTTAGTTTTGCAAGAAGCTTTCTTTCCCTGTCTCCTCTCCCTGTGTTATCGCTGGAAACAGCTTTAACCCATCTACGATTCCCCATCTCCACATCTTATTCTCGTTATCCCATCTTGCTTCTGCATAAGATTTTTCTGCTCTTGTCAACCTCCAGTGAAACCTTTCCTGCCTATGTTTAAGAGCCATCAGATCCCAGATCGCTAGAGCCTCGTATTGTGCCGGTCTCGGAAGTGGTTTCTGTGTACTTAACATCCACCAAGTTTTCTAATACCTTTTGATTGAACGTCCCATGTTCCGGAAACGCTAGACACCCTTCTTTTTCTGTCAACTTGCGCCATTGTTTTAACCATAAACAAGGTGCAACACCCTTTTCCTCCATAACTGTATAAGCTGGAGTACCCTCGGGCGGTGTAGGTTCCCCGTCGGTTGTAACGATGTACACATCTCCCCTCAAAGCGCTTTTAAATGCCTTAACAAAATTCATTTTATTTTATATTTAATCAAGAAACGGCTTAGTTCCCAGGACACTCTTCACCTGCCCTTTGCTCACCCTATTGTTTCACACGAATGGCAGCCAATCCGTGCGCGACCCCTCTCGACATCTGACCTATCCCAGCGCGGCACCACTGACGTTACATACTGCAGCTGACAGTCTTGCGGCTTGTCCACACCTCACTAACTTCTTATAACTCATAGAAACTAATGCGATTTATTGCAGACACCTTAAATGACAATACATATCTGCCGATTTACTACAGGAAGGGTAACCCATTCGCTTCAGAACTTTACAGAGATTTCACTTGAAGCCTCGGCCGCTACTCTCTCCTTCTCAGATCCCACATGCGCAAGCAGAATTCGACCCGCAAATCCTACTCTCGACTTGTCAATGACTCCCTCTAGTGCACTTTAGAGCTTGTCAAATCTCCATCGAATGTTTCATACATACGTTGTGACTCAAACTTGACTTGTCAACCACACCCGATTGACCTATTAAACCGCACAGATTACAACATAAACAATCAATTTCATCCTACTCCGGAGTCTTAGACCTCAACAGGTCCGTATACCTTAACCAACCACGTGGATAATTTTGAACAATAAGCGCTGCATTCACATGAAGTACGCCGACTTCCCTACTCTCACACCGTGGAGTACGCCCACTCCTACTAAACGACACTTAATTTTGACCTAAATACACACAATCTTCACAATCTCCTGCAAGAGGCATAAGCTTTAAGCAAGCGCAAAGACCCTAACCACACATACTATGGCGCCGAGAACATTCCCAACTCATCTAGGCAGGCTCCGAGATCCCAGGAAAGCCCATGGTGAACCTAGCCACTCATTGTTTTGCCAAATTTCATGATCACAGAAAACAAAATTCACAATGAAAACTCCGTCCTAGGGCCCCCAAGGGCCAAACCATCCTCTGCTACTAGAACTGCTAACGCGTCCGTCTATGTCAATTTATACACATCAGGACTCGTTTTAGGTCGATGAACCTTTGGACCCAGTGGTGAGTCTCCGTAAGACGAGATTACCAAACATCAAATATTTCACAATAATCATTAATGAATCTTCGACGCATTCATTAGTTCTGAAACTCAAATAACCACACCTTGAAGGAAGATTTGTGAATTTATTCCCTATTGATTACAATCTAATAATAGACGTATTAATCTCAAACCAAGAAACATTAGAGCATAATCACAAATTGGCAACTATAATGAACATTCAACAATGCGATGATCAGAATCATAGGATAGACCCGTTAGCAGAGAATAGGTCATAGTGCATAATAAACCATAGAATATCAGTTCAGCATAGCTACGTCAGTCACGTCAGTTCTGTCCGTCTAATGAATACCTCATCTAACCTCAAATTAGCATTAGCATGTTGGACTTCATTCAAAACAATTTAGAACATCAATTTGGAAAACATCTAACTAAAGACACTTAATTAAACATACAGCAGTTGGTACCTAGAAAGAAAGGCATATAGATTCTGTTAGCATTAATAATTACCCTCCTCGAGTTAAGTCAGCATACAGGATCAGTCTTCGTCTTCAGGACATCAGACGGTTCACCGTCAATCTATCTAAATAGAAACAAGGGACACTTTCCTCTTAAGGAGGAAAGTGTAATAGGGCAGTCTATGGGCTAGGATAATTTTGTCTAAGTCACAAATCACCAAATAGAGTGACAGAGTTTCTGGATGCAATCCATACCATTCCTACCTAATGTGTCTCGTCTCATGTGTCATGAGTTTTTATCCCCTTTTCGTAATACATTCCCCCAAAATTCTATTGGTTAGTAACTACACCCCATTATTGGTAACCAATCAAATTATACATTAAGTAATGCATTTGTCATTTCTTGATATCAGCTTGTCTTCCAATTGGTCTTCATAATCGGCATTTTCATAGGTGGTACGTCCGGGGTTACTTCACCATCTTGGCACACGTCTCAGGTCAAAAGTTCTCTTCCCCTCGTCTCATTGTCCTTGAAAGTGTCCATGTTTATTTCTAATCACATAATTTTGAGCTAGAAGCTACTAGCATACGAATGTGAAAATTCCTTCATGTTTCGAATTATTACAGAAAGAACAATAGCTGGGTCATGGTCATTTGCAAGTCCGCACACAGAAGAAACAGAAAAATACGCTTTAAATGAGCGTTACACAGCTAGTTCGCGACTCATGCTAACTTAAGACATACGAGTTCTAATGAATACAGTTTTGATCGTAATAATGCGTATAACTGAAAGATTATTATTATTCAACATTAGTGTTCATAATTGAGTAAATCTTTACGTTTATTAATACATTTGAATTATTATTTATTAATATTGCTTTGTCAAATGTAAGCGTTTCGCGTCTATAATATGATATTTAAACTACACTCTCTCATTACTTTTCCTGGGAGCCAGTCACACCTCCAAGAAGGTCAACTAGGTGACAATTGGGATTTAACATTGAAAAGGCTACTGGAGGCAGTAGAATACCAACTTTCTAAAAGGAAGCATATAAAAGTGGTAGATGGAATGCTTGAATTAATCTTAGTCATCCGTAATTACTCTGGCCCTGTGGTGAGATTTGTGAATTGCTCCCAGACACTGGACAAAGGGGCTTGGGTGAGGTGAGATTCTGTGCCCCCGGCAGGATAGGCTTGGGACCGTGCCCAGCCCCTTCCTGAGCGTCAAAGGATGTCTATCCTCACTGGCAAAAGTTGCTGTCACCTGGCCTGCACCACTTAAGTCTTCATAGCCAGATTGTCTCCAAACCCAGTAGGAGGGGAAACTACCCCAGATCTGCCTTGGAGTGACCACAGTGGAGGTTTGCACATAATCCTAGCCACACCTCTAGGTGGACGCTGGTAGCTCTGCACAGGTAGAAATAGTCTGCCATGTTGCTTCTAGGTAGAGAGGGCACTGTGGGATAGTCTATGTTAAAACACATAGGACGAGCTGCAAAAGTGGGTAATGTCGCCCCCTGGGAACTTTGACCCATTGGTTAGGGAGTGGTTGGAATTTCCTCCTAGCCACAGTCTGGCACAGGGCATAAATGTGGCACCTCTTCAGAACACCTCTGGATCTGTGGTTGACAGAAGGACTGCACCTGCTGTTGTGACCTGTGAATAGAATTCTTAAGGTCTGGACCTGCTCCCACTCGTACCTGAGACTGAGAAGTGGACTCCAAGGGTTAGTAGGCTGCCCTCCTTTTAAACCTCAGAGAGACAACAGCTACAAAGCGCCCACTTTCCTGAGAGCACAACTGATCAGTTAAAACTGGATCTGCCCCATACCATGCTTGTTGCGTCTACTGGAGTGAGTCCTGAACTTTACATGGTGGCGTCCCTATGGTCCTGGGACCCTTAGAAAAGTGTCGGAGTGTAAACCTTGTGACTTAAAAATCTATTCAAGGATTTTTGACTGGAGAATGGACTGAAGGCCAGGACCAACCTGCCAAGCTGATCTGTAGGAAGTGCATTGTATGTGGGCCTGACTTCAACACAGCTCCTAATCTGAATTGGTGGGCACAAGGTAGACCGGCATCTGACTACACTGAATGTTCTGCAGCCTTGAGCTACTGTAGGAATCCAGCCTCCACAAAAAAGGCTTCAGTCTGAAGGGTAGAAATATTTAACAGACTCGATCCCGAGCAGCATTCGATCAACATCAACTGGTTCCTGGGTGTGTGGATTTAGAGCTTTTCCCACCTTGGACAGCTTCACCAAGCCTACTTTCTTGCCCTGCTGAAGTTTCTAACTTCTCAGAAAATTTTAAGTCTGAAGGTATCTCTTTGATTGGGACCAACCTGAGCCTCATAATTGACCTGCACTCCATTACGGTTGGTTCTAAACCCTAACCATGTCCCGGTCTTGCGCGGCCTGTTGCCCGTGGCTGACGCTTTGTCAATTTTGGTGCTAATATCTAATTCAAACTTTGAAAATAAATATCTCCAGTTCACCCTACTGGATATTTGTCATTTTGGTGACATTTTAGTCCTTAAAATATACTGTTTTGGTACTCCTAAATGCTTTACACATTATTCTTCAATTAAGCTACCAGGGGTTGAGCTTGGGTTTAAATTACTGAAACCTTGTGACATCCATCCACCCCAACTAATAATCTAGTTTCTCACAATGGTTCATCTCAAAACAGAAGGCCAGCCTCCAATACATAATACATTGCACACATAGCCAAGACTGACTGCCACCAACTCTCCCTTGTAGAGCAAAGTCTTTTCTGCTGGAACAAGAATGAAGACCCGCTCCAATGGAAACCTCCTTTCTCCTCCTCATTCTAGAGAACACCAGTCCCTGCTGACGTGGCCATCATGCTGCAGCTTGCCAATAACTTTGATAAATTTGACAGTGAACACCTACAATCCCATGTAAAATGGGTGCACCTCTCCATGCACACTTTTTTCAAAACTTCTGACTACTATACACATACATCTATCGCAGTACGCCACAGCAGCTGGCATCCAATACACACTTCTGACAGTACGAAAAACCTGCTGCAATATTCAGTCAGGCCATGCAAGAAAGGGAAAACTAAATGCCACAATTTCTTTCTTCTCCCCCAAAATATGAAACTTCATCCCCATAGGAATTCACCCATCATCCTCTTCTGTAAACCACTTGCGTCACCGCACATCAAACAAAACATAGACAAATCGGCTTACCCAGAATATTCATTCATGTCAGAGGATGCTGCTGCTTTTTACATTTAGTTAGGGATTTCCTTCTAGTTACCCCCCTTTTATTCTCATTGACCTCTAAACCCATTGTCCTGTACAGTGCTTCATTGCTTTATGTTTGGGTTTGCACTAAATAAATTCAGCATCTACATGTAGAATGCATATTAGATTCCCATTAATGCTTGTATTTTATGTTTGTGATAAAAGTGCTAGTTTAATTTTACAGCAAACCGATGGCACATACATCACTTGTAGATTTTTAGAGAGGCGCGTGCCTGCTGACCTATTTCTCAGGACTGTGACTTGTTACCTGCAGGTTAAAAACAACAAATGCATTGAAAAGCAAAAAATCTTCTTCGTCCACTTCTGTTCTTAGTGACCAGATAGAGGACCTCTTCTAAGAGTAGCAAGCATACTCAGGTTGGAGGGAAGGAGGGGGGTGGGGATAGGGTGGGTTGAAAGTCAGGTGCCCCCACCCCACAGTAGGCCCTACCCCCAGAAATGGCTTTCGGCTGTCCATGCTAAGCCTATTCTGTGACAGAGATAAGCTTGTATTGCCGTTGCCCATGCATTATCAGTTTCTTTGTGAGAAGAGCAAGCAGGCCTCCATCAGTTGTACTTGTTCTGCTGTTCTACAATGTGATGGCAAGATGCAACTGTTGTTGCCATTGCCCTATCTGTTCATTGTGTGTGGGGCAAGCTACATTTGACGGCATTTCGCTTGTTTAAGTCTGTGAGGGAACATTGCAGTACTGCTACTGCCTGTGCTGCAAAGGGTGGGATGTGGGGCATGCATCTCTAAATAACTTATCTATTCTACTTTCTTTTTTTTCCCCTTTTCACCTATACATCTTAGCCCCAACAAGTAGCAATTAAGTACCCCTAAGAGAGCAAACCAAATAGCGGTACTCAAGTGGGGCAGGGTTAAAACTTAAAGATCATTGCCTTGAAGGGAACAGTGCATCTGTCCAGTAATGAACTTCCACCTAGCAATAACATAATTCCTTCCAAATTGAACTTCATTAACCAGTCCTCACTGACTGATCTGCAATTTACAGCCCCTCCTATCTGAATTTAGAATGTACATGTTTGATGGCTGTAGATACACATGCTCTGCATACTCCTGCCATCTAGTGCATAGTTCAGAATGTTACAAGTTGCTTTTCTGTAAATAATTATTTCCGAGTCACTGGATCGAGTGACTCCTCCTTTTTGGTGGTACTGCGCATGGGCATCAAGTCCTTTGTTAGATTGTTTTTCTCTCCGCTGTCTGGTTTGGACGTGTAATTGTTTGCTCAGTTTTCGACTTGTTCCAATCTATCCTTTATTCAGTGGTATTGTTCTTTCCATTGCGAGTTTCCACCTTTTACATTCGTGCTTTCCAAGTTGTTGGGTCCAGTTCTGACCGCGTGCCCTTGGGGGAGGGCTTCCTCCGCGTGGCACAGAAGAGAATGTCGATTTGATGGAACTGACACTGGTTCAGTTCTGCCCTCCGTGCCACTCCATATTCCCCAACACTGACCTCCATCAGGTGTGTAATTTGTGCCTCTCTCCCAAAAACCAGGAGGCTACCTGCAACACTTGTAGATCCTTTGGATCAAAGAACGACCCTTTGAGATCAAAGAGTGCGTAGGCTGGAAATGAAGCCTAAATCCCCAGTTGACACCTCACACATCTGCGGGGAAGAACATGCACGTGAGGAACAAGAGGAGGTCTTCTCCATTCAAGATTCAGACTCTGATGTTCAGTCAGACATCGAGAGCTAAGATGTGACATTGGCTCAGCCAGTGAGCACTGTAACCCCTCTTGTCCATACCAAGACTCTTTATTTAAAAAAAAAAAAAAAAACCCTTACAGAGGTCACAGGACCGGCACTGCTACCAGGCCATGGATGGTATCGGAAATCCACTTCGGCTGCCCTGCCCCTCAGCTCAACACTGAAACCAACCAAAACTGTACTTTCATCTTCAGCACTGGCCTCCTCCACCTTGGTCCAAATGACTTCCACCAAACCTTCGGTACCAAGCACATCTGCTCTGAGCCAATCCTACACTACACCATCTCCAATCAAGCTGTTATTAGAAATTATGGATGCTAAATAGCGCCGCCTCTATATTCATGAAGGGACCGGGTGTATTGTTGCTTTTTCCCCCTGTCACCATTAAGAGGAAATGATCATTCCAAGAGGCCTTGGACACTTCACCACCTCCAAAAAAATCCTCTAAGGACAAGGCCACCATTTCTTTGCCTAGGCCTTTGCCTCCTCCTTCTCCTCCTCCTCAACCACCTTGCTCACCACCTCCAATTTCAACTTCTACGTCCCCATCACTTTCTCATTCTCCTACCTCTCCTTCTGCAGGAGTCCTCACCCCTCAGAGTTCACCTTTATTTGTAAGGGAAGATTTGGGTGGTACATTTCCAGACCCAGTTGATACAAATGGTCCAGATCAGTATGAATTCAGATTCATATCCTGCGCGACCCATCTCTCCAGAAGATAAAACTAGTTACCAGCAGGTCATAGCAAGGGCAGCTGCCTTTCATAATGCTCAGTTACACAGAGACCCAATAGAACAGGATTTTTCTATTTGATACTTTGACCAGTATGTATAGACATCCAGTTCCTTACTGTTCTGGGCATGGATCATCAAGCATGGATTAAAGTCAGTCCGCTCTAGAATTATAACTCCTAGGGTGGTCAAAAAGTAAAAACCTACTTCTTCAAACTCACTATATATTTGGTCCCACCAGATTCACTAGTGGCTACCACGTACTCTCTTGCACCAGACAAGGAGCACAAAAGGCTATATGTGGCAGGAAAAAGAGTTGCTGCACAAGCAGGGACTCTTTGGTGCATTGCCAATTCACAGGCTTTACTTTTAAGGTAGAACCGGGCTCACTGGGGTGAGATGGAGGTGCTCCTCTAATATCTCCTAGATGAGCACCATAAACGTGGCCAGCAGATTGTTTCAGAAGGGCAAAAAATTTAAATTCAATATGCTGTGCAATAGATGCTGCAGACACAGCTGCACATGGGGTAAACTCTAATATATTGCTAATGAGACATGCATGGCTTAGATGCTCTGGCTTCAAGCCAAAAGTACAACAAGCGGGGCTCAACGTGCCCTTTGACAAGAAGCATCTTTTTGGCCCTCAACTGGACTCCACACTTGAAAATCTAAAAAAAAAAAAAAAAAGACACTGACACCGCAAGGGCCATGGGCGTCCTTCAGTCTCAGGCACATAGAGGCAATTTTAGTCTCCCCACATTTAGAAGCAGATATAAAGCAACAACTTTTGAATTGCCTACCTCCCAACCAAGGCTACCCTCCACCTTGCAACCGAGGCAAACCTATAGAGGCTGAGGAAAGAGCACTACCACCCATGGCTCTTCTTCATTAGCTAAACAGTGACTAAACATCTCCCTAAATCCCACGCCACACGGGGAGGGGGACGAGTTCAGGATTACCACACACAATGGAGACACATCGGACCTATGGGTCCTATTCATTATCAAACACAATTCCCATTCACTCCCACAAGTTATCTCATGAACATCTCACCCTTCTAAAGGAAGCGGTACAATCTCTGCTCCTCAAGAGTACCATAGAGCCTGTCCCACTGCAATACCAGGGAGCAGGCATATACTCCCTATACTTCTTCATCCCCAAAAAAGGACGGAACGCTCAGACCTATTCCGGATCTCAGACCGTTAAACCATTACATTCACTCAGAACACTTTCACATGATTATTATCCAAGATGATATTCCACTCCTTCAACAAGGTGATTTGTTGATAGCTGTAGACTTAAAGGGCGCATACTTCCACATCCCCATCCGCCCTGCACACCAGAAATACCCAAGGTTTGTGGTTGCAGGAAAACATTTATCAATTCAAAGTCCTGACTTTTGGAGTCACACCCACTCCCAAATCATTCACAAAGTGCCTAGCTGTAGTTGCGGCACATCTCAGAAGGCAAATGATACATGTATTTCCTTACCTAGATGACTGGCTCATCACAACCAGCACAATACAGCAGTATCAATCTGACACTCAAACCAGAGTAAACCTACTTCACAAGTTAGGGTTCACAAACAACATTCTCATATCCCACCTACAACCTCATCAGAGTCAACCATATCTGGGAGCCATTCTCAATGCAGAGTTGGGGTTAGCATACCCCAACTCAGCCTGTGTTCACAATGTTCAGCTATAGCTTTCCCAATTTCAGGAAAATCACACCTACGTGGTCAAGACGTTCATGCGTCTCTTAGGGATGATAGCATCCTGTATTGCCATTGTTCTTCAAGCCAGACTCCACATGTGTCCCCTACAGCAGTATCTGTCTCGTTGGTGGTCTCAGTCACAGACTCACCTTTAGGATCTAGTGTTGTTACACTGCCATACTCACAACTCTCTCTAATGGTCGAACACCACCAACCTATTGAAAGGGCGGCCTTTTTGAGACACTGTGCCTCAGCTAATTCTGACCATGGATGCATCCCTGGCTGGTTGGGCGGGGGTGGGGTGTATCTTCAGGACCTCACAGTGCGGGGCCTCTGGGATCTCAGTCACCAAGCCATGCACATCAATTATCTGGCACTTCCGGCAGTATACCTAGCCCTGAAAGCTTTCCTTCCTCACCTGTCATACAACGTTCTCTTATTCTGGATAGACAACATTACCTCTATGTATTCTCTACAAAAACGGTGTGGGTGGGGTACACGGTCCTCCCAATTGTCACAACTCACTCAGACAATATGGAAGTGGGCTCTTCACCACCACATTCACTTAGTGACAGAGTATCTCCCAGGAACGGACAACAACTTTGCAGACCTGCTCAGCAGGACGCATCAACAAGTCCACAAATGGGAACTCCTCCCACAAGTCCTTCTAAAATACTTGCAAAAGTGGGGGAACTCCTCAAATAGACTTTTTCGCCACAACAGAAAATGCAAAATTCCCAAGCTTCGCAGCCAGGTATCCACACCCTCTATCCAAGGGCAATGCTCTATGGATGAACTGGTCAGGTATATTTGCTTATGCTTTTCCACCTCTCCGTCTCACTCTGTTCCTGGTTTGGGAAATGATACAAACATCCCTCACCATGATCCTCGTAGCTTCCACTTGGTCACGACAGTCCTGGTTCAGTATGCTTCTGGACCCATTGCTGGTTCCCTACGAGAAGCTCCCCAACAGGCCGGGTCTTCTCATGCAGGAACAAGGAAAGATCAAACTTCCAGAATCCAAGTCACTGAACCTTGCAATATGAACTCTGAAGTCACAGAGTTGGGTAATGTTGAATTACCTTCAGAATGTATGGACAGTCTTAAGAAAGCTCCTAGACATAGAACTAGAGCATGTTGTGCTGCAAAATGGAAAAGTTTTGTTTGCTACTGTCAGACCAAACACATTAACCCCATTAAAGCTTCTGTCCTTGACATACTTTATTTGCTTCACTTCCAGAAAGTAAACTTCGCTTACACTTCTATTTGTCTACATCTCGCAGCCATAGCTGCAAATGTACAAAACAGATAACATACTTCCTGTTCAGAATTCCAGTCATCAAAGCCTTCATGGAAGGCCTTAAATCATCCCATCAAGACTACCCGCAGCACCATCCTGGAATCCTAATATGCTCACTATGCTCACTATGCTCATGGGCCCTCCTTTTCAGCCATTTCATTTATGCCCTATTCAGTTCCTTTCCAGGAAAGTGGCATTCATAATCACAATTTCATCGCTCAGACATGTTAGTGAGCTCCAGCCCTTCACATTAGAAGAACCTTTCTTGCAGATACACAAAGACAAAGTAGTTCTTTGTACAAACCCAAGGTTTCTACCTAAAGTGGTTTCTCAATTTCATATCAAACCATTGAGTTACCGGTTTCCTTCCCCCAGCTTTACTCAGTTGCAGAAGGAGCTCTCAACACTCTATATGCCAAATAGTCACCCATGTACTACATTGACAGGAGTAAAGACTTCAGAAAAACTAAACAGCTCTTTGTAGCTTTTTCTGTTCCTCCTATCTAAAAAAAAAAAAAAAATAGTATAGCCAGATGGATAGTTAAATGCCCACAAACATGTTATGCTAAAGCAAAAAGAGAGTTACCATTAACTCTCAGCACATTCTAGTAGGAAGAAAGGAGTCAACATGGCTTTCTTGGGAAACATTCCTTCAGCTGACATTTGCAAAGCACCTACTTGGTCCACACCGCATACATTTACAAAGCATTATTGTGTAAATATTCAAGTACGTCAGCAAGCCAATGTAGGGCAGGCTGTCCTAAGGACACTTTTTCAAACAACTAACTTGCACAGGCTATCCACCGCTTTCATGGAGGGACTGCTTTACTTTCTAAGCAGAGCATGTGTATCTAAAGCAACACATGCCACTGAACGGAAAATGTTACTTACCCAGTAGACATCGGTTTGTGGCATGTAGTGATGTGGATTCACATGCGCCCCCCCCCCGTCCCACCCCCACCCCCGCTTCCCCCCGGCACCAGATGCCTGTGGCTCTTCGAGCTACCTTATATTTGTACATATGTAGAAACATTTGCATAGACCTCTTTCTCTATACTTCCTCTATACTCTCTTTGTCTCTCCTGCGGAAAGACAGTCTAACAAAGGACTTGATGCCCATGCGCATTGTCACCGAGAAGGTGCAGTCACTCGATCCCATGACTCAGAAATGTTTTTTTGAAGAAAAACAACTTGTAACACTCTGAACCCAATAGTAGATGGTAGGTGTATGCAGAGCATGTTTATCTACAGCACTACATGCCACAAACAGATGTCTACTGGGTAACATTTTCCTTTTACTAAAAGTTAACTCACTTTCAAAATGATCCACATTTCTATGCTCTCTGCTTTTCAGTTGCCTCTCTTTAATACCTACCTCACATGACAACTGGTTGCTGATTGGTCAGTAATAACTTGTATAAAATAGCTTTTTAGGTCTTGGCTGCAGTCCGTTTTAGCTATCAGTTAAACTTGTCAGTTAGACTTATTGTTTTCAGTACATATTACATACTTAAATCAGCTTTGGGTCAGCCCCTTGCTCATGACTGGATGACTATGTTTATCTTCTGTGCCTGCTTTTATCTTTATGGCATTCCTCATTATCCTTATGTTGGTCAGTTTCAGGACCATTTCGTTCTCTCTACTGACTGAAGGAGGCTATACCCTTTCACTGCTGCCTTCAGCTGACTCTTACTTCTCTATAGGCACTCTGTGGGAGTGCAGGTGTTCTTGTTGTCTCACCTCTGGTTTTTCCTCCTTTATTAACACTCTATGGAGTACAAATGATTATTTACCCTTAGCATACGCTTTTTATTCCGTTCTTGCTCTTCAACCCGCTGCCCAGGTTAATTTATTATTTTTTAGGCGGGCCCAGCAGCTACATAAGTGCTACTGGGGTCCAGTGCAATTTTTTTTCACTGTCCTGCTCCCTTATTTTTTTATTATATTTTTTTATGAGGGCCCATACAGGTGCTATTGGGTCACGCTTTGTTCATTTCCCCGCCCTCCCACAGTGAGGCAGTTTTTTTTTCTACTTTATTTTGCTTTTAATTTGTTGATGTACCATGGCCGCCTGCCATGTTAGAATGGTACATTAACTCCTTCTGTGCCGTGGATGTAATGGTTACGTCCAACGGCACAGTGCTCATGTGCCAAGGACATAACCATTACGTCCTCTGCACTGAGCTCAGAGGGAGTGCTAGCGCTACCTCTGTGGGCTTCCCTCCCACCCCCCCCCAAGGCAGGGATGGAAGGGGAAGCCCTTCCCCTTCCACCCCGACCTCCCCCTCACCCCCCCCCCCCCAGTGACATCTGATGACGTCACAGCGCATTTGAGGCCACTTCCCCATTGCGCTGGAAGCGCAGCTGTGATGGGTGCCCTGAGAGGTTTCAAAGGGAAGGAAAGGAATTTCCTTCCCTTTGAAGTCTCTCTGAGCATTTCAAAAGCCAGATCGTAAAGCGAAATGCCCACTAGACACCAGGGATGTATTTACCATTAGAAACTGGCATAAGGAGAGCGACCCCTTGGGCAAGGGTCGCTCCCCAGGGGGGCAATTTTTTTCAAGGCCTGGGGTCAGATCAGCCTATTGTTAGACGCAAGGGATCATTATATATATATATATATATATATATATATATATATATATATATATATATATATATATATATATATATATATATATTTATTATTATTATTATTATTTTTTTTTTTTTTTGAGTTGGGGAGCGACCCCCTTAGGCAAGGGTGACTCCCTAGGGGGCAAATTATATTTAGGCAATTTCTGATCGGCCTATTTTTATGAGGCCAGTCTGCCCCCAAGGGGGGCAGAAACCACTAGACACCAGGGAGTGTTTTTTTTTTTTTTTTGTTTTTTCATGGTGAATTCACGGAAGGGGAGCAACCCCTTAGGCAAGGATCAGTGGGGAGGGCACATTTATTTTAGGCCATTTCTGCCCCCCACCCCGGGGGCAGATTGGCCTATTGTTGTTAGGCCGAAACCACTAGGCGCCAGGGATCATTTTTTGTTGTTTTGTTTTTTTGTGTTTTAATATAGAGTTGGGGAGCGACCCCTTAGGCAAGGGTCGCTCCCTAGGGGGCAAATTATAATTAGGCACAGTGGATCTTTTTTTTTTTTTTGCCAATTTCACGCAAGGGGAGCGACCCCTCGGGTAAGGGTGACTCCCCGGGAGGGCAAATTAATTTTAGGCCATTTCTGCACTAAGTCCCCCCCCGCTTCCCCCACCCCCGGGGGGCAGAAACCTCCAGGAGGGCACATTTATTTTAGGACATTTCTGCCCCCCCTGGGGGCAGATTGGCCTATTGATAGGCCGAAGCCTCTAGGTGCCAGGGATCATTTTTTTGTTTTTGTTTTTTAGAGGTGGGGAGTGACCCCTTAGGCAAGGGTCGCTCCCCTGGGGGGGGGGGGGGGATTTATTTTTGCCCATTTCTGCTCACCTTGGGGGCAGATCGGCATGTTTCTATTAGGCCGATCTGCCCCCCGGGGGGAGAAACCACTAAGGCACCAGGGATTGGTGTGTGTATGTGTGTGTTTTCTTTAGGGGGGCAGCCCCTTGGGTAAGGGTCGCTCCCCATGGGGGCACATTGCTGTTGGCCATATCTGGCTCCCCTTTGGGGCAGAATGGCCTATTTTCGGAAGGCCCATCTGCCCCCAAGGGGGAGGGGGCAGAGAGCCCACCAGAGACCAGGGACGTTTTTTGGGTTTTTTTTCCGCCAAAATAGGAGGGTGGGGGTATGGCCATACCCTCGCCCCAATTAAATGGGACCAAAGTTGGAATTTAACAAAAATATATATATATATAATATATATTTTTTTTATTTATTTATTTTGGGGTGGTGGCTACCAACCAGTATGGGCCTGATTATGCCCCCACCCCAACAGAAGTGGGTAACGGCCTTTCAGCTCTCCCCCGCACTCTAAAACATCTTATCCCACAGCAAGCAAGAAGACATTTGATTATTTTGGGTTCTGGTTTTACATTTGGGCCATGAGAGATTGGCTAACTCTCAAAGTCATCCCACATGGAATGGTGAAGGCTGTACTTTATGGACTTTGGGACGCTGCCATGTAGAAAAATCCCCAAGACCTAGACACATCTGAAAACTAAACATCTGGGTGAGTCCAGCGTGGTGTTTCACATGCCCCCCGCACCATTTTCGTACCCACAATGCCCTGCAAACCTCCAACTTTGCTGGAAATCACAACTTTTCCCCACGTTTTTGTGATGGAACCTTCCAGAATCTGCAGGAATCCACAACATTCCTACCACCCAGCATTGTGTCATCTATACTGATAAAAATTTAGCTGCACTTGTCAGCCTAAAACTGCTTTTTTTGCAAACAGCCCTTTTGGACCCCCTTTGGTTCCCCCTCAATATCGACCATGTTTTTGGCTCTCCCCTTTCACAAGCACTTGGCCCACCTACACAAATGAGATATCATTTTTACCGGGAGACTGAGGGGAACGTTGGGTGGTATGAAATTTGTCCCAGTGCGGAGATCCCACACAGAAATGTGGGAAAGATGTGATTTCTTTTTTTAATTTTTATTTTTAGCTAAATTTGAGGTTTGCTGAGGATTCTGGGTAAGAAAACTTTGGGGGATCCAAGCAAGTCACACCTCCCTGGACACCCTCGGGTGTCTAATTTTCAAAAATGTCCTGGTTTGGTAGGTTTCCCTAGATGGCTGCTGAGCCCAGGACCAAAAACGCAAGTGCCCTCCTCCCCTACAAAAACAGGTAGTTTTGTATTTGGTAAATTGATGTGTCCAGATAGTGTGTTGGGGCATTTCCTTTTGGGGGCAGTAGGCCTACCCACAAAAGTGAAGTACCATTTTTATCGGGAGTCTTGGAGGAACGCTGGGTGGAAGGAAACTTGTGGCTCCTCTCTGATTCCAAAACTTTCTGTGACCGAAATGAGAGGAAAATGTGTGGGATTTTTTGGGGCCAATTTTTGAGGTTTGCATAGGATTCTGGGTAACAGAACCTAGTCAGAGCCCCATAAGTCACCCCATCTTGGATTCTCCTAGGTGTATAGTTTTCAAAACTGCGCAGGTTTGCAAGGATTCCCTAGGTGCCGGCTGGGCTAGAGGCCAAAATCCACAGCTAGGCACTTTGCAAAAAACAGCTGTTTTCTTTGTGAAAATGTGATGTGTCCACGTTGTGTTTTGGGGCATTTCCTGTCGCGGGCGCTAGTCCTACCCACGCAAGTGTGGTACCATGTTTATTGGGAGACTTGGGAGAACACAGAATAGCAAAACAAGTGTTATTGCCCCTTGTCTTCCGCTACATTTTTTCCTTCCAAATGTAGGACAGTGTGTAAAAAAGACGTCTATTTGAGAAATGCCCTGTAATTCACATGCTAGTATGGGCACCCCGGAATTCAGAGATGTGCAAATAACCACTGCTTCTCAATGAAAACCCATTGCAAGTTGCAGCTCGTTTACTGGCTCTGGGTACCTAGGGTTCTTGATGAACCTACAAGCCCTATATATCCCCGCAACCAAAAGAGTCCAGCTGACGTAACGGTATATTGCTTTAAAAAATCTGACACGCCTCCGCTCTACACTGGACCGACCACAGCTGTGTCCACTTCACCTTCCGACGCGAGACCCGCCACCTCCGCACTCAACCCATCCCTCGTCGACAGTGGAACAAAATCCCCGAAGAACAGCTTTTCTCCACGCTCATCGACAACCAACCTACCTTCACCACAGACCCTAACGACGCAGCCCTCAGCCTCAAGAAACTGGATCACCAACTGCGCAGACAACCTCGCTCCCCTCAGACGCCTTCCAAGACAGTCCAACACCAAAAAACCTCTCTGGTTCTCTGACTCCCTTAAGGAATCAAAGAAAACCTGTCGCACCCTCGAGAGAGCCTGGCGTAAGGACCACACCGCTGACAACATGACCGCCCTCAAGAACGCTACCCGCGAACACCACCACCTGATCCGCGCAGCCAAAAGGAATTTCTTCACTGATAGACTGGACAAAAACAGCCACAACAGCAGAGAACTCTTCAGCATCGTAAAAGAGTTCTCCAACCCAAACGCCATCACGACCTCTCAAGACCTGTGCAAGTCCCTCGCCACCTTCTTCCATCGTAAGATTACCGACCTTCACTACAGCTTCGGACACCAGACCCAGCCGACCAACACTGAACCCACACCCCCAGCCATCACCCTCAACGCCTGGACCCACATCAACACAGAAGAAACCAAAACCACCATGAACTCAATCCACTCCGGCGCCCCCTCGGGCCCCTGCCCACACTTCATCTTCAATAAAGCCGACGACATCATCGCCCTGCACCTCCAGACCATAATCAACTCCTCTTTTACGTCTGCTACCTTCCCCGAAAGCTGGAAACACGCCGAAACCTACGGCTGACCCAAGCGACCTGAAGAACTTCCGCCCCATCTCGCTCCTCCCCTTCCCTGCCAAAGTCATAGAGAAGACTGTCAACAAGCAGCTTACCAACTTCCTTGAAGACAACAACCTTCTCGACCCCTCACAATCCGGATTCCGGGCCAACCACAGCACTGAAACCGCCCTCATCTCAGTCACAGACGACATCAGAACCCTGATGGACAACAGTGAAACAGTCGCCCTCCTCCTCCTCGACCTCTCGGCTGCTTTCAACACCGTCTGTCACCGCACCCTAATAACCCGCCTCCGCTCCACCGGGATCCAAGGACAGGCCCTGGACTGGATCGCCTCCTTCCTCTCCAAATGCTCTCAGTCTACCTCCCACCTTTTCGCTCAGACCCCACCGAGATCATCTGCGGCGTCCCTCAAGGCTCCTCGCTCAGCCCGACACTCTTCAATGTCTACATGAGCCCCCTCGCCGACATCGTATGCAAGCACAGCATCATCATCACCTCCTACGCCGACGACACTCAACTTATATTCTCCCTCACCAAGGACCCCGCCAGCGCAAAGACCAACCTGCAAGATGGTATGAAGGACGTCGCAGATTGGATGAGGCTCAGCCGTCTGAAACTGAACTCCGACAAAACGGAAGTCGTCGTCCTCGGCAACACCCCGACCGCATGGGACGACTCCTGGTGGCCCACGGCCCTTGGCACCGCACCGACCCCCTCAGTCCACGCGCGCAACCTCGGCTTCATCTTGGACCCTCTTCTCACCATGACCAAACAAGTCAACACCGTGTCCTCCTCCTGCTTCCTCACCCTCCGCATGCTCCGTAAGATCTTCCGCTGGATCCCCGCTGACACCAGAAAGACCGTGACCCACGCCCTCGTCACTAGCCGCCTGGACTACGGCAACACCCTTTATGCTGGGACCACCGCAAAACTCCAGAAACGTCTGCAACGTATTCAAAACGCCTCCACCCGCCTCATCCTTGACATACCCCGCAACAGCCACATCTCTGCCCACCTGAGACACCTGCATTGGCTCCCCGTCAGCAAAAGGATCACCTTCCGACTTCTCACCCACGCTCACAAAGCCCTCCACAACAAGGGACCAGAATACCTCAACCGACGCCTCGGCTTCTACGCCCCCACCAGTCTTCTCCGCTCCACCAGCCTTGCTCTCGCCGCCGTCCCTCGCATCTGCCGCTCCACAGCAGGTGGGAGGTCCTTCTCCTACCTGGCGGCCAAGACTTGGAACAC
The DNA here is from genome assembly GCF_031143425.1 of Pleurodeles waltl. NCBI lineage: Eukaryota > Metazoa > Chordata > Amphibia > Caudata > Salamandridae > Pleurodeles > Pleurodeles waltl. The sequence continues at coordinate 327,794,502 of NC_090436.1, read as the reverse complement.
CCTCCCCACCAGCCTCAGGACCACTCCGTATTCCGGGGACTCCTCAAGACCTGGCTCTTCGAGCAGCAGTAACCCCTTCCCCCTAGCGCCTTGAGACCCGCACGGGTGAGTAGCGCGCTTTATAAATATTAATGATTTGATTTGAACACCTTCTCTTGTGGCTGTTTTGGAAATACAAAGATTTTCTTGATACCTATTTTTCACTTTTTATATTTCAGCAGATGAATTGCTGTATACCCGGTATAGAATGAAAACCCATTGCAAGTTGCAGCTCGTTTACTGGCTCTGGGTACCTAGGGTTCTTGATGAACCTACAAGCCCTATATATCCCCGCAACCAAAAGAGTCCAGCTGAAGTAACGGTATATTGCTTTAAAAAAATCTGACATCGCAAGAAAACGTTAGAGTAAAACGTGGAGAAAAATGGCTGTTTTAAAAAAAAAAAAAAAATTTTAACCTCAATTTCAATATTCTTTTATTTCAGCTGTTATTTTCTGTAGGAAACACTTGTAGGATCTACACAAATGGCCCCCTGCTGAATTCAGAATTTTGTCTATTTTTCAGAAATGTTTAGCGTTCTGTGATCCAGCATTGGTTTCTCACCCATTTTGGTCACTAACTGGAAGGAGGTTGAAAGCACAAAAAATTGTAAACATGGGGTATATCCCAATAGAATGTCAAAATTGTGTTGAAAATGGGGTTTTCTGATTCAAGTCTGCCTGTTCCTGAAAGCTGTGAAGATGGTGATCTTACCACCACAAACCCTTTGTTGATGCCATTTTCAGGGAAAAAACCACGAGATGCCTTCTTCCGCCCTTTTTTCCAATTTTTTTGGAGAAAAAAAACAAAAACAAACTTTTCACTGTATTTTGGCTAATTTCTTGGTCTCCTTCGGGGGAACCCACAAAATCTGGGTACCCCTAGAATCCCTAGGATGTTGGGGGGGGGGAAAAGGATGCAAATTTGGCGTGGGTAGCTTATGTGAACAAAACTTTGAGGGCCTAAGCGCAAACTGCCCCAAATAGCCAAAAAAAGGCTCAGCACAGGAGGGGAAAAGGCCAGGCAGCGAAGGGGTTAAAAAAAGACCATTCTACATCACACTGCATGTATCATGAAGTACGTGGGCCTGCTTTGTTAAGGACATATGCATCAGGACACATGGATGTGTCATGATGCACACATGCATTGGCATACATCTTGCTATGGATTTTCTTTAATACATTTTTTTTTGCAAGATTGCCAGTCAAACATGCATCATGAAGCATGTGCTGTAATGTCCATGCCGGTCAAAGAAGTATTTGGTGAAGCCAATGCCTCAACCATTTAGGGCTCTTCTGTGTGTTTGCTGTGAAGTTCTCAATCCCTGTTCAATCCCATCTAGCAATAACTTTCAAAGAGTACAAACCAGTTCACGTGGTATTTTCTTCCCATTGCACTTTGCTCAGGGGCACATTAATAACAGAATTTTATGCTCACCAGCAGAAAAATGAAGGTATGCTGTTTGTTCATTCTCATTTCTAGTTTGTCGCACTTTACGTTGTCCTGGCTGTGTGTGTGTGTGTGTATATATATGTATATATATATATGTGTGTGTGTATGTATGTGTGTGTGTGTGTGTATATATATATATATATATATGTATTTTTATAGAATTCTACCATTTAATATGCACTCCTTTCTTATATTTTTGCTTTACACTTTTCTTTTAACTACATATGTAGCCTTTCGTTTTGTATGTAGTCAGGGGCGTTCTTATTCCATGAAATCATATAAGAGGTCTGTACTATATAAGCTCTCATGAAATTCATGCAGCCCTGCAATGAACATATGCTTAAAGGCTAGTGCCAAAAAATAGCTCTACGGGTTTTTTTATTATCGAATGTATTTGTATGGAGCATGCCTAACATGGTTAACACATTTTTTATTTTGCCGGTGTAACAATTAGTGTTGCAGCTTGAGGGGGACACATGCTAAATAAGAATTCTACAATATATGTAAAATTTCCTTTTAAGAAGTGTGGACATCATTAACTTTAGATGCCTCTGACAAACCATTAGTGTAACACTAATATATTTGTACTTTCGTTTCAGATCTTTTTTGTACTTCGTAAGAAAAACAGCCAAATCACATTTTTACATGTCTACCATCATTCTGTCATGCTTTGGACTTGGTGGTTTGGAGTCAAATTCGCAGCGGGTACGTTTGATATGGTTAAATTGTGCATGATAGCGTTAATTAACCACTCTTCGCCTACTTGTGTTGTAATACAGACTTTGGGGCAGTCTAATTCGGGAATCTTCAGAAGCAGCTAAATATGCAAAAGCCAAATACAGTAGTACCGTTTCCTAAATTATTTAAATCCGGTATGGAGACATCCTTGGCCTACTGTATTGAGCTCCTATAATCTCTAGCCCCCGATAAACGCAGCCTTTTATATTATCTGGTTAAACCTGGGGCATTGCAGGTGACAACCTCCTCCACTGGTGACACGAATTACAAGGCAATCAAGTCCGTGTTACTTAGTGAATGAGTGAACACTCCACACACGTAATTTTTTTTTACCTGTTGGTTCTGCACTCCAGTTAACCAGCGTGAGCTATCAGATTTTTAATTAATATTCCTTCCTCTAAATAATTATATATGTTTAAAATATTTTTCTGTGCAACTTCTAATCATTTCGCTCTGTTGTTTGGCCATTAAGAGAGCAGAGCAGCTATGATTAAATGTTCCCACAGCATAGTACTCCAGCGCCTGTTAAAATAAATATGTGCAGCAGGAAAACTCCCACTGCATAGCTATTTTTCTCAGTAATTCAAAAACTTGAATTCAACAAACCATATTCCGACAACTAAAGGCGTAACAAAACTTGAGGGTCCCCCCGTGCAAAATACATGAAGGGGCCCCACTCAGGACCGGCTCGAGTGCTAGCGACGACAAGTGCATCAGTCTTTTTTGGCACCCCAACCACCACCTCCCTCCACACCTCCTTCTCTACAAATTCCCTCTCTACCATTCTCCAACAGAGCCTTTCCACATCACCTCTGAGACACATTTCTTTTTCATTTTAGAAGCGCAACACCAAAATCAGGGCACCAGTTTTACCGCACTCCGAACCCAGTCAGGAGTCCTAGGGCAAGAGGCCAATGCACAGTGCCTGGTTTGGGTTGGGGGGGGTGGTGGGGCGGCGGCCCCCCCTCCTTCCCCCACGCTATAGGGACAATTGTTAAGTCACTTCTGACAGCACTTTAGCTAACCCACATCTGCAAAACTGAGGTGGTGTTTTATTCAAAGGAAGTGCCTATTGCATATAACCCAGTAACTCATCAAAAAGTAAGATTGACTGGTATAACCCACCCTAAAGTACATTGCCTTCAGCCATGATCAGCAGGGTTGGCTAAAGGGCCTGGCCTCTAGCAAGCTTTCTGCAGTGGCTAACACGCACAGCTTTTGAACATCTGCGCCCTGACTGGCTGCTGGGTATGGCCCCAAGGCCCTGCTCCCAAACCTCTGCAGGCCACCAAACCTCTGAATTGGTCACATGGCAGGAAAATACATTTTTATATCAAGATCACCTGAATCTGGTAAACTTTTTGTGTTGGGACTTTTAAAAAAGTTTTCAAGTTGACAGTTGTGCAATTGTTGGGTGCGATAATGTTATCCTATGCATGTGCTCCATTCGCATACTCTACAGGACTGTTCTCTAGGACTTGAGGTGAGTATGGGGGCAGGGTCCAAGGCCACACCAACAGGTCACCTCAGAGGCTCTGGGGCATCTGGGTGGCAGAGATGTGTTACGGCGTCGGGTGTCCCAGTCGCATCAATGGGGATCGGTCTTGTCAAAAATCACGGATGGACTGGAAGGTCCGGATGCAGGGGAGCAGCTCTAACTTAAAGGTAGGAGTTCTTTGCAAAGCACTAGCAGCTGTCCCAGTTTCTTGTAGGCTGCAGTGGCAGGACATGTTATTTGCTCCTCGAGCATTGGGTGCAGCAGGCAGGCCAACATGGTTAGCGCAGAGTCAATCGGGCTCCTCGGTTTGCAGGTTCAGCAGCTTCTTGTCCACTCCTTCTTTTGTGTCCAGTGAAGATCTGAGGATGTGGTTTCAGGGGGCCACCTAAATTTTCAATTTAGGTGGCATTAAGGGGAGTGAACGGTAATAGCCAATGGGCTACTTACCCTGGGGGGTCACTAAAGCCTTTAGATGGCCACTTCCTGTGGGGAGTGGGCATCACCCTGTCCAGAGTTCTTAAACTCCACTACACACAAGATGGCGGAAATTCCTAGGTTGTGACCACTTTAGACAGTCGCCCTTGGGTTGTTTCCAGCCTGGAAATGTAACCCGCCTCCTGCATAGCTAATTTTCCCAGTGCCAGATGGGCCCTGGGCAGGGGGTGTTGGCATCTCCCTGTGAGAGAGGCCAGATCTGCATACCAAAGGCAGTGGGCTTCTTTGAAGCTTCCTGCCTTGGAATGATGGTCCTACTGTGCGGAGTAGTGTTCCACACCGTAGCCCAAACTGGCTTCTGTTTCTGACCTCCAGAGTGCAAAGGCTCTCTCCCTGGGTGGTCGGATTCTCGTCTGTTGGTGGCAGACTAGCCTGAATTGGTCAGTAAGCTCGCCAGCAGTTTGGTAGGTTTTCAGGGGGCACCGTTAAGATGCCGTAAAGGTGCATGTATTAATAAATCCCTCACTGGAATCAATGAGTGTTTATTAATAACATCCCTAGCTTCTCTGAAGATAGGGATGTTATTAATAAACAATCATGTTGCTGGGGAACTCTTATTGACCAGTATCCAGCACATGTATTTAAAATGGCTTCATTGCACACTCACTATGTCAAAGAATCGACAAAGACATAACGGGGGCATATCTGCTCTTGCAGGTATGCCCACACACATAATATAATGCACCCTGCCTTAGGGCTGTAAGGTCTGCTGTAGGGGTGATTTACAAATACTATAGGCAGTGTTTTAGGAGACATGGCACAGTGTGGGTCCTATTGTGTTTTTACTTTTGGGAGCACCTTGATACGCAGCCTGTAATGGCAGTCTGCATGAGGTTGATGCTGGGTCCCTTTGAGTGGCACAAGTTGTGCTGCAGCTATTAGGGCAACTTTAGCAACACAAAAGGATGATGGACGGAGTGCTGAACAATGCAAACACTCACCCCCCCCCCCAGTCACAGATCTGGGTTTAATCCATTGTTCTTTTGCTCACCATGCCATCGTGCTCACTATGCCACCAGATTCAAGCTAGCCTGGCTGAAGAGGGGTGATGTGCCGAAACCGGTCCCAGGATGCTTGTTTCTGGTCCAGGGAGGCCTGGCAGTCCGGGCTGGACTGTTCCCATGGGGAACAAGGTCAAGACTGATTTGCATATGGCTGGGTCCAAACTGGAATGGCATGGTGGGCAAAAAAACTGATGGATTAAACACAGATCTGTGACTGGGGGTGAATGTTTGATTTGGTCTACATTCCATCCATCAACTGTTCTTTTTGCAGCTATTAGGGGCCCTCGTCAGTACTCATGCCCTAGTTACCAAAAGTACCATTTGCTAGGGACTTACAATGGTACTAAAGGGCCTGGCCACTTTGGGATCAAATGACCAGGCGTCTCGTTTTGGTTATGGAACACTGACACCGGAGACCTGGTTAGCAGGAACTTGATGCACTTCAGTCAAAGCTGCACCAAAAAACAGGCAAAAAGTGGGGCGGGGGCACTGCAACCAGAAACCAGCTTCCTACAGTGGCTGTAACAGATTTGAAAGGCTCTTATTCATAACTTGACCTGCAAATGGAAAATATAGCTTTACCTACTCCGTGACAGACTCCATCTGATAAAACTTCTAGTTGCAGATTCCTTACCTTAGAATTTCCCCCAGGTGTCAGACTGGATCCAGACTTTTCTTCAAGCAGTACCAGTGTGTGCCTTCGGGTAGCGTCGGTCAACTCTGCATCCGTCATTGGCATCGTGGTCGCTGTGTTGATGTCATGGTCGTATATAGGCACCACCCTGGCATGCTGACATTGGTTCCTTACTCTCTGCACCAGCCTACACGCAGATCTGGAGAAGAGCTACCCTCAGTTGCTTTTTGACTGGCACTTCGATCCATCAGTAGTGGCAGATGTCTCTCTCCTGGGATGAGGCAGCCACATGGGGGAGGCGGAGATCATAGGCATCTGGCCTCTGGTGGAGTCCAGGCTCCCCAACAATCTTCTGGAGCTCAGGGTGATCAGGCTTGCCTTGAAAGCATCCCTTCCCTCTTTCAGAGGGAAAGCAGTGCAGGTGTTCATGAACAACACAACCACCATGTGGTAGCGCAACAAGCAGGGCAAAGTGGGGTCATGGACCTTTGGTCAGGAAACTCTGACTGTGGAAATGGCTGGAACGTCTGGCATATCCCTGATGGTTCAATATCTGGCGGGCTTTCTGAATGTCAGAGCAGACAAACTCAGTCTTCAATGCATGGTCGATTGTGAATTGCGTCTCTATCTGGAGGTGGCTCAAAGTCTCTTTCAGTAATGGGGAGAGCCTTGGTTAGATCTGTTTGCCTCTGCAGAGAACGTGCTGTGCCAGTTGTTTTGCGCGCTGGAGTTTCCAAGGCGGGCTCGCTCAGCTATGCTTTTTATCGCGAGTGGAACTCCGGCCTCTTTTATATGCCTTTCCACCAATACCACTTCTGCCCATAGTTTTCAAGAAAATCAAGAACAGCGGAGTCCAAGAAATCCTTGTGGCTCCCGACTGGGCACGAAGAGTATGGTATCCTGAGCTTCTGAGCATGGCCATCAATCCTCCACTCAGACTACTTCTTCGGGTGGATCTTCTGTCGCAGCAGCAGGGGACGGTTCTCCACCTGAACATGTCAAGTCTCTGCCTTCTTGCTTGGAGATTAAGTGGCAGCATTTGACAGCTTTTGACCTTCTGCCTGAAGTCTGTGATGTTATCTTGGCAGCCAGGCGTCCCTCCACCAAAACTGTATGCACCTGTCTTTGGAACAAATGCATGGCATGGTATACCAACAAGTCTTTTGATCCAGTTTCTGCACCTCTGGCTGAGGTTCTCTTGTTTGTCCTCCCTCTTGCCCAGCAGGGCTGTGCTTTGGGCTCCCTTAAAGGTTCTGTCTGCCATCTCTGCTTTCCTCAGACTACCAGATCAACCCTTCTTGTTTAAACCTTCCATTGTTGGGAGGCTTCTCAAGGAGCTTACACACGTTTCTACCCCATTCACAATGCCCCAGTGGGACTTGAACTTGATACTCACTTACCTTTATGTATGCTCCCTTTGAGCCCCTTCATAATTGTTCTCTGCAGCTTCTCACCTTCAAAGGCAGCCTTTCTTATTGCCAACACCTCTGTGCACAGAGTAAGTGAGCTGCAAGCTCTTTCTTGAAGCCATCCTTTCTCTCTGTCCATCCTGACAAAGTGGTGCCTTGTACCAGGGCCTCTTTTCTCCCTAATGTGGTCACGCCCTTTCATGTAGGCCAGTCTATCACCTTGCATGCTTTTTACACACCCCACATCCTTCTCATGAATAGGAGGGACTCCATCGGGATCCAAAAACAGTGTTGGTGTTCTACCTAAATCGTACCAAAGACTTCCAGGTGGACGATCAACTCTTTGTTGGTTATGTGGATGCAAAGGAGGGAACGGGTGGTGCAGAAAAGGACCACCTCTAGATGGGCTGTTCTCTACATCAAAATGTGCTTCGCTTTGGCTAAGAAGCAACTCCCTCAGGGTTTGCATGCTCACTCCACCAGAGCAACTGCTGCAACCACTGCATTAGCATGTGAAGTTCCAGTCTTGGACATCTGCCAGGCAGCAACGTGGGCGTCCGTGCACATGTTCACTAAACATTACTGCTTGGACAGTCAGGTCCACAGGGACGGCTACTTTGGCTGTTTGGTCCTACAGGACTTCCTAGTATGATCTTGGTTTGCACACCCACCCTCGGAGATGGTATTGATTGGGTATCTATTCTGAGGTAAAGAATCTGCAACTAGAAGTCTCGATCAGGTGAGCAAGTTACTTACCTTCGGTAACACATTATCTGGCAGAGACATATTGTAGTTGCAGATTCCTTACAGACCCACCCACTGTCCCTGCTATGCAAACTGATTTCAAGGGACTCCCTTTCAGGGGCCTAGTTCTGGGTCACCAGTCTCGTTGTTCATGGCTCTGCACGTCTGGCGTGGAAAGTCGTGAAAAGAAACTGACGTCAGCACGTCAGGGTAGTGCCTATATATGACCGCAACGTCATCACGCGCCAACGACTGATGCGGAGTCGACCGACGCCACCTGACTGCGCGCAAGGGTACTGCTAGAAGAAAAATCTATGGCTCCAGTATGACTCCTGGAGGAATTTCTAAGGCAAGGAATACGTTCATACATTGTGCAACCATCCTTGTGGGCTTACAAGGGGCACAGATGGGTCTTGGCTCTTAAATAAAGGTAGCGTTTCCCACGTGTCCAAGCACTTTCTATGCTGTGAAGCACAATGGTGCTTTTAAACTGCAGTACAGCCAGAGGACGATAGTGCCCCCCAACCCATATACATTTGTCATATATGCTGGTGGTGTGAATGCACACTGCATCCCACGTATGACATTTAACTTCTGCATTGCTGGTTTTGTTTTTAAACCAAATTAGCATGGCCTTACTGGACGAATAAACAGATTGGGTGTAGCGGATTTAACATTGGATTTAGATCACCACACACGCTGTGGCCCGGAGTTGCAGTGTAGTAATCCAAAGTGCTAATACAAGCCAAGAATATGGTCCATATACGTTCTAAAATCAGGGGTGACGAAAAGGCGAATTTGCAACACTTTTTTTTGTGGCTCTCTATTAAATATACATGTCTGCACCATCAGATTCACCTTCACCTAGTAAGAGACTAAGACTCATCAGCAAGAAAGGCAAATTATTTCTTTGGGTGACAAAGGTTTATCATACTGCCCTTGCAGAAATAAACCATTTTAGTCCAAAGGTAAAATTGTTTTCCAGAAATCATCTACATTGACTGATCATTTTTAGTAAATTGGTTCTCATTCCATCGTGGACTGTCTACAAGAGGGCAGCAGGCTATGAGTTGAAGGGGCTTCTCTGTCTGCACAGAACATGTATGCATTGCTCATATGAGGGAACCCCAGTAAAACATGATAAATGCTAAAGTGTCTGATAAAGTAAGACTGCATACTAAGCCTAGTGTTGGAATGAAATGAAGCAATAACTTCTTAACCTCCCTGCAAGTGTTTGAAGGTGGTATGCATGTGGCAGCTGATGACCAATCCGATAGGAGGGTCTTACTCTGGTACAACAATCCACCAATCAAACCATATCCTTTAAAGCTACCAGAATGTCCTGTGGTCTTGATGGAAGAGTGGAACACTTGGTTGGTTTAACAAAGATTCCAGTAAGCAATGCAACCGCAACTTGCTCAAACACTACGTTTCCAGTTGTGATACAGAGAGTAGCCCAGTTTTGGGTACTTAAAGCTTATTGTGGGATACCAGGAGTGAGGGACAAAACCAGTTCATGTTGATAGCCGTTGTCTAACAGAGTACCTAGGATTAATTTCCAGAAGGCGTGAGCACGTTTTGAAACTGTGCACATATTACAATGAGGCGCAGATGTTCTTCATTTATAGTAATATTACTTATTCCTGGCATCTGTCTCATCCGATCTGAGGTGCAATGCCCATAAACCCTGTTTACTCACAGCATGGTGTCTATGCAATAAACCTTATTCCTTGATCATTCAGCACTAACACGATGGAAGCAACTGTTTGAAATATACTTCACTTAGAAACCAAGCCCTTTCTGCTTAGATTTTAGAATACCCATGCTGCCTCACCTCTCTCCCACTACCCCATAGTGGAAGAATAGGTCCATGGAGACTAATACATCTGGTACTGAGGCCATTGTGTGTTTTGGGGATTTAAATTATGTGAGTATGTGGCGCCCAAACCTGGCCAAAAAAACAGCAGAGCGATTTTAGAGAGTCGAAGGCAAGCTTAAAGTCAAATGATTGGTAGGAGAAGTAGCTGGATTGGAGGACTAGTAATGCTTTGTGATTGTTGTGATATTTTAAGGGATGGGTTTTAACTCTTTTCTCAAACTTGAACAGCTTTGGGGGAAGGCTCTGATGGATATTGTTGAGATTCCTGGGTGCGCAGCTGATAAAGGCTAGCTGCCTTGTTGTTTTCTTTTGTAAACTTAGTTTGCAGTCTGATTATGGCCTGGCTGCAGTACATAGAAAACCATAAGATAAAGTGAGCTTGTCTGCAAGATATGCATGGATAAAATGTGGCTGATTCGGTAGGGAACCCATGGGAGTTCCATCAGGATGGGGGTGATTTTTCTTCAAGGCCTGGATGAGGCCATCTACTGTGTGTGGGGGATGTGCTTCCAGAGGAAAGGGAGTTGGTAATGGAGCAATTATTGGGATCCAGATTTTATTTTTATTATATGAAGGAGCAGGATTTAGTCATTATTAGTAGTTGAGAGAATGAATTGAGGATGAAATCCTCACACAGCCCCTCCACCCCCCCCTGTTCATATGCAAAATAAAGGCCCTGGGGGATGGGGAACCCAGGGCCTAAGAATGCTCAGGGGAGGGGAGGCACTAATCCCCTCCCTGTGTTTAAAAAAAAAAAAAATAAATAAATGTTGGGGAATGGATTCCAGAGGACCTCAAAAACCCATAGGGCCCTGGAATATGGGTGGGTGGGGGTGGAGGAAGGGGGGTGTTGGCTTTGTGTATGGTAATAAAATATTACTCTGTTTATAAAACAAACAAAAAAAAAACATTCATTGAAAAAAGCAAAGGTTAAAGGAGCATTATAGGTAGGTGAATGTGAGTGACATTTGAACAAAAAAATCAACAATTACATAGTTGACAGAGCCAACTATATCTTGCTCCCACCATGCACGGCTTAGGTCCTCACATAGTACATCACTTATGACATTCTCCAATGACATTTATCACCTCACTGATGTGATGACATCACCCAAGCTTCGTTTGTACACATTGCTCTATAAACGGGTATAGCATTGGAGTTAGGAATGTAAGCACAAAATAGCTCACAGTTATATGAAGCATCATTACTGCTATCATATATACAACCCCCATAGGTAAAGCAAGCTTGTGTTGTGTGCAACATTGACCCTATAACCATATGCTTTATGGGTAGCCTAGTTCATAGTGACTATGAACCACAGAAGAAAGGATAACCTATCCTACACACGACGTTCAAGCTGTATACAACCAAGTTTCTCCATGTACTCACTGATATCCTACTATGGACAGTCCTTTCCTGTATCAAATCCCCTGACTGTCACCCAACTTTCATTGATAAAAGAAGTAGCTGTAGGTAGAAAAGTGGGTACTGTTAGCACTCTTTACTATATAGGGAGAGGTTACTCTGTACCACACCATTTGTAGACCGTGAAACTCTCATGACAAATACACCACAGTATAAAAGATTATCTGCTAGGAGCAGTGTACATTCAGTGGCATAACAAAGGCCCCAGCAGTGGGGGGGGGGGGGGCACCGAGCTCCAGAGGGTCCCCTCAGCACAGCACTCTGGCCTGAGAGCTCCTGCTTAAGTTCAGAGGGGGCCCCCTCCTTATACTTTTATTGGGGGCCCCTCAAGTTTTGTTACGCCACTGTGTACATTCTATGTAAAACCTGTCCAAAGAGTGACTATTCATTTTAAATACCCAAGGTCTGAAGGTGCTAAAGTTGAATCATTTGTAGAATGCAACACTCTTACCCCTAGGGGTATCTGGGCGCTGAGGCTGCATCTGTGTCGAAAAGCCAGGTCTTGAGTTGTTTTCTGAAGTCTGCCAGGGAGGGTGCCGCTCGGAAGTGGAGGTCATTCCAGGTTTTGGTGACTTTGTAGGAGAGTGTGCAGCCCCCACTGTGGGTGCGATGGATGCTGGGGACTTGTGTGAGGGAGGAGCACAGGTGTCTCAAGGGAAGATGGTAGTTCAGCTGGTGGTTGATGTAGGACGATCCCAGTTTGTGGAGGGCTTTTTAGGCATGTGAGTGTCTTGAACTGGCATCTTTTCTGGACAGGGAGCCAATGGAGTTTCCTGAGGTGAAGAGTGATAGGGGGTACACTTGGGGAGTTCCAGGATGAGCCTGGCTGCCGTGTTCTGTATTGTCTGCAGTTTTTTGAGTTGGGAGGGGATGCTGGTGTAGAGTGCTTTGCTGTAGTCGATGCGGCTGGTGACAATGGCTTGTGTAACGATCTTTCTGCTGTTTACTGGGATCCATCAGAAGATCTTGCAGAGCATGCAAAGGGTGTGGGAACAGGAGGAAGCGACTGCATTGACTTGTTTCGCAGTCAGTTGGTTGTCCAAGATTATGTTGAGGTTGCAAGTGTGGTCAGTCAGTGTAGGAGTGGATCGGAGTTCTTCCGGCCACCAGCTGTGGTCCCAAGCAGAGGTATTCTTTCCAAAGATCAGTACCTTGGTTTTGTTGTAGTTCAATTTGAGGCAGCTGCCTTCCATCCAGTTGGCTACATTGGTCATGGTGTTGCAAAACTTGGTTTTGGTGTTAGAGGGTTCTTTGGTAAGCGAGAGAACAAGCTGGGTGGTGTTGGCATAGGAGATGAGTCCATGGGCTCTGATGTCCGCAAGGGAGGGTCATGTAGATGTTAAACAGCGTGGGACTGAGCGATGATCCTTGGGGCTCGCCGCATATGATGTTCTTGGGCGGAGGAGAAAAGAGGTAGGAGGACGCTGTGTGTGCATCCTGGGAGAAATGAGGTGATACACTTGAGGTGGTGGTGTTGAATTCCGATGTTGTGGAGTTCATTGCTGAAGATGTGGTGGGCAAATGTTAGATGCTGCCACAGGTTGAGGAGAATCAGAGTGACTGTTTCTTCTCAGTCGAGGAGGGTTCTTATGTCTGTTGCAGCAATGAGCATAGGCTCAGTGCTGTGGTTTGTAGGAAAGTACCCTCTTTTTGGCATGGTTACCCCCACCTTTTTCCTTCTATCAGTATGCTTAGACTGTTTTCACTGGGATCCTGCTAACCAGGACCCCAGTGATTTTTTGGTTTGGTTTTGTTTTTTTCGCCCTCCTTTGTGCATTCCACAATTGGCATACTGGTGTCCCCTTAGAAGTTCCTCTTATGTGGTACTTGGGTACCCAGGGCATTGGGACGTCGGGGGACCCCCATGGGCTGCAGCATGTATTGTTCCACCCATGACAGCCCATGCAAAATCTCATCCGGCCTGCCACTGCAGCCTGCATGAAAAGGTGCATGCACCGTTTCACAACAGGTTACCCTGCACCAGGTCACTGTAAGTCACCCATATGGTAGGCCCTCCTAGCCCAGAGGGCAGGGTGTAGGTTCCTGTGTGTACGAACTCCCCTGCATGAGCTGAGGTGCCCCTATGAACTCCCGCTCCATTACACTGGACTTCGTAAGTGCAGAGAAGCCGTTTCACCTGTGTACTGGACACAGGTCACTATTGGTGTCCAGCTACATAATGCTAACTCCAAACCTGGGCATGTCTGGTATCAAACATGTTGGAATCGTACCCCAATACTGTTGCTAATATTGGTTGTATGATTCCATGCACTCTGGGGGCTCCTTAGAGGACCCCCTAGTATTGCTCCTACTAGTCTTCTAGGGTTTTCTGGGCAACCTGTGCTGCTGCCATCCCACAGACCAGTTTCTGCCTTCCTGCTGCTTGATCAGCACATCAGGGAAAGGCAGAACAAAGGATTTCCTGTGGGAGAGGGAGGCAACATCCTCTCCCTTGGAAATAGGTGATTCAAGGCTTGGGAGGGGTAGCCTCCCTAAGCCACCAGTTTGCTTTGAAGGGCACATTTGGTGCCCTCCTTGCATAAACCGGCTTGCACCAGGCCAGGGACCCCCGGTCCCTGCTTTAGTGGGAAACTGGACAAAGGAAAGGGAAGTGACCTCTCCCCTGCCCATCACCACCATGGGGTGATGCCCAGAGCTCCTCCAGGTGGCCATTAGATTCTGCCATCTTGAAACTAAGATGGGAGCATCTGAGTGGCCAGGTCAGGCAGGTGATGTCAGAGGCTGCTCCTGATAGGTGGTCACCTTGTAAGGTGACCAAACCCCCTTTTTAGGGCTATTTAGGGACTTCCTTTAGGGTGGGTTATCAGATTCGATGTGCAAGACTCCATCGGGACTCCTCTTCATCGTTTACTTCTACTTCTGGCCACTGGAACCGCAACTGGACTCTTCAGGCACTGACAAGTCTGCAACCTCGCTTTGCAACATTGTTTCTCAGGCTCCTTCCAGCAACTGCAACATTTCCCCAGCTGTGCATACTCTGGGGTTAGCAAGACTTCAGCCTGCACCAAGAAGGAATCTCCCTTGGAGTGAAGGAGTCACTCCCCTGCATCTGCAGGCACCAACAGCAACAACATCTGGCTGTGTGGATCAGCTCTCCTCTGGAACCACGTGGATCCTGCATCACAGGTGATGGTCTGGAGTGGTCCCCTTGGTCCTGTCTGCCAGCTGTCCAACTTGAGAGACGGTGAACCTTTGCCACTCCTTGCAGGACAGTACCCCTGTGCACTGCGACTCTTGCAGCTACCAAGGCTTGTTTTCTCCTGCTCCAAGGGATCTCCAGGCTCTGAGTAGCCCCAGACCCTAACACTTCTTCCTGCCAAGCACAGTCTTCTCTCTGCTACTCCAGCGATGTGGAACTTTTCTCCAGGTGTGCTGATTGGGCCTCACTGCGACTTACTCTGTCTGCTGCCAGTGGATTGCCTGTGGGGGCTGTGACCACTTCTGTTGGATCTCCCGACTGCTGAGGGTTACTCCGGACTCCCATCCAAGGGTCGAGTCCCCTCCACTTTGCTGGTCCCCTTCAGTCGTGCAAACTCTTCTTTTGCTTCTCTTGCATTTGGCAAGGCTTGTTGGTGGTTCTCCTACACCACTGACCATCTGCAACCCGATGACTGATGTGGGACACCATCTGCACCACACTAAGGACTTCCTTCAGCTCCTGGGTGCCGCAGCTGGTCTTCTTCTTTACCCATCGACCCAGAGCTTCATCCACAGAAGGATGGGTAGTAGCTCCTGCCCCCACTGGACACTTAGTGGACTGCACTCTGCCCCCATCTTTTGCAGGTCCTCCTCTTTTAAAAAAAAAAAAAAAAAAAAAAAAAAAAAAAAAAGTCCACCTTTTTGGTTTCTTCTAGACTGGTCCTGTTCTTCCACAATTCTTTTTTTATGTCCTCTTGTTAGTCCTTGGGAAGACCAGGTACTTACCTCTGCTCTTCTGGTAGCGGGAGTCAATCAGGGACTCACCTCTTGGGGTTCCTAGTTCTTCCAGCTTCCCTATAACAACTCCATATCCTTGGGTGGGGGACTTCAATTTGCAGTCCACTATTTGTATATGGTTTGGCCTTACCTCCAGTTGGGGGGACTGCCTATAAGTAATCTAGTGTTGTTACTATAATAAAGTACCTTTCTTTTGTGTGTGATAAGTTGCTGTGTGATTATTGTGGTATTGCATAAGCTTTGCATGTCTCCTAGCTGAGTCTTGGCTGCTCATCCACAGCTACATCTAGAGAGCCATGGCTTCCTAGACACTGCCTACGTACACTAATAGGGGTCGCCAGGATCTGGTATAAGGTGCCAACACCATAGGTGTCCACCAGGGCACCTTCCTACATGGTTGGCCTGGAAACCTGATTGTGATGCGTCAAGTGGTTCATACTACCTGCAGCTTTCATACTGTGGTGAAAACCTCAGATAGGCCATCTTCTGAATCAAAACAAGCACTTGTATATAGGTTAGTACCTAGTGCACACTGGTTTGTATGTGAAGTACAAATTGTCAGTCATGCTAAAACAATTCTGCCTAATAACTCAAGGCTGCTTCCAATACTTAGTACGTTGAATCTTGGCCCTGCTGAAACTTTTTCTGCAGCACCCAAAATACTTGTGTGAAACATAACACACACCGGTCGTCAGAGTTACTATTCAATACAAATATTTAGAACGTGTTCAATAACTTTACACAACTATGGTGCATTAGAAGCACATGCTTGACACACATTAGCTGGACACAGACTGTACAAAATTAGGTAGAAAAGTAATATGATTGGTACCCACAACTGTAAACTATAAAACAAACTAGCACACTTATGGGATGATTTCATCAATAATGTCACTTGAGATGTCATTAGTGATGTCAAAAATGCTGTCATATGAGGTTATAAGTAGTCCATAGTGGGGGTGCAAGTTTTATAGTTGGGTTTGCTGGTGGATTTGTGTGGTTTTTTTTTTTTTTTTTTTTTTTTTTTTTGTTTAAAATGTTAATGTTACTAACATTCACATAACTATAACGTTACATTAACTTTTTGTTTTCAGTATATATGTGTGTGTGTGTATATTTACACCTTTGACTGGCCAGTGTTTGTTGGCATAATGGACCTGTAGTTATTTACTCTTGGGTTCATTGTTGTGTTTTTTTTTTTTTTCTAAGTGTTTTTAGTATTTTGCCTTATGGCTGCTGAAGATATACGGTGAAGAAAGGTTTGTGTCCAGACATAGAATGGGAGTTCTGCCTGCATAGGGATTTAATCCTGCCCATGGTTGGAGTAAATCTCCAACCATACTCAGGGTTAGAATGTGCAGATAAACTGTTTATGAATTTCCCCCACAGGCTCCCTGGAAACCTCTTCCTAGGGATACTTTTACTCACAAGCACTATTACGCGTATTTACCTTGTCTTGGATTGAGTAAATCAATTTATAAATGTTAATTCACATTTTGTGAACTGTAAAAGTAAAATTCCATATGTATATCTTATCATATGCCGTCACAGTGCTGTGTTAAAACCTAACCGTGCAAATGGTTTCGTAAATGTAACTTTTCCTCTTTACATAAGGGAGTATACCAAATGGCAGTTCGCCCTCTCCCAGCGCCCTCACCCCTTCAAACTGCTGTCAGTGTAGGCAAAGTAATTTCTCCATTAGGAAGAATACTGCGTGCATTTGGAAAAAGATAACTTGTGCAAGTGCGATTTTGCTCCCCTTTTACATTTTTAGAGAATGCCATTTTTGCTTCCCTTTCAGCGCACATCGCTAGTTATTGAGCATGGATTAACTTTTTGCCTTCCTGTGTGTGCACAGTTAAGACTGATTTAAAATTAATCCATGTTAATTTCTAGATTTTTGTCACATTACAATGCAATCTTGCTTATTTCAACATTGGACCAGATTCACAAAGCTTTTCTGTGAGCGTTCGTCATTCACTACTAGATTTGGGGAACATACACACTTGTGGAAAAACGTTTGTGAATCTGGCACAGTCCTAGAAGGCACTTCATCTGAAATGTGTGCTGTCAGGAAACCTGGGTTGCTTGATTTAAAAAAAAAAAAAAAAAAAAAAAAAAAAGATTTAAATTAAGAATTCTAGGTACTTAGTATTTAGTTGTGTTTTAATTGTTGGGTTTGCACCCACATCATCATACAAGATTGCTTTAATCCTCTGCTGTTCTCCTGCTACATACCTGCATGGCGATGATGGCGCTAAAAGACTGGGGCCTCTAATAAAAACCAAATGTTAACATAATACGTTTACATTAACTCTACGTTTAAAGCATTTCCCCCTTCTCAGACTGTTGCTCAGCAAAATTTAGACGTAAAGGTGCAGATTCTATCCTCAAGAATTTGTTCACAACCCCATGTAGTACTCGCCTCCCTGGAGAATATCATCATTGTATAGAAGTTGACAAACGTTTTATTCTTGTTTTACAGGTGGTTTGGGTACATTCCATGCCCTGATAAATAGTATTGTGCATGTCATCATGTATATTTACTATGGAGTGTCTGCCCTTGGACCAGCGTATCAGAAATATCTTTGGTGGAAGAAATACATGACATCTGTGCAACTGGTAAGCTATCTGTTTTTGACCGCAGTATACCAGGTATTTATTGTGCAGTTCATTTGAGTTAATCATCTATATTTATTAATCATGATACAAAACAAAAAAATAAAGATTATGGGCAGTTCTTTTTTTCTTTTTTTGCTGGTAAATCATTGTAAATTGTAGACCACAGACCTTCCCTCCAGTGGTGGTGCACGAGTGTGAGGTCTCAGTGTACTTTCTTTGCTCTTTTTACCTGAGGATTTCCTTGCTGTGAGTTGCATCTGGGAAATGAGTAGCTGAAGTTCTGAAACTTGGATCGATATACAAAGGAACATTTTGATAGGAATTCTCCTGTTGGTTCTTCCTCAGATTCAGGGGCGTAACAGACCCCAGGAGCCAATAAATGTCTGTCAACTACAGGAGGCTCTGGGGCGAGAGGGGAGGGGAGGGGTTGAGGGGTGGGGCGGGGCCACTAGCATTCTGTATTGGGCCCCCCACACCTTTTTGCAGGACACCACTGCGGAGTTGGGTCATGCCATATTCTTACATTACTTTCTTGTCTGTAACATAACGAACATAAAAGTACCAACAACTAAAAATCGTTATAAAACAATACATTACAGGTTTTACTTTTTTAAGGCAAGCTTATAACTGCATTTCACTTACTAACTTGATGAAAGAATAAAGCTACTGAGACTGCTGTGGTTCTAGTGTCAGTAATCCAGTGCCCTATGCATCAACCAGGTGCCAGCTTCCTTTAATAACAGGTTTTTGATCTATCTTATGCACTTGCAATCCTAAAGGACATAAAATCATTAGATGGCTAAATTATGAGGATATCATTTCACATTCTGGCAGCAAAAGTGTTTGATATTTAGAAGTAACAGTTGGTATCATATGCATGGATTGAGAATATTTAATCTGCCTTTCCAGTATTTAATTTGTCATCCTAAAACACGTCAGTTTTGCTTAGTTACAATGAATTGCTTGTACGGTGAACAATTTGTTTATAGCCAACTGCCTCAATGCATTCTTGTTAACAAGCACCTGCGATTATTCATTTAAAAATGAATGTGCATACCATACTCTTCAAAAGTTTTAATTACATTTTTAGTCCCCCACCAAATTCGTATAACTTTGTAACCAAACTTTCAAGCACTGTACTGCCAAACTTCACCATCGTTTGTCAAAGAAGCTATTAACTTTATATATGCAATCCCACTCTTGTATTGAACTGAACACAGCCTATGTTCTAGGTGAATAGTTCTTATGTCTTCACAGCACGTTAGCCATAAGGAGTAGCACAATGCCAATCCGCCAAATTTCTTAAAATGCCAAACTCTCTAACCAAACCTGGCAGACAATAAGAAAGAATTGGTAAAACGTGTTCCTAATTTATCTTTTTACTAATGATGTTACAGTTAAGTCACAATCTTGTGGTAAATTAAGTAAACCCACTGAGACACCTTTTGTTCCAAAAATATGCCTGTTCAAAATGTTCCCAAAAGGGCACCTTGTTATTCAATGACCCATTATTTATAACTGTTAACTACCTCTAATTTGAAGTTTTATATAAATAGGGCTTCTGGTATTATAGTATTGTTTGAACATTTGTCTATTTAGCAATAGTCATCCACCACCCCCTCCCATTATCAGTATGTGCCCATAGTTCATTTCTCAAGCAAATGGTTGTACGTAGCATATTTCCACTCTAACTGATAAATATGTTCTTTTACTTTGCCACGTGTTCTAGCACTCTAAGCTGACAGTTAAATTGTATACGGTTCTCTCATGTGAAAATATTAGTATTATAGTTCAAACTTACATATATAAAGATATTTAAGAAAAATATATCACTCCTTTTAACACTCGATGCTGAGTCTCTACATGACTGTTCGAATGGGTATTTTGAATGACTGCATGATGAGTCAAGGAAAAGACCAATTTTTCTGTTTTTAAAATTTAATACAGACAAAGTGATTTTTGTCTGTTTATATGTCAAATCAATAAAACAGAACACGGAGTCTTATCTATAACACAACTGTATAAACTAGTCTTGTTTGTATTAATATGCTTGCTGTAAAATGAGTCACCAGGGAAAGTAGCTGATGTTGACGTCCATTTGGCATGCACTCGGTGCCCAAATCATCGGCATGTGATAATATATTTATAGGGTTCTCACCAGGGTCATGTTGCGGAACGGGGGTTAGTTCTTGTTGAAATAAGCAATGTAGGACATCCTGAATAAAGAAAGACCGTGGCAATGGGCCAAAACACAACACTGTTTCAAACAGTTGTGCACTAGAACCCTAGCTGTTTACTTCTCTTGACATAGGTTTTCCACACAAAGGATCGGGCACAAGTGAAAACTATCTTCTAGTGATGAAAGTACTTTATAGATTCCCAGATGGCTAGCTTGGGCACACAAAGTTGTGCTACATGAAATGTTGATTTGAAAATTAACTAACTAGGTATATAATGAACATGCCTAGGCTGTTTTGTTTAGGATATACTTTAATACAAGTGTATAGTGGAACGTTGGTTGTTTGGATCAAAATCCCACCTTTTCTCAGGGTTAATTGTAAGGTGCTTGCCAGTCCTTAAAATATCACAGCAGAGTATGCACAATGCTCTGAGGCCTCCCCTAAAAGAGAGAGGAACTGATAGGAACTCTGACTATTACTAGTGCCTTGTTTTATTAAAGATGAATCTGAGCCTCCTTTTTTGAAAAATCTATTAGGGGAGACTCGCCTGCTTTCCAGAGTCTTACAAGTAACAAATTTAGGAGATATGGGTTTAATAAACTTTTCCCAAACCTCACGATTTTTTATATGCAATACTACTAATCCCCTGTAGACCAGCTCATTTTTTAGATTATAGCTTCTTCTAGTTGACTCCCTGGAGATGGAGATGTATTACTCCTCTACAGTGAATTTTAACTAGAGTAGAGATTGTAATAGTTGTTGTTAAGGGGCTGTATTGAGTATGCAAATGCCCTTCCCTCTGCTTATTTGAAATATTCGTGTTCTAATGACCCTCAACCTATCAAGTCCCTTTGATTACCATGTCGCAGAATTATCTGCAGTCTTTAGACTGTAATTCATTGGCCATGTTTCCCAACACTTTCACCTTGGTTTCATTCTTTTACCTTTTTAAGGACAGTCTTAACTCTAATCAGTATTGTGGGAATGGTAATTCCGACTTTGCATAAATACATTTTTTAAGGCATTTGTGAAGCTTGCACCATTGTTAATAAACTTCTTGTCAAATTGAGTACTAGATGTAATAGACCTTTGTGTATATATATATATGTTCATGCGTCCAATATGGACAGGGCTGCTTTCTTCTCCTCCGTCACAACTGTTTTCTGAGTTCACATACACCAAGCTGGTAGTGGGTGGGGACTGGAACATCATCCTGGATCCTCACATTGACTAGTCTGGTGTGTGTGAGACCAGCCTAATGCCAGAGGACTGTGTGGTATTAACAGACATCATTGCAGATAATGGCCTGCACGACTCCTGGGGTTTGATGCACCCATGTGACTGAGAATAACCCTTCATTTCAGGTGTACATCGGACATGTTCTAGAATCGCCTACTCTCTTTTGAACCCATTAGCCCTGGCAGATTTAGCAACTTGTAGGAACCTGGGGGGGTTGCAAATCATGCACCATTGCAATTGGAATTGAAGCTGAGTCGCACCAAACAGGCCACAAAGCACTGACTGCTTAATGTCAGATTACAAGATGGAGGCGGATAAACAATCCTAAGCAGCCCATCTGCCCCAATATCTGATCGATACTGGGGAGTCTGTATCGTCCCAAGTCCTTTGGGCTGCCAATACAGCAGCTCTGTGTGGAGAACAGATGAAAGACTTTGCTTGTTGCAAGAGGCAGGCACAGTAATCACCACGGCTGCTGGAACTATCTATCCAGACCTTGTCATAAGTATGAAACCAACACCCCATCCCACAGCTCCTCCATCAACTGAGGACAGCAAGATTTTACCTGAATGGTCTTTGCAGCTCACCAGCAGAATACACTTTATTATGCCTGAAATGGCATTGTTATGAGCAACAAGGGTAAAGGGATGGGTGGTTATTGGCCACACAGCTACGACAACGCGAAGCCCAATTAGCTATTCCGGCCACCAGGGGCGGAGCTAGCCTCCTGACTAACCTCCTTGTTGAGATAGCTGCCTTCGTGCACTTACTGGGAGATCTCTACAGCGCTGAGGTCCCTGTTAACCCCAACAGAAATTTGTGACCCTTGAGGGAGTATGCTTTCCTACTCTCTTGGATGCTGACAGGAAACTGCTGGATAGTGAAATTGGAGTAAGAAATATCTGCTGCCGTCACAAATATGCCATGTAACAAAGCTGTGGGGGAGAAGACTGCTTCCTCATGGATTACTATAAACTTAACAAGCCCAGCTTCACAAGGTCTTTAAGGAGACTGAAACCAGTGGTGGACTGCAAGCAGAATTCAATAAAGCCATAATCAGTCTCACGTTGAAAGCGGGGGAAATATGCAACTCGATGTGCAAGTTACTGGCCCATCCCATTGCTCAACACAGACATGAAAGTGCTGGCAAAGGTACTGGCAACTTGACCCTAAAAGGTCGTGCTGAGCCTTCTTCATGTCTTGAGGTGGGCATAATACCTGGCCACTCATCCAGGAACCACATGTGCACCTTAGTAAATATCTTATGGCAGGTGAGAGCATACTTGACTGAAGAGATTTTTCCTATCCCTTGATGAGGAAAAGGCATTTGACCCGGTCAAATGGGGATACCTCTTTCACACTCTGGAGAGCAAGAATGGGTTGGGACTTCTTGCAAAAAGTATACTGGCTTTATACCAACCTCACAGACCAGATATGTTGCAGACTCACCATTCACAGAGGGACCCAAAAGGGATGTTCACTATCCCCATTGCTATTTCTTTTAGCTCTTGAGCTGCTAGTGGTGGCCATCAGGCTGAATATCATACGCCGAAATGATACCCTGGTGAGGTCACCCCAAATTCATGGTATACGAATACAATAACCTCTTGACACTTAGTGATCCAGACATATCACTTTTGCCTTTGATGTTCTTGAGCTCTGTATTTGGAGACTTCTCTGGTTACAAGATAAGCTTATGGATAAACGAGGTGCTACCAATCATGAGGTGTCTGCCTGGACAGGCAGTTGGGGAATTTGGCATTGCATGAAAAAGGTCAAACCTCAAACACTGGGGTGTTATGGTCAATAGGAGCCTGGATAACATGTTCTTGGGCAATATGCCACTGCTGCTGCCCAAAACAGATGGTGTGCTCTCCAATTGTTATCCGGACTGGTGCAGGTGGTGAAGATGGTAATGACCCTGGGGGTTAAATACCTTTTTGGTATAATTTCACTGCAATATCAAAGGGTCCTGGCGCTCCACAAATGCATTAAAGTGTATGCATGAGCAGGCAAGAAATCCTGACTGAAGCCCAAGAAACTGCATGCTGGCGCATGAGCAGAGGGACTGAGGCTTCCTGACATGTACCTGTATTATCTTGCCCAACATTTATTGCAATTGGTGCATCTGTCTGCAGACCGTGCTAACCAGCCACTATGGGTCCCCATTGAGTGATCTGTAGCCCATGCACGGCCTAACCTGGGAATACTGTATGGGTAGAAACAGTTGGTGACTGTTGACTGCCTGGCGTCAATCACAGCAATATGGCAGACATGGAGTAATGCTCAAACACTAGTATTGAGGGGACGAAACACTGGTGAGCGCCTCGGGTAAGCACCTCCATGGTCCATGCACACCCTCCCCCCCCCCCCCCCCCCCCCCCCAACTAAAGGAAGCGGATGTCAACAATGCATATGGTGACTAAAGTGTATACTCTGCACCACTGGCATACCTTGATTGTAAGCACTCTTTCAGCTGGCCACTACAGAGGTCTATTTACAGGGTATAGGACTAATTCCCCATGATCAATAAGGTATGGGGCCCATTCCACCATTCAGTGTAACCTTGATGCACATGCTGTTGGTGGAGATGGCGGTGTCAGCCTGTACAGTACTGGACCAAACCGGAACACTCCACCTGAGGCATCACTGCACTTTCCCACCTGCTTTGGTCACCCTGCATTGTATCCTCGGATAAAGCCTGTAAAGTGGACATGAAGGGTGGGCGAAATGTTGAAGTGGCTGTTGGGCCCCCTCTTGCACTGACCAAACCAGGATTATCACTCAGCAAGTATATTTCATGAACTGACGGTGAGCTCCTTTTTTTTTTTTTTTTTTCTTCATGAGCATTATAGGGGATTTGCCCAACATGCTGTGGGTGTTACTGTTCTGTCTGTTGAAATGTCAATAAAGAAGTGAACCACAAAAAATACTTTAGAGTATAGTCACACCGCTATACCAACAAGCAATTTTATTTGACTGTTGCATTATTTACATATGTGAAAGTCGGGGCCTATCCTTGCATTAAACTATTG
The DNA here is from genome assembly GCF_031143425.1 of Pleurodeles waltl. NCBI lineage: Eukaryota > Metazoa > Chordata > Amphibia > Caudata > Salamandridae > Pleurodeles > Pleurodeles waltl. The sequence goes on along the minus strand of NC_090436.1, from coordinate 327,770,152 downwards.
TTAAACATTAAAAATCTTCTTCAAAGCATGTGAACCCCCAAATAGGGTCCAGCTTTAGAATGTATGTTGGTATGCTTACTGTTCGACAGCTGACTGTCACAGTACTTGAATGCATTCATTTTCTCTGTCCTTTGTCTGAAAGTGATGGCATTTTTGTATGGGACAGCAATCCTAATACAATTAACCATTTGCAAATGATATTAAGGCCCGTGGATTCTGACTAGAATCAGAAAAGGTCTATCGACGTCCTAACCAAGGCAATTTGGCATGAAACTGTTGTAACAATCTGACTTGGGCACACTTCTCCTATG